>NC_084666.1:66620421-66926254 GCF_028389875.1 Rhea pennata
CAATCTGGAACTGTAAGAGGCCTTATGTGGCTAAAAGCATGCAGCTGAAGGAAACTGTCAGGGAGACTTGTGTGGGAAGCAAGGAATGTCTGTGGTAGGGATTATTTCCATCTGGTAGGAGTCTTCTTCGTCCTGTTTCCTAGGATTTCTGTAGACAGAAACCAGGGAGAAAATTTTCTCCTACTGCACCTAGTGTACTATTCCCAGAGGGTCTTATGGCCTGGAACTTGACTTCTACTTCCTTTAAGGAAGGAAGTGAATTGATCTTTGCTAGGCACATCAGACAGAACCCATTTTAAAAATAGTAGATTGAATGAAATTCTGACTTTGACGAGCTTCTGTAAAATCTTGAGGGGTTTTTGTTTAACTGAAAAACTTTTTATTCTCCTTCAGCAAACCCCAAGATAAATAACTAATGCTTTAAATAGATAGAAGCACCAGACAGCAATATAAAAACAAAATGCCAAATTTCTAATGTAGGATGGTCTGCTCTCAATTTGGTTCTGCCTAGCTAGATAGAAGTAGGTCTCTCTACCCTAAAGTGGAACCGGCTAGCATAAAATGGCTGAACTGAAACTCAGAGGCAGAGGCTGTTGATGATATGATTTTGGCCTGTCTGGAGACTCAGGCAAAATGCATTCTGCTAGTGCATTGATCATTTAGCTTGGAAGAAAGCAACTATAAGAAGCTGCAGCTAAACAACAACACTCCCTGGGACACAGACTCCTACTGCTTGTAGATAGCTGGTGAGCAACTGGAGATACCTAAACTACTTGCTTTTCTGTTTGTTTTGCTGATGTAAAATTGCTTGAGCTCCAAGTGTTTGAAGCTGTCAGCCTGATTTGTGATTCTTTCATTGTCATGGCTGATACCCAACACAAAGTACCTGAGTAACAAAGTTTAAGTCTTTACTATTTCAGAATAGAGTGGAAAAGACCTTGAAGAGGAGGTCTAGGGATCAGCACTTACGCACATATCTTAGAGCTCTGTGTCTTTGGCTCATTATAGAAGTGAAGAAAGAAAAGTTGTGGAGAAGAGTGGCCTCACAGTAAGTTTGTGTTCATAGCTCCATCTCCTGTTAAACTTCAGTCTGTAAGAGTATTCCTCCTGCTTGGGACCCTTTGATATTGAGGTTAAAGGAAATATATATGTGTGTGTGTGTGTGTGTATAAGAAATGTATATACGTGTGTGTGTATACATATAACATCTGAAATGATGATTTTGTGATTATATTAGTAAAGTGTACGACAGACTGAGCTAGTCTTACCTCTAAACAGCTATTCATTCACTGAAGTACCAGGAATTCTGCCAGAGCATGTTTGATATTCCTAGGTGAATTAGATACCATCTCAAACTAAAATCTATGATGTTCTGGAATAGCACCATGAATAGTTAGTTTTTTAGAGCTGAAAGACCTAAAATGACCTCAGAAATCATTTGTAGATTTTTCTCTAAGTGTGTTAAGTGGCCAGTCTGTGTGGTGGGTTTTTTTGTTTGTTTGTTTTTTGGTTTTTTTTTTTCTTTTTTTGAGGGGAGGGAAGTAGAAATAATTGCACTGCACTGGAAATGGCACCTGCCTCCCCCCCCCAAAAAAATGGGGCTAAGGCTTCATTTCAGGGAAATATTGGCAGGGTTTTGAAGTGCCCAAGCAAAGGACCTCCGTAATGCATTAATTAAAAGTTGCACTCTGACAGAATTGAACTGGGGATGAATGGTTTAACTACAGTTTGAAATAATCAGTGAGATGAATGGGTCTGAGGCAGGATTGCCCTTGGTAATCACGTGGCTCTTACATAAGACTGAGGTAAAAATAAAAACTAGTGCATGTATGTACAGTTGTTCGACATGCTGGCACTTCCCTTCCCCCAGTGTCACAAGCAGCAGATGTGACTTCATCTCTGCTGAAACCACATTGGTTGGCCTCATATGTTTGCTAATATAGTGTAATAGCACCTCATCCCAAGCCGGGGATGTAACCTCATTCAGTCTGCTTCTAAACTGCTTTGTACACTAAGTCAATTAACTTCATCGCTAAAGGCTTCAGCTGGTAATGTAGTGAATTTAAAATAACTTAAGTTTGAATACAAAGTGAAGCATGTTATCTTCAGGCTCTTAGCTGAAGACTTACTAGAAATGCATATCAAATAGTATCTCTGAATGGCATAAAGACCCCCTTAAAAACCCCAGTGAAAGCTTTTGTCTGAAGCATAGCAATCACTTGTAAGCTGATCTGTAATAGCACAATCCCTTCCACGACCTAAAGTTATACTTTGTGAGAGTGAGCACACTTTTAAATAGTTTCATGTGACTTTTATTCTCTGAAGGATCTCAAAAGACTATGCTTCATGTAGAAGCGTCCCAGCAGCATGCATTTGCCTTATGGCTGTAACAGAACTATGGTTCTCTTTGACCAATGTTTAGTACTTCCCCTACAGGCTCTTGTATGGCTTCCTGCTCTTTGGGTGTCTAGAGGTGCAGATGCACAGCTAGACTCAGTATAGGAATAATTACTAAGTTTGGGCACTACCAAAATAACCACTAGAAAAGTTCTGGCAAGCACTTCTTGTACTGGTAGCTCCCCCCCACCAAGTCCTTAAACCTCATCTGCTTTTTACTGTGAGTGCTGTTTCCTAACCTCCTCTGACCCCTGCTGTCTTCTGCAGCTGCAATAATGGTGACAGCAGCCAGAACAGAAGTGCTCGGTGTGCTTGTAAGAGGTGCACACAGCTGGCTTGCCTTGGCTGCCAAACCTTTGCGGCAGGTGAGATGGGAAACATTGCTGCATGGAGAAGTTTGGGGAGAGCGGCGTTGGTTTTACCAACTGGATTTCTTCCTGCTCTGAAGTCTTGGGAGACCTTCAGGACTTGGCTTTCATACCTCGATTTGAGGAGTGCAGCCGAGGGGCCAGGCGGGAGCCGACTGCCCCTGTATTTGGGGAGGGGAAGGCTGCTTGCGCGCACACACACCAGCATGTGGATTATGCAAGGCTGCAGCTCTGACAGAGCAGAAAGGCGTCTGCAGTCCAAGGTGACAGCTGAGTGGGTGCTGTTCAGGTGCCGATCTTGCACCCGAGCACGCTTCAGAGAGCTTTCAAGCTCTCGGGAGCTAGAGTCGCACTGACAATAGAAAGTAGCAGCGGTGCCGGCTGAGGGGCGCTCACGGGCATGACCCTCGCACCCCGCGGCACGCAGGATGCCGAGGCGGCTTTCCCGGGCTTTGCTGGCTAACGCACAGCTGGTTACCTGACACTGCCCGGGCTACGCCGCCCGCCCGCCCTCTGAGGCGGGGGGAACGCGGGGAAAGCCCCTAACCGCACGGGGCCCGGGGGGGGGGGGGGGGGGGGGCGGGGCGGCGACGGCCGTTAACCGCCCGCAGCGGCCGTTGGGGCCGAAGCTGGCGGTGTCCTCGCGCGGGCGGCTCGCAGCGACCGCCTCCAGCCGAGCCCGAGGGGGGCCGGGCTCGCCTCTCCCCCGCCACAGGGACTCGCCTGCCGACGCGGCCTCCGAGCGGTTGGGGCCCGGCCCGGGATGGCGGAGCAGCGTCCGCCCTCCTCCCCCCGCCGCCGGCCGCGAGGCTCCTGCCCCTTTAAATGCGGGCGGGCCCTCTGCGGAACGCGGCGCCTCGCCAGCGCCCCTGGGCTCCGCGCGGCCAGCCCTGCGCGGGCCCGCCCCCCCCCGCCGTTCCCATTGGCTGTCGCCGTGCGAGGGCGCCCTGCCCCATCCCACGGCGATTGGCTGGCGGCGGGGCTGGGGTTCCCGGATGCAGGCACGCTCGGCGGTTATAAAGCGCCGGGGGAAGGCGGGAGCGGGCGCAGTTTGAATCGCGGCGGGTCGGGGTAGGTCGGCGTTGTCGCGCGGGTTCGGCGTGTGTGGGGCGCTCTTCTCCTCCGTGTCCCCCTGTGTGGCGCTGTGGTCCCGTTCACGATGGTGAGGAGCCGCGTGGGGCAGCGGAGGGGGCGCGGGGGCGCGCGGCCGCGCCGCCTCGGCGATGGCAGAGAGCGCGGTGACCCGGCGGCGGCCGTTGGGGGAGAGGGCGCGCGCGGGCGGCGGCTGAGGGGGGGGCGGCGCGCGCCAGCAGGCGTTTTACCTGCCGCAGGCGGCGGACAGGGGCGGCGGGGGGGCGCGGAGAGTCGCACGCGCACTGGTGCCGCTGGGGAGAGGGAGGGGCTGCGGCGCATGCGCACGGCGGGCGGCCTGTGCCGCTAGGTGTAGCGGGCAGAGCGCAGGCGTGGTGGCGCAGCGCGTGCCGCCCCACGGCGGGGGAGGGAGGAGGGACGAGGAGCGCATGCGCGGGCGGGATGCGGTCGCCGCCGCGCGGCCCGTGCCAGGCAGAGACGGAGGGTTGGAGCCGGGTGGCGGGTTAGCGCTGCTGCCGGTGTGTCTGCGCTCACACGGGTCTCTCCTCTTGGTTAGGCTGGAGGTAAAGCTGGGAAGGACTCTGGAAAGACCAAGACCAAAGCGGTGTCCCGTTCTCAGAGGGCTGGCTTGCAGGTGAGCAGAGCCTGGAGCGTGGGCAAATGAAAGTCAGCTTGGCCTTCCATGTCCAGCTTGTACCTTGTGAAACCTGGGTAGCCAGTGTCTTCTGTCCATTGGCATAAGGATCAGTCTGGTGCTTGAGTATGTTAGTGTTTGGCTCAGCCATGCTCTGAGCTTCTGTACGTCTGTGCTGGCAGAATTGCCTTGTGGTTTTGCTCCTGCTGGAGGTTAGACTTGTGAAGTTGCTGATGTGGGCTGGGGAGTACAGCTAAGGACACTGTGTGCCAGCTATTGAAATGTAGACTTCAATGATACACAGCACTCCCAACACTAGAATTCAACTAGTACCAGTTGCTTATGCTGGACAACAGAATTTCTGCAGCAGAAGTGCTTTATGATACTGCTTTTATTCTGTCTCTGTGGTGACAGCATACTCATATTTCTGTTTTCTTTCAGTTCCCTGTTGGCCGCATCCATAGGCATCTGAAGTCTAGGACTACCAGCCATGGGCGTGTAGGAGCTACAGCTGCTGTGTATAGTGCAGCAATCCTAGAGTACTTGACAGCTGAGGTAAAACTGCTGCAAGTTGGTCAGTCCAGTTGAAATGGTATAATGACCAGTCTCCCCTGTACTTTGCCAGTTTGAACTGGGTTGTGACTCTTCATTTGCTTTAAGCCTGTTTTTTGAAGTACATGCTTCCTAAGGAGTCTATGAAACACATATGGAATGTTCTGCTCTGCATTTTGTGCAAAGCAGGTAGCTGTGGCTTATAACAGAGGCATGTGTGAAGTGTTTCATAAAGTGTACAGTTACAGCTTTTTCCATTTGCTGCAAAACATCACCCTTTCCTTGGGGAAACCTGAATCCAAACTGCTAAAAGAGGAGCTGGTTAAAAGATGTACTGTTTGGTGTCCTCATGTCACTGAGCAGTTGGTGTAGAGAAGAGAACTAAAGCCATGTAATTGTTCTCATTTGACTTGCTTAACTCAATCTAAAAATGTTCTTGTCTTCAGGTTCTGGAGCTGGCAGGAAATGCATCCAAAGACTTGAAGGTGAAACGTATCACTCCACGTCACTTGCAGCTTGCAATTAGAGGAGATGAAGAATTGGACTCTCTCATTAAGGCAACAATTGCTGGTGGTGGTATGTAACTTGCTGTCAACCTTTGTGTTAAGTGGCAAGAAATCCAATAGTGTTAAAGGTTGTTCTTCAAATTCTATTTGAAGTGCAAAGCTTAGAGAAATCATTGAAGAGAACTAATGTGTGTGGTTTTTGTTTTTTTTTTTTTTTTTTAATTCTTGGTATTGCTCTTTCTTAGGTGTAATACCACATATCCACAAATCTCTCATTGGAAAGAAAGGACAACAGAAAACTGTCTAAAGGATACCAGGATTCCGTGTTATCTCAGGACTCTAAGTACTTAAATTGTCCAGTGTTGGTGATTCCAGTGGACTGTATCTGTGAAACACAATTTTGCCTTTTTGTAACTTTGAGAAGCTAAAGCTCCCTGAGCTTTCTAACAAACCAAATTTCTGCATTGAAGTCTTAACCGTATTTAAGTGTTACCATGGCTTCAAAGAAGCTATTGTATTTGTAGTGGGTTTTGATTGAGCTGACTGTTTTTAGATTGGTTTGATTAAGTAAAGGAAGTGTTTGGTTTTGTACAGACTTTTCATCCACTAGAGTGGAAGTATTCAATAAATGTTATATCAATACCAAATGTGTCATGTACAGTAACTGAAAAACACTTGGTCTCAATTATGCAGCTCTGAAGTGTTTCCAAGAACACACAACTGATAGTTCTCCAGGCTGTGAAGTACTGCAGGTATCTATTTTCAAATGGAAGCATAGTCCTGGAATACTGCTCTACTAGTACAGCCCAGTTTGACTGACATGGTGCATGTGTTTCACCCCATCAGGTTAAAACATTCTTAATTGAGCCTGATGACCTTTAGAAAGGTATATCTAAGGGTCATGCTATTTAAGGACAAATTTACTTGATGCAGCCTTCAGATTATTGTGGATGAAGAAGAGTGTAAGCTTTCTGACTGGCTGGAGGTTGAAAATCTAGAACTTCTGTCTATATTTCTGTTAATGAAAGGCCATGATTGAGTCCATAAAAGAAATGAGAAGGGTACCACAGTAATCTTCACTGGTTTATAGTATAATTTTTTTGTGGGGGGGGGTGTCTAAAACACTTGGAAGGTAGCAGTCTTTAAGCTTGGCTGAGCGCTTTCTCAACAAGGCTGTGTGTCTATACTGATTCTATCAAATGCCAGTGGAAAACCTGTTGTCAAAGTAGCTATCTTAACATCGCATTCAGATCAGTGAGCTAAAACTACTTGTTTTCTGTTACTCTTGAGCCCTACAGTGATTAGGTGAGAAACTACCCATCTATCTTCAAAGTCTTATTTTGTAATTTTTATTACAACTTCTGCATCAGCTCTAAGGTCATGGATGCTGTATCCTTAGCACAGCAAACTGAGGGAAGTTCTAGTCTTATTTCTTTTATCTGTGCTTCCTTAACTCCCTCTAGGTTTGTTACTTAAAAAAAAAATGTGTGTGTGTGTATACACACACACACACACACACACACACACACACACACACACACACATTTTTAAGATACTGTCTGCTGTGCTATGTTCTTATTGCTGAGGCGAAAGGTCCTGTGAAGCCTTAAATTTGTGGTGAAATGGATGAGGACAATAAACTCCCCGCTCTCTAGAACCACTTCTCATCCAGCAGCTCACTGCTTTAAAGATGCTTCTGCATTAAACAGGGCTAATCTGTTCTGACAGCCTCTTGCAGGTACTGTGCTCTGCTGCAGCGTCGTAGCTGGAAGGTGTTGACCTAGATCCTAAAACGTTGGCTGGATCTATATTAAACAACCGCGTTCATCCTCTTATAAGTAAGGGCCGCGCTCTCCCTTCGCGGCACAGCGGTTCCTGGCGAGAGCCCGCGGGCGAGAGCGAGCGGTCGCAGGCGCCTTCCGGCGCAGCCACCGCAGTGCGCGGCGCGCGCGGGCGGGCCCGTGTCCTCGCGGCGCGCGCGGGGCCGACCGCAGCGCCCGGCGGAGGGGGGCGGGGCCGGGGCGCCCCGCGGGCCCGGCCGGCGGCGCATGCGCGGCGGCGCCCCGGAAGCAGGCGGCGGGCCGGGCTGGCTGCCGAGGCCGAGCGCCGCGCTGGGGCTGCGGGCACCGCCGGCGCGGCGCGGAGCGGCGCGGCAGGATGAGCCTGGCGGAGTGACGGGGAGCCCGAGCCCGCCCTCCTCCCCGCTCCTGCCCCCCGCTCTGCCCTGCCCGGCGCCGCTCTGGCTTCAGGCCCCTTCTCTCTGCGCTGCGGCGGGCGGAGGCGGCGGAAGGAAAAGCCCATGGAGGGGAACCGGGACGAGGCGGAGAAGTGCATCGGCATCGCGCGGGAGGCGCTGGAGGCCGGCAACCGCGACCGCGCCCTCCGCTTCCTCGGCAAGGCCCAGAAACTCTACCCGACCGAGACGGCCCGAGGTGAAGCCCGGCCCCCGCCGCGGGCCCGATGCCCCGGGAGGGCCCTGCTGAGGCTGCCATCCCCGCCTCCCCTCCCCCCGGCTCGGTTATTACCGGCTTTCCTGGGGCCGGGGGAGGAGAAGCGCGGGGCCAGGGGGGCGGGGTGGGGAGCTTTCTCACAGCGCGGCCGTTAAGCCGCCGGCGCGTGGCGCGGCCGTTGGGCCCCGGCGCGACCGTTAGCTGCCGGCGCGACCTTTAGCCGCCGGCGCAACTGTTAGCCGGCGTGTGGTGGGGCCGTCGGCAGAGGCGCCGAGGCGGTGGTGCCCCCGCCTGTGCCGGCCCAGGGATGCCCTCTCTGCTTAAAAACCGCGGAGAGGAAGGCTCGGCTCGGCTTGGCTCGGCTCGGCTGAATTTCCGCGGCGAATGCGCGCGCCCGGCGCCAGGAGGAGCGCGGTTACCGCGTCCCTCACCAAAGGGGCTCCTTCTAGGGCAGCCACAGCGCTCGGCTGTTTTTTTTTTTTTTTTTTTTTTTTTAATTCAGCCATCAGTATAATCGGAGTCATCCACACTAAGCCTACGCCTGATTCACAGCAACGCGCCTCAGGCCCCAGGGCAAGATATGCTAGTTTGGTTTCTTTATATCACTGTGAATTAGCCTTGAGCTGACAGCTCGCACCAACAGCTAAAATTGCAGACTGGGCAATGCTTTTGTTTTATAAATAATTTGTGGTTTGGGTTTTTGGGGGTTTTATATCCCCTTTCATTTTACAGTAGCTGAATAGAAAATAAGCACAGGTTTAGCTATGGTAGAGAGAATGGGGCAGGTTGTTCTATGTCGTAATTGGCTCTTTAGACAATTCTTTTCTAAATTTTTAAAAATAATTAGCAACTTTCTAGCAAAATGTGCTAGAAATGAAGTTCAGAAGTGATTCTTTGAAAGGAACGATAGTAAGGTTTCAATTCTGAAGGTATACTGAGCTGTTACATGTCTTGAGTCTTTCTGTTCCGCTATGTCAGAAGTCAGCCCAATACCTTTGTGATGACTTGTTGCGTTCCTCTAGTTCTCGCTTAAATTGTCTTTATCATTGAGGGGATAGGAAAGGCTTCAGTGCTCTGTACTGACTTTGCTACAGAATAAAATACAGTACAGAATACATGCAGTTAAATTTTCACCCTAGAGTCATGTTCAGAAATGGTGAATGCTGAGGCCTGTGTTTTCATTCAGTGTCAGGCATATGTTCAGTGAACATTTTCTATCCTCTTTAATATCCTGACTACTTTTTAACATAAAAGTGATATGCTATGGTCTCTATCAGCCGTCTTTTTTTAAAGAGTAAATAAGATTTTTTTTTTTCCTGCAAGACAGCATGAATGTTGCTGGTAAATAACCCCAAAGAAGGTAATCCTTGCTGCTTTGTTTGGATTAAGAAGGTGGCATTGTTTATACTCCTGTCACGCTACATACCTCCTAAAATAAAAGCAGATAAAAGTTTTTCTTATTCCGCTAAATTTTTACAACCAAAGAAGATGACATGCATGAAAGTATATTCAGCTTTTTGTAAGCTCTGTTGGTCAGGAGCAGGAAGACTGAGAGTTTCAGTTTGGCCTCTAAAGCTTTGCCCGCTTCAAACAGCGGTCTTGCATCTCCAATGTAAGAGTTACAGTAGCTCTCAGCAAAGGATGATGTCTACATCTGTTTTATGTTTTGAGGTTTTTGTTTTTTCTTTTAAGTAGGACTGCTACATAACCATCATGGTAAAGTGTTCGGTGCAAGAAATAGATGGCTAATTAGGCTATTGTCTCTAGGACACTTGTTTTATTCACTGTGGAAATTAACAAAGTGTGTCACAAATGAGATACAGATCTGGTGAGAAGAGGATGGCCTTGTGGTTATGGTAGTGGAGTGTAATCTGGGAAATTGTGTATTGACATTAAATGCTTCACAGAATTTCTCTGTGATGTTAAATAAGCCACTTCGCTCTGTTTTCATTAGTGACTGTTAATTGTTTGTGCTTCATTTTTCAGGTATTCAGCTTGAAACAAGGGGCTGATTTGTGGAACTGGTGGGCAATTAGAGCTCCATCTGAAGCTAATGAGAATTGCAGATGCCCTAATACCACTGAAAAATCAGGCTCTAGGCTTGATTTGAACTAGGTACTTAGAAATTAGGGAACTCTGTAAACTTTTTATATCTCTGTGCTTCAGTTTTCTAGCTGTGGAAGTTGATGGTTCTTCGCAACCTATCCCATTTCCTCACAAAATAGCACCAACTCATTGTTTTTTGGTTTTTGGTTTTTTTTAAGTTTTTGAGGCATTTAAATAGCCCTGTTATAAGTTTAGTAGATTGCAAGGACACATAATGTTCTGTTTTTGGAACAGAATCTGGAAGATGTACAGTAAATTAGAATTGGAATTTTACGCTAAAAAAAAAATGAAGTGACTGCTTCATAATCTCATTGCCCACTTTTTCATAAATTAAGTGGGGGCCCATGCTGAAAAACAGCAGTTCATCAGAGAATTAAAAATTGTGTTTCAGTACATACTCAAGAGAAGGGAACATGTAAGGTTTTGTAAGCTTCCTTAATCCTAACACAAATTCTTATTTTACAATCATAACGAGTTAGTTTCCTATGGAGATAGGACAATATGATGCAGACCCAGTTGTCACTGTGCTTGCTTATTTTCTGTTTGGAATGTGTGTTAGAAGATAGTTTTTACTCATTTTTCTACAGCATCAGAGATTCTCTGTGAGGTGTATACTCGCTATCTTTTGGGGAACAATTGCCCACCGTTTCACAAATGATGTTCCATTCATGATAACAGCGATGAGAATGATAGCACTGACTAATTTTACTGATGGGAATCAGCCCATCTGTGGCAAACATGAAAAAGATAAAGAAGAGGAAATGGAGACTGAAGAAAGAAGCTGAGGGAGAAAAAATATTACAGAGGCAGTGGATGAAAAAAGGTAGAGCAGGCTCAAAAGGTTACAAACTTAAAGGGCGTGATCAGAGGAGGACAACAAGCAGAGCACTCCTGATGCTGCCCTTCCCTGAAGGTGGCCAAGAAGCCAATGGGTGCAGAAATTCACCTTGCAGTCACTGAATTCTCTTTGTTGAGCATCCTCCTCCTGATGTTGTAGTGGTTTATAAAAGGACACAAAGCAGCTTTTAAACTACTGTCTCCGAAATGGTACTACATGTGGCCACATTTGCGTTTAAACTGCATTCAGCACTGGTTCAGTCATTGCTGAAGTATAGTTTTGCTAAACAAGGCTTCTGCATGAAATAAGCTGATGGAGCAGTGCTATTTTAAGGCATTAGTGGTATGAAATGTAAGGTCAGTGTTTAGTCAATGATGTTTAGCTAATAACTTCGTAGTAGTGGGTTTTGTGTTGACGTCATTCTCTGCTGGAAAATAGTTCTGCAGTTCTTCTGTTCAATCAAAATTTTAAGTTAGATTATGATTTTGGATAATAATCTGTCTTGCAACTGAATGGCAGCTAATTGCTTCTTCAGCAGTGATCTGTAAGTGAATTTAAAGATAACAAAGAACAAGATCTCCTTTCCAAGCGTATGTGCCTTTCTGTTTGGAGAGGGAGACAGAAAATGACGTTGAAGTTTGTGCCTGACAAGTTTTAATAAGGATAGCTCTATTTCTCAGTGTTACTTAAGATTTCTTGCTCTATTTCTGATGCTGACTTTAAAAGCAAACATTTATTTTTTCAGGCATAAGTAAGCTTACTTATTTAGGGTATTATGTTAGTATGATTCTGAATTTAACATTCTTTCTATTAGTGCAAGTGAGGGTTCTGCTGAATGAGTGATGGCTGCAAATGCAGCGTAGGAATTTTTCATTCAGAAACAAGGAACAGAAAGCATGAGAGAGCCTTCATATATGTTTGAAGATAAGAATCATTGTCTTACCTGCTAACAAAACAAGTCTTCAACTGACTCCATCTGTATCCTATTTTAAAATCTCTGTATGCACACTGAAAGTTGTTTTTAATACACACTTAGTACTGCCACTCTAAAAGCTGATTTTAGCACCAGAAGTTCACAGAAGAGTCAAGCTCTTTTTTTCTGAATATATGAACTGAATCTTTTTTTGGAGAAAACAGTGCCCCCAGGCTCTTCGTATGACTTTCTTTTTCTGCATAAAATAATAGCATGTTTGCATATGGTGTGTCCTGCTAGCTTAAGAAGTTAACACGTTTTTGACATTTTCTGCGAGCATCCTACTTTATATTTTCAGCAGTGCAGCTCCACTGTGGAGATGAGGAAGTAGTAGTGCTGGAAGCACTGTGTAGACAAGCTAGTCCTTAACAGACTTATCAGCTGAACTTGCCCTAAATAGATACTCTAGGTTAAAAATGCAAGTTAGTGTTGATACCAATGTTTCTGCTGGTTTTACTGCTACCAGTTTGCACAAGCATTGTTGCAGGAATGGGAAATTTCCACAGAAATTCCAATATAAAGACAAGTTTTGCAAAACTGTCAATTCAGCATCATTTATAGAGGGTGAGTTAGGGTCACATGTCCAATACGATCGCAAGTGATACCTTTACTGTATGTTAAAGGTCACAAAATAGAAAAAGAATGCTGTTTTCTGTTCTCATTTAACTGGAGCAATCTTGGACCAGAAATGCTCATTTTAAAGACTCCGTCTATCCAGGTCTCTGTTCCTGATCAATTCTCAGCCTGTGAACAAAGTCATCTGTTGGAGTTGCTATTTAAAGTTCTGAAATGAATGAAGTATTGCCATAACAGGTGATGTTAGAAGAACCTAATGAATATATTCGGAAATGTACTTCAGTTATAATCCATAATGGGATTACAGCTCTCCTGTTTTCAAGAACTTCATTTCATTTGTTGTGAAAACTTCCTCTTGGTATGCAACTGGACATCTAGTTATTAACTTCTTGTTTATTTCTCCTGTGCAGTGAAAAATCCTGATCTGATCAAATGATGGGTCTTGCTGAGGCAGGCAGGAGCGCAGGACTGGCAGCTGAAGTCAAATGACTTGCTTGTTCAGGCCGAGTGTATCTATTAGTCCGCAGTCCTTCAGACTGCTCTGGCCAGTGAGTAATAAAAACTAAAGCAAATATTGGGGAGTGAAAAATAAGCACATCTGAAGAAAGTGATTCTCTTCCTTAAATAAAACTCTGCTTTCTTTTTCTTCCTGCACTTGTCTAAGATGCAGGGTCTATAGTGTTTAGGATCTCAGTTGTTGCTGCTCTAAGACTGACATGTTAGTTGGAGAAGAAACTTTTCATTAGATTTAGAAGAAAGTCCTTCCAACTTCTTCTCACTGTCTATTAGGGGAAAATGCTCCTTAACAGTGAAGCTACAGTATCCTTTCCACAGTGAGTGGAATATTTTTCTCTGGGAATTTTTATAAGGGCATTTTTAATGCAGATAATAATTCTTGGGAACTCTTAGTTAATAACTTTTAGTTTATGAAACAAATCTGCCCTTCACAGTTTTAGTTTGTCATCTTGCTCTGAAGGACCTCTTTTTGGTAAGGATAAAGCAAAACTAGTTAATGGTTGGTCTTTTACCTACATTAAGTTCTTGTGCAGACATATGCCCCCAAAGTACAGTCTCATATGCAGAAACAAAAAGGCAAGTTCATGTCTGGCAATCTATTAAAACTGACACATTTGAGATCTGTTGGATCACAGAAGGAAAGAGGATTTAAAAATATAGCTGTTTTTTAAGATACAGGACTGAAGAGCTGAGTGTAGTTAGTTGGTCCTGACTTACCTGTGGTGTTTAATAGTAATTTGAATTTCAGCTGATATTGCCTAAATGGGGTATAGAGCATCAGTACGTAGCCACTGATTACAAACTGGTTACAAATAGCCATGTTCTTTAGCAGCTGAAATATGCTGCTTTAAAGAAAACCCTAGTAGGGAGCATTATGATTTTCCAGCCTGACAAAAGCATGACTTTTGTCTTAATCTTTCTAGTTCTCATTGCCTTAAGCATGACTATATCATCAGTGCTTTTCTGAGATATAGGTGTACCCTGTTCTGTTTCCCAGATAAGGATGGGATTGGTTGTGATGTGAGTGAAGTTGAGTTTCATGGCTGACTCGGGGATTGAGCCCATGTCCTAAGCCATTCTTACACATTAGAAAATAGGGTACTGTCTTAGGGCTGTTTGACAGTAATAACAGCAGTATAATAAACTCCTCTATCTGGAATCCAGGATTGCCAATGTCACATATCTACTCTTGCTCTGGAGTCCAGGGTAGCCAATGTCACATAATATCTACTCTTGCTCTGCAGGCAAAGTGGGACTGAAGTACTGCATATTTTCCATTTTCTACAAGCATATGTACGTTTTGTCATGGTTGAATTTAATCAAACAATCCTTTGTTCGTGTTTTTTGCTGTAAGTAACAATGCAGCAGGTAGACTTGTTGGAGAGGACAGGGAGCTGAGTATCAGCAAATTCCTGTCTCTTAACCAGCAGCTACCAATAGAAGCATATAACTTTAATGCAAATGATGACCTGAATTTGTAGTGTAGCTTTGGTCAGGTGCTGTGGTCTTTTCCCTTGGACAGCATCTGTTGTTTGTCTTTCTGTTACAATGGCTTGTAGGGATGATGGGCTGAGAAAGGAGCAGAATTTTTTCTTCTGTTGTCCTTTTTAGTGTTGCCGTAGTAAACTGTTAGCCAAAGAGTGCTTGTTGTTGCAGCATTAAGAGATAACCAGAGGTTTGATCTGTCGTCATAGAATCTTTTCAGTTCTGTCCTCTTAATTTTAGCAAGGCATAGAAACTTCATTGTTGACTTACTCCAAATTGTGATTTTTTATTTTTTATTATTTCTTTTAGAAACAACAGAGATGAATTATTCTATTGCAAAGACCAACTATTATTTTTTGTATGCTCATCTGTTAACCAGATAAATCTGACTAAAATCTCACTGCATCATAAAGATCAATGAATCTGTTGCCAGGACAAGCCTGCGTAGTACCAGGAGATGGGCTTGGTATCTGTATGGAGTAACTCTCAGGTTCTTTTGAGTGTTGGATTAGTTCCCCTTTTCTATTCACTGTTTCTTATTCGGATGTGGGCTCAGTGTCTCTAAAAAAACATTTGGAAATGAAGGTATCGGACATGTTCTCTCCAGTATTAAATTACTCTCTATTATGGAGAGGAGTCCAGTCACTAATTTTGAAACGTTTCCTATTTATTCACCTTTAAAATCAGTTGATAGACTGTCTTCAGAAACATTTGTAGTACAAAGCGATGATTAATAAGAAAGGGGGATTTAGGTAGTCTTTTACAGCATGGCACTCCATTTTAAGTTACTTGAGAGCTCCTGACTTGATCAGTAACACTGTAATGATATTACCATATATTATATGATATTATATTATCATATATTGTTGTTTTATAGTTTTGTTGGAAGCTATTATGAAGAATGGAAGTACTGCTGGGGGAGGTGCTTACTGCCGAAAACCAGCCAATAGCAATGATCAAAGTAAGCCCAATAGCACGAAGGAGAGCAATGCATCTGCTGCTGGTGAAAGTGGAAAAGGCTACACCAAAGACCAAATGGAAGGAGTATTCAGGTATGACCTTATTAAATATGTCACTGTTTTCGTTCCGCGTATTATATACTTATGCTTCCAGATATAGGATCTAAAGAAGTATTGGAAAAATAAAGCATAGCTGGGTAGCGTTACTTATACTGAACTGTGACCAGGAAGAAAAGATTTAAGACAGTGTGATATGCTGTCACGTTGTGCAAGAAAGATCATACCAATCTATATATAAAGAAACCTGGATAGCTTAAAAAGAAAAAAAAGTGAAAATAGTTATTAAGTAGTTCTCATGATAAATGAATGTAGTAATGAAAATTCTATAGTAAAACTTGCAAGGCAGTGTTTCTATTCCTGAATATTTTCATATGCAGTGTTTAAATTTACAGTGGGATAAAAAAAACTAGGCTTATAAGTATGAGAAGGAAAAAATTCTCACAACTGAAGTTTATTTACAAGATAATATCGTTATACAAACAGGGCTTAAACCAACATTACAGTCATTTCATTCTGGAAGTACATATGTCTGAGAGGCACTGAATCAAATAGTGTAAATAGCATCATAAACTCTGGACCTCACATAGTGTGACAGTATTAAGATGGGGCAACAGAGGGAACATTGGATATGAGTTAAAAGAATCAAAGATCTATAAAGATGTCCTTTTAATGAGAGTAGGTCTTAAAAGTAATGTTACCATTATTGACTTGGTGATAGGAGTGAGAAATACATTGTTTTAGGCATGCTCTACTTTCTGCTAAAAACGGTTGATGTAGCCACTCTAAAATTGCATACCTCAAAACCAGCCTTTATTTTCTGAGGAGTATAGCAAATATTTTCAAGGCAGTTCACGAAAGGGGAATCTAAAGGTCCTTGTCTTTTGGCTTGTGTGGATCGGATGAATTATTGCACAAAACAGAAGACTGTGTTAAATTTTCCACGTAAAATGTAAACTGCTGTTGCTATTATGTTGGGATCATTTTCTGAAGTTCAGTAATCTGTTCAGCTATACTAACAGTGACAGAAGCTTGCTTTTCTTTGTTAATACAGCAGCATTGCATTCAAGCAAGTAGAGAGCAGCATCTGACATCGTTATCCTCTTGGTATTGCTGTTCACTATAATATACTGTTCATTTACCATCATCTCTCTGCTTAATTAATATTGTTTCCCTTTGTTACATCTAAAGTAAAACCTGAACAAGCATGTAAATTTTCAGTTACTTTGACATATTGTAAAAGCAAAAAGTGTGTGAGAGAGAAAATATCCAGAAAGAAATCCTTTTTAAAATTAAGCTTAAATCAAATCGTTCTCCAAAAGCTGCTAGAGGTAGGACTGCCCTACTGTCAATATTCACTCACTCATGATATGGCATTCTGAGCTACGATTTGCTCAGATTTTACTCCCTGCACGTTCTGGAAGACAGAGCGCCTTGTTGTTACTTTGTTTTGTTTTTTTACCAGCGAGTAAGGTTCTCTTTGTCTTGAATAAAATCATGTTGTAGAGCCAACTTTTTTCCCAGGAAGGAAAGCTCAGTCTTAGCATGAATTTGATTTTGTCAAACTAAATTGTTTTATGTGCTAATGGCTTGAAATGTGGCCATTATCCTCAGGTATCCTTCCCTCAGTGAGTTTTGGGTTCTGTGCTATCAACTGAATAGACTGAGAGAAGGTGTTCCTAATCTACCTCTATGTGCCCTTTACACTCCCTTCTTTATCAGCACTAATGAACAGTAGGATAGGGAGACTGACTCAGCTCTCTGACTTAGAGCACTGATTACTGTTCCTGGAGTTGTCCAGCTATCTTGAATTTGATTGTGAGCAGAGTTAGAAAACATAGCGAGGATGCACTTGGAGCAGTATAACTGATTGATTTAACTGTTATATTATTCATCAGTGTTACTCCAGCAATGTAGATGTGAGTATAAACAAGCACCTCAGTGTATTTATTTTTTCCACATACACAAGGGATCCTGATCACCAGCAAGCTACTATAGCGCTTCAGAAGAGCATTGCATGAGCTTGCAAACAAGTTGCTCGACAGGGAGGAGCGTAAGATGCAATACATTTCCAGGGATTGCATAAGTGTCGAGTGATGCTCTGTTCTTTAAGAAAGGTAACAAAGAAATGTGCTCACTATTTCAGTGCAACAGTTTGAAACTTGAGTTGTTCAAAAGCACATCGTTACTTTTGAATTAAAATGTTTTAAAAATACAATCTGTAGTACATGCAACTTTATCTTATTGATGGTTATCATCTTATCAGTAAGGATTGGATCACATAGCTTTAACACTTTAGATGTCTTTGTATATTAGAGATAACAAAATAAGGCTAGCGAAAATGTGTGAGGGCCTATGGTAGAGTTACTTCCTTCTAGAGCTGGTGCCTTAGGAATCTCTTTTTAGGCAATTGAATCCTATCTGAACTATGCCAATAGTTTTGGCTTCTGTGGTCTTCAAAGCAATTTCTTTGCTATTTTGTATAGATTATCTGCATCTGTTGCTGGGGTAGAGAAAGGAAGCATCTGCTCAAGAAACATAGTAACTTTTTTTTTCCTTTTACTTTGCTTAAAACAACTGAAGAATAAGTGTTGAACAGGAATACAGTTATCAAAGTTCTTACTTTCAAACAAATTATGTTTGTAGTATCTGCCTTGTCATACCAACTATGCAGACCCTTTGGAAAGCTTTTGTGGACAAATTAAAAATATCCTTTTAAAAAAGAATCAGTGCCTGCTTTGTGTTAATCTTTCTCATTTCTGTTTGTGCTGTCAAGTGTGTATTATCTGTCAGCTACATAATTTTAAAAAAGCAGTTTGAGAAATATAGTTAGGTTGCTCACTTTATATTGACTCTCTTTAAATGATCTTAAAATTGATACGTATTTGATGTCCCTTGTTAGTAAATAAGTTAGCATAAATTCCATATTACCTCTTTGACATATGAAAAGCAACCTCCACGATTAGCAATATGCTAGAGTTGGATTGCTTTCTTGTGAAAGCTCAACCGGAATATTGCTTGTTCTGCCCTGTTAGTGCACTTCTAAGCACATAAAAGTGAAATTTTGTATTGTTTGGATTTTTGAATTAGAACCAAAACAAACTGTTGGTCATGAGTTATGTAGGAGTCTTGCAAGGCAGGATTAAATTTCATCTGGTAGTGGTCAAGAATAACCAGCAACTTCATTTGAATTCACAAAGTAAACCAAAAAAATTGCCTCTGCACATTTGATGGATCAAACTGCAAGGAAGAGAAGTTGTGTATGGCAGACTTTTTCCAGGCTTGCTACCGAGACTTGCAAATTCAGCAAAAAGAGGTATATCATTACTTGGTTATGATGGGATCAAAAAGATAATTGACTGAAAGTGGAATAATAAGAGCAATCAACATATCCTGGAATGGAAAAACAAAGCACAGAAATCAGGGCATGCCTTTAATTAGGCTGCTGGAACTGCTGTGAATTGTGAAAATACCTAGTTGAATGATTGAGAAAATCAAGACAGAAATCTCAGTAGTAAGGCCTGTTACGGAAAAGTGGCACAGAAAAGTCTGGACTTTCTCAGAAAGTTCCTGCTTTTTTTTTTTTTTTTTTTTTTTTTTTTCCCAACTTAAGAGAAAAGCCTAAAAATGTCTGGAGAAAACTATACTAATATTTAACACAGACTTGAATATTTTGTGTAGTATACTCAAGAGAAACTGATCAGATGTCCTGGTGCAAGAGTAGGCAAGCACCCTAGTGTCTTGCTGAATGTAGCTGTAGAACAGAGATCTGGAACATCCAGGGCATTTCAGAAAGTGGGGGTATGCTAGGACCAATTTGAGTTCCCCTCCAACACTGTGACCCCCTCTTTCCAATCTAGAGTATCTTTTAAAGGCTGTGCTCACTGGCACACTCCCCACTCAGCTGCAAGATGCCATTTGCATCAGGCCCTTTGGCATCATCTGAAATGTGAGCCTGTGTAGAAATTGGTCTGCAGTTTACCTTGTTTTTCTGCTCAACTCTGGGACCAGAAGTCTTTACAGCTTGCTTTTGCTTAATTCTTTGTAGCCAGCACTTCTTGTTGCTGCTTACGGTGCTGCTTAGGTTAGATTACAATCAGGAGAAATGATGGTGGCTTTTATCCGGAGCTTCTGAAAGTTGTGGTCCAAATATGCATGACTTTTGGGCCATCCCCATGTGTGTAGGCAGAGGTTTTGGAAGGCCTTTTGAAATATATAGTGGTACTCAAAAATTTTATGTTATGGATTACTGTAGGTGTTTGATACAGAAATGAAAGCGTATCTGGTAGGTTTGGTTAACCTGATAAAAGCTGTTGATGCTGACATCTGAATTGTAGATCTGAAAGTAAAACAAGAAGCACAGAGCAACAGGATCACATCATTTTATAGTCACAGGAGAACCGGAGGTCATATCCTCAGAATTTCTACAGGAGAAAGCAGACATTTCTTTACTTGAAGGGCTTACTCTGCCTTCTGCCGCCGGAGCACAGAGGGGAGCTTGACCTAAGGCAGAATTGGCTGCTGCTGAAGTTTAAAAGCTGGCTGGCCATTTTTACTGCAGTTGGCTTGTCAGCTGCCAAGCTGGTAAAGTGGAGGTTTGCAAGTCATGATGAGATACCTCTATCAACAGATTGTTGGATGTCCCTGAAATAATACCTGACTTACAAAGTTATCAAATTGCATTAAGGCAAGTGATGGCCTGTGTGCGTCCACAGTGTGCCCTCCTAAAAGAGCCAGCAAATATCTTAGCCAGGAGGACACTGCCAAGATTCTGGCAGGGGACTAACAATTCAGAAGGGACAAAAATTAACTGAACACCACAAATAATTTGATAGTAATTCAGAAACAAGTAATCCAAGCAGTAATGAAAAGCACAAGAAAAGCAGCTCACAAAAATCAAATGAACAGTGAACACACTGATCTTTAAACTGGAAAATAAGCAACAAAATTGACTGCAAGAGTGCAGTCAACAAGTGATACGTAAAATGCAGTTATGAAAAGAAACATCTGTCTGGAGTTTACACATGCACACACACACACACACACGCACGCACAAAATAAAGGACAACAGTGCCTTACGTGGAGCAAAAACAATTTGAAATGCAGCCTTCAAAAAATTAGTTATTCATGCTGAGTGTACTGCAGGGCAGGGATTTGAGATACAGGTAAAAGCCGTGAGTACCATCAGTGATCAGTCTTCATTCAAAACCTCCACTGTTTTTTCTCATACTTTTTGTAGCTTCTTCTGGCTGATGTTGTGTGGCTGGGGTAGAAGATGAATGGAAAGGGGACTGGTTGTTTCCATCTGTCTGTCCTCCCATGACCAGTTTGCACAGGACAATTTTTCCATGTCAGGCAAGGGATTTTGGCAGAGTGAGGATTGTCAGACATTATCAGTTAGCCTTGACAAATGTAGTGAGGAACATACCCAAAAGGGCCTGTTTCTGCTGAGGAACAGGGAACAAAGCTTGCCCTGGCTTCCAGTAGCTCCCAGAAGCTGGAGAGAAATTTTTCAAAGGGGCAGTAACAGTTTGGGGGAAGGGGACTTAACTCTTAGAGCATCTCTTTGATGAACCTGTGATCCCCACTTCTTTCAGGTGGAGGAGGGAGGTAGCATATCAGGCCACAGTGGGGTGGGCTGTGCACTCAAGCTGTCTCAACGGTGTTGGAGAAGCCTGATACTGCACAGCATATGTATGAAATGAGGGTCTGATGGTTTGCCCTGTTATCTAGCACTGTTCATCCTGCCAGTTAACGTGACTTGCCAGCAGTTTGCAGGGGATGTTATCTCAGGGATATATCAAAAACATTGGTAATTTGACCCACCTTCCCCACAGCAAAGCTCCTGCAGTAGTGGTGCAAAACTCCTTGGATTTCACTGAGGTGGGAAGAATCGAGTCATTACCCTGTGATTATTGCCCTGAACTGTGCTCAGTAAAGGGACCTCCTGACAAAAGTCATTCTTCCTCTCTTTAAGAAACTTTGCAGGCAATATTTGGCATTAACTAGATGCAAGATAGTTACAGTCCAGATGTGTTTTGCCTTGAAGGGGTAAGGGCAAAGTTCATTGCTGAGAATTGCAGTCTTCATACAGTTTTTGTCTAGTGTATCTAGACGGGCATTTGATGTGCTTAGCTTTAAAGCTCGATAGACTGAATCCAAAGTTCTACCAAACTCTGCAAAATTGCTTTATGTATATGAATATTGAAGGAAGTCACATGCAGCAGTGCTCCTCCAGCTATCCAGCAGAGTACTTGAAGCTTGTGTTTGCTGCTGAGGTTTCTAAGAGCTAGCAGGGACTTGCCAGAGTTCTGGAGACAACAAGGGGTTAAGCAGTGAACGGCAGGTACTTAACTCAGTGTAGATCCTGTGCAGTAGAAAGGAGGGCAATGTAAATGATCTGAAAGATCGGTTACAGGCCTGCTGTAGGCAATGTTGCTGTGAGTGTGCCCATCTTGACAAGAACAGGCAAAAGAGAACAGGAGAAAAGTATGGAGTGGCAGCCACAACTCCGGAAAGGCTTGGCTGACTAAGAATGGCTTTTTCAGCTAGTGTTTTAAGATCTCAATGACTAGCAGGTCAAGTTCTGAGGGTGATTTGATGCTAGATGTGCTTGAAATATTAAATCGTGACTTCATATAAAATGAAGAATGTTGAAATAAAGAGTTTGCTTGTTTGTTTGCAGATTTTTTTTGTTTAACAAATAAAACACTAGCAAAGACACGTTAAGAGAAAATAGAAATGTATTATATCTTAGCCGAACGCTCAGTTCTCGATAAATAACAGCAGATACTGCTTGCAGACCAGGTTCAGGATGGCTCTTGCATGGAGAGTGATTACATTCATTTCTGCTGAGGGCAAATGTTGTATGACCCACAAGGCAGGCTCTTTCTTGTGCTTTCTCATCAGGAAGGATCTCTAGTTCTTCACTCTGGCATTAAGTAAATCATAATGTCAGAAGCTGGTGGGTAGTGTGCTAACCTGCATGTCTTCTGGTTCATAATGAGCATTTTCCTGTAATAGTAGTCCACTATACAACTTTCCTTATTGGTTGTGAGTAGGAAGAAAGTTTAGGGCAAGTTTCTGAAGATTAGAACGGTTTGTTTTATTCTGTTTTCTTAAAATTTTCTCGTTTCTGCATCTTGGAGTGCTGTGAACTAAATGTGTATCAGGTCTGCAAAGAACTAAACTTTCGTTTTTGTCAAGTTTATTTCTTTTTTTTTCATGTTTGAAAAAGTTGTTGAAGATGCATGGCTCTTAGAAACATTTAAGCAAACATTAAAACTACAGTTTTAATGCTAATGAAATAGTAAGTGCCAAATATTGATGAATCACTACCTTATTTTGTATCAACCTAGGCTCTGCAAGGTGTGGTCCAAAGTAAATGATACAGAAACTGAATTATTGAAGAGAAGGAATTTAGATCAGATGCTGAGACAGCAATTTCTTGAAACAAAAGGCTAGTATACAAGATAACTTGCATATTAAGTTATCTGTTCTCGATATAGCTTATACATAATCCATGTCTTGAGGCTAAAGATGAAGGGATGTGCATTTACTTCCAAAATTTCAGCCTATCATAAAAATTATACCCAGAGTATAATTTAGTGTATTTTCTTTCTTTTTCACTCTCTCTTGATGATGAATTCAGTGTTGTTTTTAGTTAGCTTTATCATCTTCCTAGCTAGAGCTTATTAAATGTTACTTCAGTGTAACGAACTATGTTTGTTTCACAGGATATTCCTGTTGGCAACTGCATGCATACATTCAATTCATTGCTCTTGGGAGCATTACACAGAGCATTACACACTTCCATGAAAAGCTTATGTTATTTGAACATAGGAAAAAGGGATCCCTAAATAACTTGACTTGATCAGTCTGTGAACTCTGAAGGACCACACAAGATGGTGTGGTTGTATTTTTGGTGCTAGCATTCCCTTAATAATAGGGTGCCCATTCTTCTTTCAGGGAACTGTCAAAGGCTTGCTTACCCCCTTTCTTTCCACCTGGCTGCCCTGTGCATAGTCTTTGTAAAACTAAACCCATATTTATGTACAGGTGCATGCATTTAAAAGATTGTTGAAACAATTGTGTCACTTTGAAGAAGCTCCCATTAACCTTTTAAAATATTTCTGGATGCAATTTCTCTTGCTTACTCAGAACAAATCTTTTCTTAGTATTTACTAAATGCAAGTGTGTTTGATTTCTGCAGTGTGATTCTGTGATCTATGTTTCTGAACTCTTACCTAGATAATTTGGTTTGACTTTAAGACATGCTTGTTGGTCTACAGTGGTTCTATAGTACAAGTGAAAGTAAAATAAATATAACCAATAAATAAGGTTTGAGAACGATAGTTTTTGTACTCAATATTGAGCTTATTATGAAGGAATACTCTGTCATTTATTTCTAGAGTGAATTTATTTGTATATTTTCTATTGAATGTCAGCAGCCAATATAGTATATTACTTCTTTTGCAGCTATGTTCCAACATACTGCTTTTACATCTTTGTGGCTAAAATATTTTATTTCATTTTCTTTTGCAGTATAAAGAAATGTAAAAATTATTATGAAGTCCTTGGAGTGTCAAAGGATGCTGGTGAAGAAGACCTAAAGAAGGCTTATCGAAAACTTGCTTTGAAATTCCACCCAGACAAAAACCATGCACCAGGAGCAACAGAAGCTTTTAAAAGTAAAATATCTTTCTTAAACTTTATGATCAAACTTTGGCAGAATAAAAGGAATTCATCTGCATTGGTCGGTTGTCTTTTTATAGAACTGACAAGGTAGTGTTTTGTAACTAATATTAAACTTACCTTTTTTGGTTCTGAACTAGATGTGTAGTATTACAGTACATAAACAAAAGACTTAGCAGAGGAATCTTGCTGACTAAAAATAATTACAATAAAAGTAGCATTTTTCTTATATTTAAATGTCATTTTTTATGGCTGAGTAAATTCATCACTTTAGTCTGGCTTTTAATGGTGCCTGATGAATTTCCAACATCCTACCTGAGAAAAGCAGTTTCCTAATAATATCTGAAGGAAAAGATATTTCTTTTAAGGAATCATCACAATTAAGAATAGAATTGAGTTTGGTCGTAGGCAAGGATACCTGCTTAGATCTTGAGGTTAGGTAGTACTACTCATCTGTTGTATTAAGCAGTCGTCCTTGAGGCTATTTTTAGATTTTAAAAGTATATACAAATAAAATCGCATTTAATCTCTTGAAATCTTTGTATTAACTTCATCAAAAAATCTTTCAAACATTTGAGCAATCTTTTTTTTGGTCTTTAAATAAAGAAAACTATTTTTTTAATCAGATCTGTTTTGAATTAGTATTAACTAATCAAAAACATGTAACCAACAAATAAATAGTCAAAAAGGGTTGCTTTTAATTATGGACCATACTGTGAGAGTGGTTTCTTTACTTTATTTGCTCTCAACAGATTATTGTCTCCCTAAATTCTTAATTGTTGAAAAAGCCCTAAATTTTTAGTACCAATTTTATCCTTATGCTGAGTAACAGTAACTTTGTAACAGTATTTGGTGTCATGAGTGTGTAACCTGCTCCCAGTTTAAGTTACTGTGCTTCATTTCTTTGGGCTTTTTTTCCCCACTTAAAGGAACTATTAATGATAATTTCTAAGGTCAATTTAAAAGCTTAAGCTAAGCTTTAGCTAAGACTCCATTCACTTTTTTCAATTGGATAATGTTGAAAACGTGAATTGGATGGAGCCATAGTCTTATTTGTCGGTGATGAGGTTTTAGTGGTGCACCTTTCACCAACTTTTGATGACTGATGGCCTTTTGGCACTGAAAAACTTAATTCCTGTGACTTGTGTTGATGGGCTGCAAAAGAGAAGCCTTTTGTTGGAGAGACAAGGAGAAGAGGAAGAAAGAAAAGCAGAAAGGGTCTTAATGAAGGTATGACTGAGTGAAGATTATTTGTCAAGTGTCAGCAGAAAAGTTCCTTAAGTCTGCAAAAGCTATGTGTCTCTGCATAGTAGTTAGGGTGAAAGCACTTTTGAGTCTCGTAAACTCAGCAGAACTTGTGGTCTTTTCACACTGTTTCACACTACCTATGCGCACCTATCCAAGTTTTCCTCTTGCTGCTTTCAAAATCCAATAAATTAGTCTGTGATAATATGGCATTAATGTACTGGGGCAAGCATCCAGGCCAGACGTACCAAACATTAAGGTTATTTCAACAACAGGAACGTGTCGTTTGACATGTGAACAGGAACAGTCCTGTCATGCGTTCATGTTGTATTCTTCATGTTACATTATGCAAAACTTTGTTATTAATGTACTCTAAAATATCTAAGCAGCATATATGAAAATACTTCCAAACAGTTGAAGGCAATCAAGCTGACACATTAGAAGTTAACACTTATTAAATAAAACTTTATGATAATTTCAATCCTAGGCTGCAGTTACTCCATTCCTAAGTGTTCATTGTAATGCTTGATTCTTTTCTGTAATTGCAATAATTCCACTGGTGGAGGTGTTCCCCTAGCAGGAGGAACAAAACTGTCCTGCTTTCTGCACCTAGTTCAACAGAATAAAAAGACTTTGAATGGAATTGGTGGGAAACTTGGTGGAAACAATGCTAAGACGAGCAGAGATGTTACTGGACCCTGTTGTACTATAGTTGAATTTTAACGTAGAGGACATCAATCTCTGCCTATTCTTGACTTTGAAATTGCAGTTTTCATGCTAAAATAGCTCTTATCTTTCATTCATGGGAGTTGTCTTCTCTTCCTTGCTTCAGAAATTGGAAATGCGTATGCTGTGCTGAGTAATCCAGAAAAACGAAAACAGTATGACCTTACAGGCAGTGAAGAGCAAGCATGCAGTCACCCTAGCAATGGTAGATTCAATTTCCATAGAGGTTGTGAGGCAGATATTACTCCAGAAGATCTATTCAACATGTTTTTTGGAGGGGCATTTCCAACAGGTATTTGTATACATCAGCATTTTCATACAGTGGTATTGATTAGAGGGGTGTTAAATGTTGTGCCATTCTAAAACAATAAAATTACTCCAAAATACAAGCCCTCAACTTTTGAGTTTACATCAGGGTTTATTTTTCTCCTAAAAATATCCCCCCCAAAATCCCCAAAATGTGAATTCCTTTCTTTGAGGTTATCCTACAGCACCTGAACTAAATCAATTGTTTTTAGAACTTAGAATATTTATTTTGAAAGACTTTGTAGTTGTAAAATGTCATGAAGTTGAGTTATATTGTCATCATGCAATAATGTTAAGTACCCTGTTTTTGCCCCTATATTGACTTTTAGATTTTTTCCCTTTGTCGTATTTTATATGTCTTAAATATGGGTATTTTTTTTCCTTAGGTAGTGTACATTCATTTTCTAATGGTCGCGCTGGCTACAGTCATCCTAATCAGCACCGTCAGAGTGGTCATGAAAGGGAAGAAGAAAGGGGTGATGTATGTTTAAGTGCCATTGACTTTAAAATGTGGATTGTGAAATTTGCTAGTAGCCCTTTACAGTGACTGTAAGGGAGTTCTGTGCTGTAGAGGAGAATTTGCATTTGCCAGTTTCACACTTTAAAACTTTGGCAGGTGGTGGTCTTAGGGAGTTGGTAAATAGCCGTGCAAATTTAAGAAGATAATGGTTCGTGTTTGCAAGTGTATTGTTGTATGTCGCTAACAAGCTAGTGAGCGGTACTATTAGTCTAACTGTGCCAGTAATCCTCATCAGTAATCCTTATCTGCATTTAAAAGTTGATTTGGGTTGAGGTAGGGCTTGTACTTAAGGCTCAATAGCTAGTCCTATATATGAATTATGTATAATCCTATATAATTACATATCACTGTATAGATGAGACCAAATAATGGAGTACTATATAGCTGAATCCAGTCATTTATTTGGTAATTGTTTGTGTGTTAACCCATGAACTCCTGTAGCTTCAGCACACTGTGAATAATGTGTGTACATTAGAATGCTAAGATAATGTCACAGATAATATCAGTAAACCTGCAGGTTACAATAGTGTTTGTAGTTATGTTTTTCCTTTTGATGATACTCTTTTGATGGTTAAGCATAAAGTCACGGTTAGGATTAAATCTTGTCAAATTTGCTTATTTATTTGATTCTGTTTTATGAAATATCTGAATCTGTTTTTTCCTTAGGGAGGCTTCTCTATGTTCATTCAGCTGATGCCTATTATTGTGTTGATCCTTGTTTCCTTATTGAGCCAGTTGATGGTATCTAACCCTCCTTACACCTTATACCCAAGACCGTAAGTAATGCTAAATTGCATTAGCTTAAAACAGGGTAAAATATTATAATGCCTTGCCATCAGAAGCGTTTTAGAGAGTCCTCCATTAGGCAGGCCTTCATTTTCCATAGTGAGGGAAGGAAGGAAGAGTATAGATGAAGCAGAAATGGAGCGAAACAAAAATTACAAGTTAGATGTTGAGAACATACTGTGAAGATGTAATGGAGAAAAGAGATCAGCAGTAACTGGCACTTAGGAGAGTTTCTAAAATGAGGCAGTAGGACCATGAAATGTAGCATGTTGCAAAACTGTCTGTATCTCCAGCATGAATAATCCAATCCTGAACCCTGTTAAGGCTTATTACTATTTTAGGAGTCATCTGTGCTTGTAGCAAGCAAAGTGCTTGAAGGCAACTTTCTCATCCTTACTTAAGTTTCAAACTAGATAAAGGCTAGAGAAATTACTGTTCTTTCATTCATTCTAGATGACAATAAAATAGTTCATTTTTGCTGCCTTGCAGACAATTCTGGTAGTGAAACCTTCTGTTTTGTACAGAAGGATATATACATCTTTTTTCCTTGTGAGAAATAAATAACATATTAAAGTATCAAGCATTCAACCAGCTAACAGACTGATCCCACTTGCCACAACTGTTCTAAAGATTCTCAGTTCCTTGTAGAGCTCATGGCTCCTCAACACAAGAACTTCGTTCTCCTTTCTTGTTTTTTGGCATTCTTTAATTCTGGAATGTAATGTTGTTTCCTTCTGCAACTAAGCTGTTAGGATGCTTATAAAGACTTCTCTGCCAAAATGTTTGCACATAATCATTGATTTTTAGACCACAGAATGCCAGCAAGAAGATGGATTTTTAAGGGGTTGCAGAAAACATTTTAGAGCAGAGATGCCTGTACTAGGTTGCTACAGAATAGTGATCTATTTTTCTTTCTATTGGGTTTGAATGTAATTTTCTATTATCAAAACTTACATGTGGCTAAAGAGGTATAAAATAAAGTGTCTCACTAAAGTCGATTTTTGGGGATTATGAGTGAAAACAACAGATGTTTAGTGTCAATGTAAATACAAGTAATTTTCTAGTAAAATATACACCCATTCATATCATTATTTGTCTTGAAATAGAAAGTTCAGTGACATGCTGTTTTTCTGCAATAATGATATTTTTTAAAAGTGTATTTGTGGTGTCAAAAAAAATTTAAAAAAAAAAAACTCTTTCTTTCTCCTCTTCCTGCAGAAGTACGGGGCAAACTATTAAAATGCAGACAGAAAACCTGGGTGTTGTTTACTATGTCAACAAGGACTTTAGAAATGAATATAAAGGAGTATCATTACAGAAAGTGGAAAAGAGTGTGGAAGAGGATTATGTGTCCAACATTCGTAATAACTGTTGGAAGGAGAGGCAACAAAGTAAGTTTGGTGTTATGTGTAATTACATAAAAGCATGCATTACTATAAAAAGATTGTCTTAGGCTGTAGTCAAGTGCCTAGTGTGAAGTTCCCTAATGGTTTTCATTTCTCAGATTGTCACAGCAAGTATCATGTAATTTCCCTGTCTTTTACTCAGTGATCTAATAACCATCTGCAAATAATCAGGATTTTTAGCCTGTTGTTCTGTTTTCTGTGGCCATTTCTCAGAAAATTAATGATTACAGTGAATTTATAATGGAAAAAAATTCTCTAAGTAAAGGATGAAAGGTGAGAATTCTGATTTCTTCCACATTGTTTTATCATGGCAATATTGTATTATTGTTTTGTTTTCGTTACTATCGTGTATCTTATGAACCAGCTTTTGCTTCTTTCTCCAGAATGTAATCCCTCATAGTCAAGGCAAGGGTCATAGGTGTTTTTATGAAAATAAGTAAATAAAACTAAAGCCCACGTAGATGTGTTCAGAGAAGGAAAAAAATAACTGCCTTGTATCACAGTACAAACACATACTACTGTTCCTGGCAACCAAGGACAGCCAACATGTCATGTAAAACATCATAGGAAATAGAATTCAGTGTTAAAGCACAGAATTTGCTTTAACAGAGCGAATAGAGTGACATCAGACATTAGCTCTCTGCAGTGAGAACCGCACTGCTAAAATGGCACCAGTGTTAAGATCAGAAAGCATGCTGGTAAACTCAGTGATATCTTACTGGAGAAATAACTCTTTCATGAACTGTTGGTAAACTCATCACTGACAAGAAGCAAACAGAATGCTGCTGCTCCCTGAATGCAATTGTATGTTCCTGCCTAACTTCACTCTCTGCAGACCAGTGATGCCAAACACTTCACCTGAAATAGCCGCTTAGCTTCTCCCTCTTGCAAGAGACCACCAAACATCACAGCTGGTCAAATATCTGTTCAGGAATGCACATGCTCGTTTTAATTGGCCTGTCTGTGTACAAACATGAACTGTATGACCCATGCAGAGCAGGCCCAATGCTTCCTGGAGGCATTACGCTCCTTCCCCAGGAATATACACTGCATGTGCTCGAGTAAAATCTCTACTGAGTTTCAGATTGCCCACAGGAAAGAAAAGTTGTGGGCTAGTAATGCCAGCTGTCCCAGTGGGCCACGTGTATGCAAGAGAAACACCTTGCTTTGGAGAAAAATTTTGAGATAATCACCTAGACTACTAGATTTGGTCAGAATAACTTTTCTCATATTTTTCAAATACAGGAAATCATGAGAAAATGTTTGGATGTAACTCATAAGCAAATATTAAGAACTCTTGTATATTTGCAACTAAATTTTCCTTTGATAATCTTGAAATGTTTGAATATGGTCACATTCTAAGAAATAAATACCTAATTTTTCATCTACAAGTGGTTTCTAGATAAAGGATTGATAGTCTCAAGTGGAAATAAAATACTTAAATGTAATAAAATGGCTCACAAAAATATGAGAGGTGATTGTTTTCAAAAAATCTAATACATAAGAGATAAACCAGTACAATAAAATGAGGACATATTGTCTGTGGATTTTTTCAGCAGAGCATAGATCAGGAAGGATCATGTCCTTTTAGTGACTTAGTTATTACACTTAGATTTACTGGCACATCAGATCTGTATTTCATGTAATCTATACTGCCGAAGTATCTTTGGAAAGATAGCTACTTAGTCGATACGCAGTTCCCATCTAGGGAAGGAAAGAGGGGGGGGAAAGATGCCTCTCATTCTTCAGCATTTATTCTTGACAGGTTTACTTTGATAAGCATTAGAAGAGTCCTGGACAATGCAGAGGCCCACCCTTCATTGTGTAAATAATTAATGGGAAAAAATTGATAGCTAGAGAAACATCTCACACTAGTATAAAGAAAAAAATAACCTGATGATTGTGACTGTCATTTTGTTTGCTATTTGCAATTTATCAAGCTGTGAAAACTACCCAGATTAATCTTGAAAAAGCAGTCACTAGTAGAGTTTCTATATATTTATATTTTATGGATTTAAAGTATCTGTTGTGTTCTAGATCTATTTGACAGTTAAAATCTTTTTTCCAGTGTTGATTGACATTAAAGAATGCTTTGCTAATCCATTTCAAGTTGAAAGGCTGAAAAAGATTGTATAGAATTAAAATACTCAACAATGTCAAGCTAGTGACAAGCTGATGAATGCCAGTATACTACAGAGAGGTCTTCTATTAATACCCCTGAACACAGGCAGTCTGAAGTGGCATGAATGAAGTAACGGTTTTAACATTCAGAATGGTTTTTGGACACAGACAAGACATTAGAGCTGTGTATAATATGCAAGATTACTGAATGTGGTATATATTTGTATTGTTTAACAATATCTGGCAGAGAGGTAGTTTTTTTCAGTCAGAGACTGCTGTGTGAAATATGAGGGTCCTGTAAAGCTGTTACCACTTTCACTGCTCAAGAAGATGAAGTGCTGGTGAAGACTCAGTAAAGGGAAGCCTGTGACAGGGATATTCAGAGGTGTCTGGGGGTAGTTAGAACTGGCAGAAGGGAGAAAGGTGAAGGTTAAGCATAAGGTGGTTTGGACAACTCTAAGAAGGAATATATCATGTGTGAAGTATTCAATTCTTAACCTGAGATATCTTTTCTCTCTCTCCTTTTTTTTTTTTTATTAAAGAAACAGACTTACTTTATGCAGCAAAAGTGTATCGAGATGACCGCCTCCGAAAGAAAGCAGACTCCATGTCTATGGACAACTGCAAAGAACTAGAACGGCTGACCAGCCTCTATCGAGGAGGATGAACTAGAATTATACATGTGCATCCTTATGTATGCTGTTGTCTCTCTTGCAAATTAAGAAGAGATTTAGTTTCATCATGAATGCTGGAAAAGAGAGGTGGATGTAAAACTCTACTGTGTAGCTGTTTCCAGAAACCTTATGCTGAATTATAATTTAATGGCTTCTTTACCTACTGTGAAATATAGGTACCTTACTTGTTTAGATATTTTACTTCAAAGCTTCTGTGAATTCCTTCAGCAGAGAGAATAGCTCAGAAAGGATGCTATGTTGTAGAGATTTAGTCATAGTGATTCTCCTCTAACATATTTGCCATGTAAATATCTGTGGAAAGAACACTTTGTGTATATACGAGTTAAATGACTTTCTATTTAAAATCTCAGAAATTTAGTTCCATATAACATTTTGTCTCACTGATGGAATAAATAGTATGATTACATCACTCCTATTCAGATGTCAAGTGTGTGGAGTTGAAACAGAATTTTTAATATTTTATCTCTAACTCTATGTAAAATCTTCTAGGTTTACCAGCTTAGAGGAACTTCGTATTTTTAAATATAATGACGTATATTCCTAAATATATGTTGGGGTATATTGATCTGGTGTAGAGTAGCAGTTAGCTGTTGTAGTTTTTTAGCATTTCTAAGCAATACTAAGAAAACTAAGAACTACAGTAATCTCTTTTCAAAGTAAGTATTTGCAATTGCTGTACAGACCATTATAAGCATTGCTTTTAGTGCCTGCAAGAGTTTACAGTAATAAGACCATAACGGGCATCCACAGCTTCCTTAATTTTCACTGAAAAGGTAGGAGAAAAAATGCAATAGCAAATCCAGATTTAAAAAATAGTAATAATAATAATATATTTTTCCTGGGAGACCTGCTTAATTTTCTTACTGTTTTTTATTTCAAGCTGGGTCCTAACACTGATCCCTCAATGGGCACCACAAGTGGAGCAGGGAGACATTGCTGAGGACAAGCTATGTGCCTTCCAACACTTTTGCCAACTATTTAAATGCTTTGCTAGTTTGCAATATGCTTCTGTGGTCAGAGCCATATTACTTGTCCCAGGACAGGAACAACTAAAGGAACGAATAGGTAGAGTATGCATTTCTTTGGACCAAAATATTGCTGAATTGACTTCCTAGAAATGAGTAAGCGTGCTGTTCGGCTCTCGTGTTACGGTATCATATAACTCAGTGGCCTGCACGTGGAGACTATTTGTTGCCACACCTGTTAATGCAAATGAAGAGGTGTTTTGAAGCAGCTAGGTACAATGTACTAAAAGTTTATATTAGAAAGTGAGCTGAAAACTTTTTTATGTTCAGAAGCTGTTTCTACTTTTTAACAGTGCTATGTAGCAGAATGTTTTCTTGTATTTGAGAATGCCAGATGGCTCGTAATAAGGGCAGTATATTTTGCCAGAGAAAACTATTGTCTTAAGCAATGCTGTCAGTTCATGTGGAGCCGAATTCTGCTCCTAATTTGGAAATCTAAATGCTTGACTAGAGTCCTTTTAATTTCTTTTGATCTAGACTTGTAGTTTGAGAACAGTATTTGACTCTAGAAATACATTAAATGCTACTGCTCTGAGTGACCCAGAAATCAGCTTGCATATGTACCTTTTCTAAGGGTAAGGGAAACACCCTGTATTGAATAAGTTGTTGTAACGCAAGAGGGACTAGCTGCAGAGTTTTAACAGAGCAGCTAAAGCAGCATTCGGAGTAGATGTGAAAGGCTGAGGAACAAAGCAGAACTAAAAGCTGCTGGAAGAAAGAAGGAGTTGCTGTACTGGATTTCCTTGCTAAGATTATAGGGTGAGTGGGAAGAAGTGATGAAAGATGCTCAAATGTTCAAAGTTTACAACATAAATTTATGGAGAAAATGTGATTCCCCAAATTTTGCAATTGTCTGGAATGTATTGTAAATATAATAATGAAAACAAACTATAAGAGTACATATTGATACTCCTGTGTGTTCTTAATAGAAAAAAAAAGTTTCAAAGGCTTTAGCAAGTATTCAGGCCTTTCGATTCACAAATGAGTCTGAGCTTGCAACTGATCTTTTGGTTAACAGAGGAAAAGAGATGTATAACACATTTGTCAAATATTGGAACTGTGAAGTCAGAGTTAAGAGATGGTCTTAGCAAAGCTGCTTACCATAATCTGATCAGTTATGTCTGCCCTGCAGTTACTTATGCTTCCTTTGAGGAGGTGGTGAATGAACTGCTGCTGAGCAGCATTCTGCTGGTTTGATCACTATTAGTATCTCAGCAAACTGGAATAATGCAATGTCTGTGTTGTGTGGCAACATAACCCAGTAGATTAAGAACAAGACATGAGCTGTTAAATCTCCTTGGATTATCTATTGTAATAACTCTTTTAAAAGAAGAAACAGCTAATATATTTAGACTGGTGGAAAAATGCTGCTTTGCATTTAACAGATTGAATAGTTGCAGAGTTTGAAATACACAGCAGAATACAGAAGGACGTTCCTATATTCTGTAGCATAAATATTAACCTGCTTGAAATATGGCCAGCAAGCATTCTGTTAACGTTTCACTCATCTGGTTGTTACTTTTCTCTTGAGTCTGAAGTTTTTTTCTTCAGAAATGTCATCATCTTCCCAGGTTTTGCTGAAGGAATCTGCTGGAAAGTTCAGAGTGATTTTTTTTTTAAATGAGGATGCTAATTGAAGACGGTGGAGTACTTCAATCTTTTCAGACGACCTTTCTTCAAAAGGTTAAGTAATCGTACAGTTAAGATACTGGAAAGAAAAGAGAAAAACAAAACTGTGATTTTGAACAGCCTTGCTTAAAGAACCCTCAGCTTATTAAGCTACTTAGAATTAACTCCTTATTCTTTGATTTAGTTTAGTCATGACCTCAGTGTCTAATCTAGAATTAAAGATAGGACAAACAAGGGTTCTTGAATTCTCATTTCAAAGAGCAAGTAGGAAAGTCTTTCAAATAGTAAAAAATCTTGGAGTGCCACTCTGACCTACCATAATGAAAAAGGGAGGTGATTCGCATCTGCTGAAATAAAACATCGGTATCTGTTCTATTTATGGAGCAGTCTGAGTCATGAGCAAGTTCAGTGTTCAAATCTGATGAACATTTGCCTGTAAGTTCTCTACCTGGTTAGGGAAAATGACATTAAATTTGAATTACTGAATTTTTTTAACATTTTCATTTTTTTCATAAGTTTCCAAGCAATGTAAAAATGTATAGTCACTAAAATATAATGGATGCTTTTAAATAGGCAGCAGAAGCAATTGTAAATTATGGACATTTTTAATATACTGTTGTAATGAATCCCATAAAAGGATTAAAGTGGCTGGGCAATACATTTTTAAGGTTGTTTGCTCTGTAAATTTCATTCATCCTCAGAGTTGTCATTATCCTTTCTTTGTGTAGATCTTTCAAACAGAGTAGGAAAAAAGCGAAATGCAATGGTAAAACCAAACACTGTTAGAGGAAATCCAGTCAATATACAAATTCCTGAAACTGTAATTTACAAGTACTAGCTTCCCAATTGTTTAGATCTGGTCAATAGACCATGGTCAGTTTTGCCAGAGGAAGCTTGGTCATGATGATTCATGATGACTGCAGTCAGATGACTGGCAGGCCCTGGCTTGTATTGCTATTTTACCATGAATTTACTATAACCTTGCAAGCATCACTCACCTCCGGCCTTTGTTTTCCCCATGGTCCTTTTTAACCACAGTGGGGAGCCTGGACAAAAGGTACCCCATAACAAATATAAAACATTATCAGCAGTGCCATATTTGAAGTGTGATCTAGCTATTTTTCAGAGCAAACAGTACAAATGTAATAAATATGGGAAATAAATATGCCATTATAAACCCTCCTCCCCATGTATCTATTCTCTGGGACAAGTGAGACTTCCCAGTCTGGCAAGGATTAAGCCTGAGTGTCAGATTTCTCAGGATTTTCAGAAGTCGTATTAAGATGTAATATTTAGTTATGGTGCTACAGTTCTTCATGCAAAATATATTTCTCCCTTCAGGGCTGAGTTTGCAAGCACCGACTCTATGTGTACATAGGCTGTCACTGGAACTGGAGACAAGATGCCTGTTAACTTTAAAATGCAGGAGTCATCCCATAGATGCTCCTGCATAGCTCTCAGTGAGTACTCAGTGTAACAGAGAAAAGTAGAATGAATCGTTTAGGATAATGCCACCAAATTTTAACAACTCTCTTGCTACATTTTTAGTGTATGGTAAGAAATATTTTAAATAAATGAGTGAACCAAGGTTTTTGCATGTGACATTTTCAAAATACTACCAGATGCTCACATACGAGAATTTTATGGGGAGCTCCTTAAGTGTTACTCTAGTATGACCAAGTCCCTTACCAAATTGCTACATCCTGTATTTAGGAAGAGGCATAGATTCTCATAGAGATCTGCCTTTTTTTTATAGAGCTTTTCCTCTGTGATTTGCAAAATTGACTTGTATCTGGTTATTCTGGGTTTTTTTTGTAGACCTCACAAGACCTGTATGTTCAGAAATGAGCAAGTTTCAGCTGAGCATCTTCTTTATTATTCTGAAGCTCTAGTATTGGTATCCAGACAAAATCTCATCAGTGCTCAGTGTGCAGCAGCTCTCTTCAAGAGAAGGAGCACTGTCAGATGCGCAACACTGTTTGAAATCTACTGCTATGATCCTAGATTCTGATACAAGGGGAGTTTTAACATAGATACACAGTTACCATTTTCACTCGGTGAGCATCTAGTGGATGAATCTTCCTTGTTTCCTCACCTTAGTTTGTTACATTACTAGTCTGCAGGTGCATGGCTCGAGGGACTAGATCCAAAAGTAGGAGTACATTTACAGGACATGAGCATCTTTGGAAAAGTAAAACTAGATGTAACTAGGCTAAGCAGAAATGGACATTTCATTTTTTGATCCTTAAATGCATGAGGGGGATTTTCCAAAACTGTTCTATTTTCACAAGTCTTCCTAGAAGATGAGCTGTGATGCTTAGTGGAAAAACAGAACTCTTGGTTTTGCTTGTTGTTGACCACAAGAGAAGAAACATCTGATTTCTATGAAAATAGCCAAACTTCCCAAAGTAGCTGATTGCAGACAATAGTTGTTTATGTTTTAATTCTGTTTTCATTGAAACTTGTGCAGCATCTTGTCTGGAGTTGTCATCAGTGTCCTAAACTGAATTAAACAGCTGGAGCCTCATGCATTGGACGGGAAAAGCCCAAGGGGCTTTGGGGATCGCAATTCAGGTTACAGCCACTTGTGCTCACAGAAAAGCACCAGGTTCCTTCCCTTCCTCTAGTTAAATCTGCTGCTGCCACAGAAATGCTTTTTCTGCCCAGATGGTGAAATAGGTAAATCGACCAAGCAATCGTAGGAGGAAAAGCTGCTGGAGAGGAAAAAAAAAAAAAGTGCTGATCTGGCTGGTGAAAAGTAGCTGGTAATCTTGCAGTAGCTTCTTAGCTGAATTTTGTAATCCTTACAGAGAAAATTTGAGATTTCAGACTCCCTTCTCAGTTTTATCGTCACTGCTAATGATAGGAATTTATTCCAATGTGTCTGATTTCTTCTAAGCATGATTTTTTTTAAAAAGTCCTTATATTTAGGATTATGCAAAGCGTGTTTTTTAAAGGCCTTTGCATGTATAATTTCCTTGGTCGGTATATAGTTTCTTTCAGATTCCAAGGTTCACTGGTCTCGGGGCCACTGTGAATACGGTGCACACACGTGTATAGGTGTACAGATTTTTTCCGGCTAATATCGCCAATTCTGATTGTTTTATATATTTTTGCTGTAAGTTCGCACAGTGCAGACAGTGAAAACTACCCGGCCAACTCTGACAGCTCTGGAGGCGATTCTCTTTAAAAGAAAGTGCGGTTTTTTTTTCTGGTGAGCGGGGTGTTTCCCTGGCAGGGCGGTTCCCGAGGTGAAGCGAGGCCCGTTTTCCTGAGCAAGCTCACGACGTGCAGTAGCATTTCTCCGCCAGTACGTGGCATTCTCGGCGTGCGGCACGTTGCTGGCGCTGCTGGCAATATTTGGGAGCCTGTGCCTGAGCTTGAAGTCCCTTTAAAAACCCCGGCGAAAGGGGCTACTCAGCCTTTTAGCGCAGGAGACCCCCGGGAAAATTCAGTATTCTTGCACCGGGGAAAGCGGGTGCAGCCAAAGGGCTCCCCCGACGGGAAACGCGCTTCATCTCCTGCCGCCGCCGCCGCGTTTGGCCCCGCCGGCGCGCCGTAGCCGCGCCGGGGCCGCGCATGCTCGGTAGCTGTCAGCGGGACGAATGTGGCGCTGCCGCGGCGGGGACGCGCTTCCGGGGCTGTGGCGGCCGCGCCGTCACGCGATAGCGGCTTAAAGGGGAAGTGGCGGCGGCGGCCGCGCAGGCAGGTGAGCGCTGCGCTTCCCCCACCCCCTCCCTCAGCCCCTTCCCCCGGGCCGCCCGCCCTTCCTGGGGCCGCCGCGGCGCCGGTGACCGCTTGTGCGTTGTCGCGCAGGGCCGCGGAGGTGGCAGCAGCGCCGGGAGGCCCCCGAGCCATGGCCGACGTAAGTGTGGGCCGCAACCGGGCGCGCGGGCGGCGGGGAGAGGGGCGCCGCCGTTGGGGCGGCGGTTGGGCGCGCGGGCAGCCGTTAACGGCCGCCGTCGCGCGCCGCGGGGAGCCGGGCCCGCCGCACGGGCGGCCGGGGAAGGGGCGGCGGCGTCGCCGAGGGCTGAGGGTCGCCTCCGTTTGAGCGGCTTCCGCGGGCGGTTTCCGCGGAAAAGCGCCTTGACGCCCGCCTCTCCCTTCAGGACCTGAAGAGGTTTCTCTACAAGAAGCTGCCGAGGTAAGCGCGCCGCGCCGGAGCGTTTCGCAAAGCGCCGCGTTTGCTTAGTTGTGTTGCGGTGCAGCGAAGGTAGCAGCGCGATGGCTTTCGGAAGCACCCGCGCAGCGTGGCTGGCTTGGTGTAAGCCGCTTTTAAGCCGCGGCAGAGCCTGTCTGCGCGGCGTTTGCCTTGCTCGTCGGGGACGTAGCGAACCTGAAGGTTAGCGCGTCTCTTTGGTGTGTAAACGAGATGGAAGTACCTTTAGATGAAACCAGCGTGGCCTTGTATTTGCGCGTTTGAAAGGAAGTTTAAGTGTGCTTCATGGCTTCTCAATGAGAAGTGGGGGAAAAACACCCTTAGTGTGACTCAGTTTCAGAGTCTCTGATAACTCATTTTCTGGTGATCGCAAATTATTAGTATTATTGAACAGCTGCAGTCAGGGAGTACGTGCAAACGCAGTAAAACTTACCCTTAGTAACTGTGTGTGCTATCTAAAGTCTCTTGCTTGAATAATGAAGTTTTTTGCAGTAACGTTCCTCTCTCTGAAGCTAAAAGTTCCGCACTACTTTCAGTATTTTTATTTTACGTTCCTCGTTTAACTTCTTTCAAGAGACCATGGTTCTTGAGTAGTGTCTATTTTACAAGTCTATTCTAATTAAGTAGCAGTTTCACAATAGGCAGAGTTTATTGCAGCAATTTTTTCCATATTACTTTCTTTGCATTCTTGCATGTTTGTGCAGAAAAAAAGTTCTTTGCCACTCATTACTCTTCATTTTCAAATTTTCTTCATTTTCTGCAGCGTTGAAGGTCTTCATGCTATTGTAGTATCAGACAGAGATGGTGTGCCTGTTATCAAAGGTAAACTTCAGCTTCTCACTGTGCACTGCAAAGGAGCTCTTGATTGAACGCCAGGGCAGTTGGGGAGTTTTCCTGAAGAACAGACTCTTCTACGTTTACATCTGGAGTCTGTGAATATCAGAGGTTGAAGATTTGCATTAAATTTTTACTTTAACAGTCAATTGTGTACCTCTTTAATTTAGTCTTTTCATCCGTTTGTGTATATGCAATGTTCCTGATATTGAAGTCCGCAGGAATTGGCCTGTTCTGCATCATCAGTGAATATGGTTGGAATGCTATAAGATGTTTATGTCTTAAAATCATTTGCAGGTTGTTATAAGATGCTAGGAGAGAGCTTAGCAGTATTTTGTTAGCACAGTGACTTGACTGATCTGTTTCCAGAAGAAATTGCACGTGACTCTTACATGTTTTTTGTGACTTTTTTTTTCCAGCACCATCATTTGTATTGTATCTCTGCAGTCCATGTTTAAGATATAGGTAGAATAGTTTAAATATGCAAAGATTCAGGTACCTGCAGATGTTTATGTCTCAAAGTACTTAAATGTCTAGACTTTGCACACCTTTACCAGCCTTCATGCAAATGAATGCTTGCCAGTGTGGGATGCTGAACCAAAGCAGCATTAACACAGGCTGCACACCACAAAGGAAAAGAATGTTTCTTAGGAATGCTGGGAAGGGTGCTGATGAAATGATCACAGGTCACTTACTGAATATTAACCCATGTACTGCTTTTGAAGATTGTCCCAGAGCAGTTAGTTGTTGCAGAAATGTTGGGGAACAAATAATGCATCTTGTACACCAAATCTACATTTGGGACAGCACTAAGCTGGGTAAGGATTTGTAATGTAGACATAGATACCATGTAAAAACAAAAATGGTTGTATTTTATTCCAGTTGCCAATGATAATGCTCCAGAACATGCACTTAGACCTGGCTTTCTGTCCACCTTTGCCCTTGCAACAGATCAGGGCAGTAAACTAGGACTTTCGAAAAACAAAAGTATCATCTGTTACTACAACACATACCAGGTGAGGAACAGTGTTGCTTGTTCTTACTGACTATAGCAATTCCTATGTTGAGAAGGGGGAGGGGAGGTTGTTTAAGCTGTGCTAGATTTCTAGTAGGCTGCTATTAAAGTATTCATATACATTTTATTTCTCATACCACTTAATGCTGGCTAAGCTAAACTCTTGCAATCTTTTTTGAGCTGCTTTTGTGTTTCTCAAACCTGAGAAGGAAGGTTTGCTCATTGAAACTGGTGTGTTTTCTTGAACAGACAGTAATCAGCTGTTTGCTGCAGGTGCTGTTAAATGGCCTTCAGGACTCATTATGATGGGTTAATGTTTTCTTTTTATAAACAAATATTTGTGTGTTTATGATCAGAGACACCTATAAAAAACTTAAAATAAGCACATCCAGCTTCTCTCACAGTTAATCTTGCTGTAAGTGTGACTTTAAAAAAAGAAAGTTTTGAAATACCATTCACAGGTTTTACAAAGTGGATATTTTATTTGTGTTCTGGAATCTGTCATCCAATAAGTTTCTGCTCCTTCTGAAGTTCTAGTGGTCTTGCAAGCTTTTCAGTATGGCTGCAGTAAACTGGCCAGCTGTTTAGGCTGCAGTATACAGCTTTGTGTGCAAAATAAATGATTGGATGAATTATTTTACACAAGGCACGTATTGCTTTGATTCTCAACACTACTAATATATTGTTGTGCTCACCATGTGAGCCACTCATTTAAGGAAGGGAGGAATACTGCTCTACACAGAGTGGCATTTTAAAACAATAAACCTATGGGGGCAGGCTTAGGTCAGTTGGTTAGAGTGTGGTGCTGCTAATGCCAAGGTTCAATCCCCATACGGGCTACGCTAAGTGTTGGACTAGATGATCTCTAGAGGTCCTATCCAACCTTACCATTCTATGATTCCTGTGATTCCTATCTGCTCTCTTGATGTCTATGGAAAGTGTGGTCTCCATAGAGTGCTCTGTAGCTCTTGCAGTTGAGTTATTTCAAGTAGATAATGCTACAGAAAATGAGAGGGAAGGAAATGCCAGGCTTTCTAAGAACCAGCTTCATGTACTGTGGTAGAAGCTCTGGGGTGTTTTTAACTAGGAATCTTAAGAAGATATGCTTAAAAGCCAATTCTATGGTTTTCACTCCTACTTGCCTTTTGAATTGTGGAGGCTACTTGTTTCAGAAAGAGCTTATGTAGTAAAGCTTTGACATACAAGGTATTTTGGCTGTTCCCTGAATGTTGTTTTTCCTTGCAGGTGGTCCAGTTCAATCGCTTGCCTTTGGTAGTAAGTTTCATTGCTAGCAGCAATGCCAACACCGGTATGTCTTCAGATGTGTTTTACATATTATGGCCTTTTTAAGTCCCAGATGTTTGAATAATTGCAGATAAATTACCAGAATTTATGAAGGAATATGAACTTTGCTCCTGCTATGAATTTTGTCAGAAAGAGTGTTGTGAGGGGCCAAAAGGAAATGCGTAGGTAAAAATTCCTGAAGGTTCTTGATGACTTGCTGGAGATGCTACTCTCAGTTAGAAAGTAGCTTGTATCTCCTGTGTTTGACTTCATCCTTGCTTATGTGAGAGAACTCACTGCACTGGCAGTGATAGTATAGTATTAACCAGTTGTTTTCCATTAGTGCCACATAAATAGACTAAATCTTTTTTTTTTTTTTTTTTTTTAAAAAAAAAAAAGAAGAAAAAATATATCTGTCAATCTCTAAGTTACTCTCCTTCAGGCTTCTATGCCTTGTACTTCCTGCCCTTGTTAAATGGTTGGACTTCTGGGACAGGTGCCCTCTTGGTTTTCAGAGAAAACAACTGTATCCTGCTAAATCAGTAGTGGCAGTTACTGCCACCAGCAGCGACGAAGCCAGTGCAGGGCAGGTTATGTCCTGTGGTAACACATGCAGCTTCGTCTTCTCAGTTCTCTGGGCAGGCAAACCCTTGAGCGAGGCACCTGGATTTGCTCACAAGGGTATTGGCTAATGAGGGAGGGAGAGAAGGAGGGCAAAGGGGATTTATTTCTGGCACAGCTGTTTGGCCCTGGATATCTCTGGGAAACAGCAGGGCCCTAATGGAGAAGGGGGAGAAGTACAAGTTGCAGTGTGTCTGCTCCTGCTGGTGCCCGTGCCTTGGGCCGCCCCTAGGAGCAGGCCCTGGACCCTTGAGGTGCTGTTGGGATCAGTTGCCTCTGCCTCTCCCACAGGGAGCAGTAAGATGGAATGAAGTGTTCTGTATGTCATGAGACCCTTTCTGTGCCTTTTAAGGGGAGGGAGCTGTGGGTTTTGGAGGGAAGCTTTTCCAGTGGGTCATCTGACAGGATGTTCTGTGTCTTCTTTTTTCAGGGTTGATTGTAAGTTTAGAGAAGGAGCTCACTCCCCTGTTTGAAGAACTGAGGCAGGTTGTTGAAGTTTCCTAACCTGACGGCATAGCTAAAGTTCAGTATCTCTTTGCAACCCAGTGGGCAGAAAGATTCAATAATCCTCAGTTGAGTAACACACCTCAGAAGAAATACCACATCTCCCTAGTATACTAAGTAAGAATAAATTGTACATAGTACTGAATCTGAAATGATCTACTAGTGTGTTGTAGATAGATGTTATTTTAGGCCACATTTCTTGTATTGTGCAGTACTGGAGAGACCACCAAAATAGCTCCCATGGAGTTTAGCTCAGCCAGCTGAGCCATATCAGCATGATACTATGGATTCAAATGAGCAACCTGCAGGTCCTTTGCTGTACAGAGAATTAGGCATACAGCAGGACTTATCCTCTGATTAGTTACCACTACATACTGAAAAACAATTTAATTGGTTACAAGATACTATCAAAGATGTGGTTTAAAAATAATATTGTGAAAGCAAGTTTGCTCGCAGTGACTTCTCAGTACAATCAATAAATACCCCATATTTCTCAGATTGGTGATGCTTTGGAAAAGGAGTTCTATTAATCTACATGTCAGCTGCATCCTGCTTCTATGCAAGAGCTGTTTGTACAAAAGATTTTGCTTCAGGGGTTTTCCTAGTGCCCAATCTTTCACTTCATGGGTTTTTGTGTAATATAAGTGTGACATTCTTATGTTTCATACTCTTTGTGTGCATTCATTAATGGTGACTCTCAGCTCATTTACCCTTGGTTTTCCTAAGTAAATAAATCTAAATAAAATATAGTATTTTTAAATGACAGAGCCTGGTCCGTTTTTCTGTTGTGCCATAACGTTAATGTAATACATCAGATTTTCTGTGCAGAGATCAGGTGTCAATTGCTTGTACAAAACTTGGGAGCTGTCAGGCTAAAAACTAACCAGCATGTCTTTTGGTCGGATCTTATAGATGGTATCAAAGCCCTATGTCAGTGTACAGGTGTGGAAGTTGATGTTTGGCTGATTTCCTATTTGTGAGGCCACTGGGGATGAATCTCGTGTCCTTTGCCCCCATCGCACCCCCCAAAACCTTTTGTCATGACTCTAGCATAGTTCTTTCAGCTCTGAAACAAAGCCCTCCCTCTCCACCCTGGTCCAAGAGGGAGCTGTGAGCAGACCTCTGCTTCCAGCTGGGAGAGGTGACACTGCACCCCCCCACACACACACACCCTGCCATCCTTCAGGACGGAGGGGCTGGAGGAGGTGACTGTGTTTGGGCCCTGCTGGAGAGGAGGGCTGTGAACTCTTGGCTTAAAAGCTCTTGCTGAGAATAACTTGTCAGTCAACCCTTTTGCATTTAAGCTGAGCTCCTGGCTTAGGCTTTCTGTTGCTTATAATTAGAGAAGTCAGTGGTATATGAGTGCCAAGACATCTGTGCTCATATGTGGCAAAACCGCTGTTACATTCCATCTCGGGTCTATTCTTGCTGTTCATTAGTTTCTGTTCAACTAGTCTAACATCCTGTCGGCCAAACAAGCACCATCTCTGTACTGGCTTCAGCTGGTGGCACTGTGTGCTGACCTTGCTTCTAAAGTTTTGTAACACAGTTTGCTTGTACGGAAAGGAGGGTTGCTTTTGTGGCTACGCTTCAAGCTTCATTTCCAAGCTGTTTTCGCAGAACAGCAATACTGCTGAAGAATATCAGATCTCTCTTCCCTTACGCTGTCTTTATTTCATGCAAACTCATCAAAGCTTTTTAATTAAATTACAGATGTTAAAGCTGTATATTTAAGGAAGAAAAAAAGGACAAGCTTACTTTACACATACAGAAGACTTGCAAATTTTATAATGACATTCAGAAAGTCTGTATAAAAAAAATATTTGGCATCTCTAAGTTAAAATAAAATGCTATTCCTATGTCCTGTCTGGATTCCTTTTTCTTCCAGGGTTAAACTGTTCTCCCCTTCTCCTCTTAAGCTTTCCTCACTGTAAAGGCAGTTGCTGAAAACTGACTTGCTACCTGAGCGTTACTAAAGCCTTTTGCCAAAGCAGTGTACCGAGGGGGTTTGCGTACAACCTTATGGAGGATATTTGGCCATCGAAGAGCCAGAGGGAGCAGCTCCCTCATGGAAATTTACATACAGTTATATATGTATTCTTGTAAATCCATAAGTTATTTTTAATAGAGAAGATTGTGCCTTTCTATTACTGTTGCTCATCTCATTTAATATAAAGCAAGCAGTGCTTAATTCTAGAACATCTCAAGTTCTGGACAAAGCCTCTTATTTCATCTATCAAGTTCTTTATGTGAGGAAAAATACAAAATCAGCCCATTTTCAACAGGGGATTTTAAGAGGCCCAACTCAAAATCCTGCTAAAAAGGCTGGTGTTTGCTGCAAGCAAAGCTTTCTGCAGAGCCCCGTCATTGTCCATCTTTCAGCTCCCGTGGCACCTCTTTCATACCTGAGCTGGGAACAGCTGCGGGATGCCTACTTTGTAAGTAAGCTTGCTTTCACAATGCTGCTTTCCGCTACCTCTATATGCCATTTACAACAAATGTTCACTTGTAGTTGTTGCTGCAGTGTAAAGCTAAACCATACAAAAATATATTTGACCAGAACTAAGTGTTATTCATCCATCATTTTGAAAAGGGTCTTGAAATATTAAGTTTATTCTTTGGATTGTAATATAGACATTATTTACAAAAACATAATCTAGCTGATTTCACAACTATAAGAAAATATTAACTGTCATTTTTCTTTTAATTTAGATCCTACACAGGTAATACAGAAGAAATATTTAAGGTTTCCAGAAAAGACTGATTTTAAATAACAGACTCAAGGCTGCAGAATATGCTGCTAAAGGTTAGTTGCAATAGAGCTTGCAACAAATTCTCAAGGGAGTGCTCTGTATTACCACAAAATTTTTAAACAGTGAATACTTCTGTGATTGGTTAGCAGATGTATGAATTAAATGTGTGTTACAAATGCAAACCATGCGTATCAAACCAACTTTGTAATTTTGCAACGGTCTCCACACATGACTCAACGGCCTGAAAGTGGTCAGCTGTACAAACCCTTTGTGCGCAGAGCTGGATGCAAATCGGTGCGTGCAGGGGTATCCGCACAGGCACATGCTCGTTACTAGCAATGGAGACATTTGAAACTGTCCTCTTGTTAATCAGATGCCTTCCCCTTAGCAAAGAGACAAATCGGGCCAGCAGAGGAGAAGTATTCGAGGTACAACTATGACGTGAGAGTGGCATTTTGCTGCTCCAGTTGTTTCCGTATTTGTGACTAGAACAGAAAGACAATCCATTACTGTGTGCATGTGTGCACATGTGTATGTGGATGAGTAAAAAACAAGCCAAATACTGAGTTTTATGCAAGTAACATTTTCAAGCCTTTGCATTGTCTTCTCATTGCTTGCTTCACAATACAACACATGCAGTTTGTGATGCTCTACACTGTTTACAATCTTTGTGAGATGACATCCTTAAAAATAGAAGTAATTTCTTCTTCATAACCAGGATATGTTAAAAAGGCACCCCAAAAATGTTACAGCAGGTTTGCAGGCCTATATATATGTTATTTGAAAACTACGTATTTCAGGCTAGTTGGCCTGAAAGACAGAACAATTACTCCCTTCTTTGCAGATACTGGGAACTGGAACTCTTCTGTGCCATAATTTCTTTTATTATGGTAGTTCCAAGGTTATTACTGCCTGAAGCCTATGGTCATTTACCATTGCACATCACTTACCAGTTTCCATCGCAGTATTTTAATCCACTCATCTGCTTCTATTCCAGTTTTTGCACACAGGTAGTATGTCCTTAGAGGGAACACTAAGCTGTAAGTAAACGATTACAACAGTTTCTTAAATTGCTAGAACAGTCAGTAGTTCCTCCTAAAACTGAGCCCAGTGCTCTGTAGTCACAGGAGGAGAGCTTAGCCAAGAATCGCTTGCAGTCCTTTACAGATTTGGGATATGCTGTCCTAGGCCCACACAGAGAAAGGACCTGCATTTGTGCGTGGAAGTGGTTACTGTGTGACCTGCAGCAAGATCTGAACTCAGGAGCTAAGGACCTTACCTCAGTAAGAGGGCCTAGGCAATGATTATATGAACTTACAGAATTAGGAAGGCAAATGCACACAACACAGACCTACCCCCTTCCTATTCACCAGGAAAACCCCTTTTGACAATGGTGATTCCAGCAAAGCCATGCACGACACATGGAGATTTGGCTGACAAAAACAGTCACAAGTGAGAAGATCAGGACTGCAACCATCAAAAAGGAGCTTTGAGAAGCACCCAGCAGTTGCATTTCAAACTTTTCTAGCTATTCTGACCTTTTCAAACAGTAGAAAAAACATAGCAGCTTACCAGAAACAATTCACTCTTTCCTGGGAGTAGTCAAATTGTACAGCCGAGCATTCAGTTAAGTCTAGTGCCCGAATTGGTTCTGTGGCCTTGAGAATAAAATGGTGTTAAAATGGAAATATATGGAAACAGAAGCTAAATCTATCTAAGCTCGTCTTCAGTGCATATAGACCTTTACGGGCACACCAATGTTTTCCAGGCATAGGCGGCAGAGCTACAACACTACAAACGCTAACTAGCAAAATTAATAGCAGTACTACTGCAAGAGGAGCTCAGCTAAATATAAGAAATAGGACAGTCAGTTTAGCTCTAGATGAACAACAGAGTACAGCACTAGCACAGGAAATTTAGAGGTAGAAGCAGATTGCTGAGAGTCTGGTTGATATATTATAACATGACCAACACAGTAACAACTTTGATATCACTTCCAGCTAAAATAATTACTTTCACAGAGACAGGGAACATTTATAGGGCTCATCAGGGATTTGGCCTAACCAGCTGCTGGAGATTTAATTAATTCCTAAAAGCGCTTTTAAAAGGATGAAGCTAGAAAAGGAGAAATGCAAAAGGAGAGCTGGAACAGCAGCTGCTACAGCAGGAGTGAAGGTTTTGACTGAACAATATGTGTATCCAAATTTCTTGGGGCAGGCCCAGAAGTGCTTGGGTCAGGGATGAAGACTATGCACTGCTGCCACCCATCTCTGTTAAGAGTTTAATTCTTCCTAGGTGTGAGAGTCCTTTCCTGATTTGTTTCTCTCAACCTCACCTTGTTGCACACCTTATAAGGGGCAGGTGGTGTGGAAGAATAGTTTCCTCTCTACCCAAGCAGCCTCAGCAGTCACAGTCTGACTAGGTATGTGAAGTACCTCTATGCCAATTACGTGCTGCATCAGAAGAAAGCTGATTGTGCTGAGAAAATGTGAGCGAATGCTGTCCCTGGGCCAGCAGGAAGCTGCTCGGCAGTAGGTACTGCGACCGTGCAGCAACAACGGGAGCGCCAGGAGACAGCTGGAGGAGGCTGTGTTTCTGACGGACACCTTTGTGCCTGGTAAGTCACAAGTGCTACTCAAACACTTTGTGCTCTGCTGTCTGAAATGTTATCCTAGAAAGCTAAGTCAAGTTGGCTTAAACTGCAGTGAAAACTGATGGAAGGCCCATAAATAAACAGCTGTTTATAAATGGTAATGTTTGGGGAGAGTTGTATGCTGTTGTGTTAAAATCCATTAGTGTTTGGAATGGGACTGGGCAGAGGTGTGAGATAAAGAGTTAAACAGTCTGGCTGCCTTTATGGAGTAGCCAGAACTGGGGGTAGAGAAGCTCTAGAGGTATGTCCTATTTTCACTGGGTTTAAGATAAAAATGGAGTAGCAACTGTAAGGACAAACCATTTTTTCTGAGGTGTAACAGCTTAATCTATGGCAGAATGCTAGGAGGGAGGGACTTTCTGAATGAGGGCCACCACAAACCATACAGCCATTTGAAATAAAAGGACTAAATTAAAGCAGAGGAGAACATACTTCTAGCATTTGCAGAAATATCTCCAAAGCCATGCTATCTCTTGGTGGGTCTAAGCCACCAATGAAAGCTGCATTTTGCTGGTAGCTTAAAACTCGCTGGGTAAGTCAATTCTTTGCAAAGAACAAACCCTGTCTAGTATGACTGAAGGAGCACAGAAGATGTTTTCTATCCATAATCATTTATTAACCTGTTCCTGTTAAAGTCATCAGCAAATTCTGACTTTATTTGAACAGATTTGGCACCTCTGAAAGTATGGGAAGTTTTAGCCTGGAAAGTGGTGATACATATGCAAGAAGCTGGAGATGCAACAGTAGAACTGGTGTTTGCTACTTACTGTCTGGTCTTTGAAATACTTCAGTTCATTCCTATGCAGTGTAAACCACCTTGTCTTCCAGTTCTGAAAGATCAAAAGAGGATGGTAACTGTCTTGTGGGAACGTCAGTGTAACACCGTTTAGGGAAGAAAAACCTTTAAAGCTGTTAACTTGCTCTGGTTTGCAATCTTGCTTTGCTGTTCTCCAAAGCACCAATAATTATTCCTCTCTATACAGAGGAGTACAGGCAGAGCTATTTCAGCCCTGCACTGTCTCTAGCTTGTGTGTGACTACAGGGTGGAAGCAAGGGATAGAGGTTTCCTTACCTTGACTATTTTGCCTTGTTTTATCAAATATCCTTCTTTTGTACCAAGCTGTGAGGTAAGAAGGAAAGGGAGCAGGTTTAGACACTGAACTTTGCTTACTTCCCACATCTCCCTCTTGTCCTTATTCCTGTGAGATAGGACAGCAGCCTGTTTGTGGTAAGCTTTCCATCACTGCTTGCTCCATCCTTGGTCCTCCTGTATGTGCCTCACCCCCTACCTCCCACCCACATTAAGGGAGACAAATTCAAAATTCAGATGTGCTTATTGAAAAACTGGCTTCTGAACTGGTTTACTGCCATCATCAGTGATTCTGGGATCCTGTGGCTTCTCAGATACTCACTAAAACTCTATGCAGGGATCTATTTGTGAGACTGTTATATATTAATATATATATTATATATTTTTTTAAAAAAAGATTCTTGCTGAGTGGATTGCTATTTGCTCTTAATCAATAAAAAGGCAATTTTATATATATATATATATATATATATATGACAGGGTCATGTTTCCTTGGAGGTGAAGTTGGAACAACCCAGCTATAAATGATTGTGAGATACATCAAAACACTTTCTTCTTTTAACCATTTTATGCTAATCCTTATTAATTTAACTCGTTCTCTTTTTCTCCAAAAAATAAATTAATATATCATTCAAGTACCTTCCTCTCTATTCTGGGCACTACTTTCCTAGACAAATCACCTGTTTTGCTCAGATATGAGATACTAGGGACTTAAAGTCTCTAATTACTGTCCAAGTGAATCACAGATGTCAGAGCAGGTGGCCCAAATGGATATGAAGATGTTCTCTTGTTTCTCATACCAGTAAGGCATAGCTTCTAATGTGACACAGCTTTTTTTACTGTGCTCATAATTATTAGGGCTTAAAGTATGGAGGCTCTTCTCTATCATATTGCTTTCTCTATGCTGGGCTTAGGTCTGTGGCAGAATTCAGCAAGCGTCTTCATGTTTTAAGTCAAGGTGATTCTAAAGTTACAACATGAAAATCCCAAAAATATTTTTAATATAATAATGTACCTATCAGGATGTAAGTACTGATATTAATTTGTTCGAATTATGTTTCGGTCCGAGTCTTCCAAATGTGTCCCTGCCTGTCTTACATATCCTTTTCTTTTTTTCCTCCCTTTATTTCAAAGGGTCACTTTTTAATTAACCTAGAAAGTCAGAGATGCTCTTCCTTTCCCTTCCTTCCTCCCTGTTAGGAATGAGGCTGTATATTGCTAGCTACTAAAATGATAAGAAGCAGTGAGTTTGCCTAATTTCACTAGTTGCTTCCTGTCAACTAATCCTTATATTCACTGACTGAGACGAAATGTGGTAGGTCTTACAGCTGTTTCTTGGTTGTGTTATTTATGGTATTCCTCCCCCCACACCTGTGGAGAGAAACTTTCCACTGACTGTAAAAGAGGTTTGCCAAAACAAGAGCTTACTGTGCAGCCTGACATAGGTATTATTGTATACAACTTAATTGTCAGAAAGATGTGAGAAGGGTTATGCTTGTTTTGTGGGTGTGTTTTGTGAGGAATTAAAGGGAAAAAAAACTGCTTAAAAGCTTTAAGTTAACATTCAAAAGGGAAGCTAATACAGAAGCACTGGGTTCAGATGGCAGGCTCGTGTAGGTCAGCCCCAGGTAATATTTTCCACTGACAGCACTGAAGGTCTTGGAGACAGAGTGTGAAAGGCCTTATTTGTCTTGGGACTCTATCTCATAAGACTTTTGGTTCTGCTACGATTGACAAAGACTTCCTGTGTTTAAGAACCCATAAAAGGATGAATTATTGGTGTTAGCTGCTTACTTCAGCAATCATACTAAACTCAGGCTGGGAGAAACCCCCCTCCACCCCCATGCCAGAACACAACTTACTGAGGGAGCATTTGGAACAAGATCGTTTTCCGTCCTTCCTGTCTGCATTGCTGTGTGAACTCGGACAGACTCATAAATGGAAGGTTCTTCGACTTTCCGTGGATAGGGATGCTTCAATACAATTAAGGTTCCTGGAAAGAAAAAGAGCAGTAGTGAGTTACAAGGTCATGTTTATTGCAGGTTCTTAGCAAATAGCTGCACTTTTATTTTATCTGCAATAGTGAGCAACCTCCTTAAAATAGTAACTGCTGTAACATCTAATCTTTGTTTTTAAATAATGTCATAGCATATGAAATTTTGCTGTATTTGCATCTTGTGCTGATATCGTCAGGTCTTAAAGAAGGAGGATGCTAGGATTACTAAAAATTGGACTTGAAACCTACAGTTGACTCAAGTCTCTTCAAAGTGAAAAAAATATAGTTTAATGAGTTATATTTTGTAATGGGAAGGGCTATAAAGGGAAGCAGAAAATAATATATGAAGCAAATAACTGAAATCTGATTATAGACACAGGGGTGTATGCAAATATGATATATGCAACTTATAATAGGTCCAAAGGCAGAATCTGCTTAATTTTCTCTAGTTAGGGGAGGGGAGAAAGCTTTACCATTTGGAAGGAAGTTGAGAACCTCCATCAGTCTATGGAAACCTTACCTGCTCCTAACCTGTTGCATAGGCTCAAACAGATGTATATCATATGTACATCACAGAGATCCTTATATAAGAACTGGAAGGACATTTTAGAGGAGGTTTGTTTTTTCTAGCAAGCTACCTTTTTTCTCTCCACAAAAAATGCTTTTACAGAATCATTCAGTAAATATATAAGAACTAGTAAAAGTTGATCCAGCTACCCCATAGCAAGAGTCTTTCTGTACATTTGTGTTTCTAAGGAAGAATGAAAACTAGCATGTAGCCACATTCTTGGAAATTTTACTCAAGTTAAAGTAACTTTGGCTTTTCTGTCTCGCTTGTGACTCGAAGTTTCTAAATGTTTTCCAAATGTAGCTGAAAACTGGTAAATAAAACAAATAGGTAGGAATAACACTTTGATGTTGTCACTTTACATAAAGAAAGAAAAATGATGGTACATCGCTTCAACCTTGTTACTGAATAGTCAGTGGTCTGTTCCAAGAAAACATCTCTCAGATAATACTAGCCTTAATTTCCTTTTTAATTATCTATAGTTCAGGAGGAAGTGTATTATGACATACACTATGACACAGAAAAATAGATGTGAATCCATGTAGCAGCGCAAAGTGGAAATGAAGCTGTAGTCAAACGAGGCTTGTCGGGCTTGGAACCCAACCCTGCAGCTGTTCCCAGACAAATGAACCGCTGGCACTGCATGGACCAGTTTGCAGGGTTGCAGTGAGGTTGCAGTGAGTGCACTGGTCTAAGAGTGCCTAGTGTGCCTCTCCCAGAGGTAAAAGTAGCCCCAATAGAGGGCAGAAAATAATAATAATAATGGTTTCCACTATCTTCCATTTATGTATTGCAATTCTTTGTCTGTCTTAAATTCCTGTCTCTATACAAGCCAGAGATGAAAAGTATTCATATTACTCTGCTTTGCTCTCTCTCATTGCTGAGCTCACAGTTTTTCTATTTTTCTACTAATGCCTGAGTCAAAGGTCATTTGTTGCCCCTCGCTGAATGGAAGCATGGCCAAAGGGGTAAGAAATCGGAGGCTGTTCCTGGCTCTTCTGCTGACCTGCTATGTGACCCGGTGTGGGGCCAGTCATTTAGCCTCACTGACGCTGCCTACAGAGTGGGCCCTCATGAGCCCCTACCCCCACCTTTGGACACAAATCAGTTACTTCCCAGGAGAGCTCTGACATATCTACTGAAGGAGCATTGCCCAAGTGCTAACTTTCTCCTCCTAGTTATTGCTGCCTGTAGGAAGAAAAGGCTGAAAGTTCCTTGAAGTGATGTCCAAATGCCTTTTCCTACTTTGTAGCATGTCCAGCTTATATTAAAGAGGTTTCACAGAGCCAGCAGAATCTGATTAGGGAGCTTTAGGCTGCAAGTGAGCCCATCACTCAGCACTGTTGATCCTGTCCAGGTCCTGTCCACAGAGATCACATAACACCAAATCCTTAATTACTAATGTCTGTAACAGAGGCAATGAGTATGTGCCTGAATATTTCTATATGTCAACTAAAATATTTACGAAGTTAGGCTTGTGGGCGTATGTCTGATTTCAGGGAAAAAACAGCTTATTGGCAAAAAAACATCCACTTAAACTGCTCTAAAGGCAACTTAAAAAGAGAATGCTTTGAAAGATAAAGTGCAAGTACCACTGCATTCTTTTAAAATATCTTAGAAAGTAATCCTACTGTTTAATACTTGTGATTCATTTGTGTTAAAGAGTACTCATGCATATTTAGTGTGTATTATGGCTATTGTGTGCACCAGCTATTATTTAACTGGACACACACATAATTAGGCACTATTCTATGTATCAGTTGCCACACTTCCTACACGATACCTTTTTGCCCCCGTCTCTTTTTTTTTCTTTGCACTAACTTGTACTGACTTTTAAATCTTTAACTTCTACATTTCCAGCTAAACCTAAAACTGTCATTATCATGGTAATATGCTTCTCTTTCTCCTTGGATTCCCGTGTGGTGGTGTTCAACTCATTTGTAGGAACTGAGTTTAATCTTTTAAATATCAGTTCAAGGTTAGCCATTAAAAAATCCTGTGCTTTTTTTTTTTCTCCTAAAAACAAGGCCAGCCACTGTGGGTAGGGCTCAGCAGGCTGATCCTCTGTTGGGAAGAAACAGCAGTAATACAGGGCACATGCCCTACAGGGAAGGGGAGCATGTCACTGCAGACTCTTCTGCAGCTGAAGAACAGTGCAGCTAAACAATCTGAAGACCCTTTCTGCTTACTGGGGATTTATATTTGATTAGTTAGAGAATAAATTATCAAACATCCTGCTTTGGTTTTATTATTTTTGGAGAGGTCCTTCTACTCCTAATACATGCATATTTTGAAATGCTTCTTTCCTCTCTCATAAAGAGATAAAGATTTAAGTAAAAGGAGCTTACAATGCATTACACAAAGCAAGGCAAAAAAAAAAAATCGCATAAGCATATGGCTCTCCTTACCTGTCTCGCTTCCAATTAAAGGCTGATTTGCAAAATGCATGACTAATTCCTTCAAGTCAGAAAACTCATTAAATCCAAATTTGAATGTAGTTCCTGTATGTTCCACATGAAAGTGTTTCACAGAATCTTTTCCCCTACAATAGAAAAGGAAAAATTTGTCAGGACATACATGGCAGAAGCTTTGGGGTACCTACAACTCCTGAATAGCAGTTTTCACTGCAAGAAATCTGGACTTGCAGGGCCTATTTCACACAGTAGACTGTAGTACAACAGATAAAAAGGAATTCACAGATTGCAGGTTGAAAATCACTGTCGTAGCAGTAATATCAATGTTATCACCATCCTTCACAAATATTCAACACACTTGAAAATCAGATTCATTTAAAAAAAAATAAATAATCACTGCTTTACAGGTGATAGTGAAAAGCTGGGTAAGTTGAATTAATTAATGTTGCAAATAGATAACAAGACTTAGAATCATGTTATCCAGTCCTCTAACCAGGATAATACTCCTCCGTGTATCAGACTTTAGCTCTGATGGTGTACCTATACCCCTTGGTGTTCATCTTGTCAAGTGTCCTGATCTCACTAAAAATGTTGTTGACTTTCAAAATTAGACTACCTCTCTTTAAGCATGGATTTAACAACTTCAGATACCAAAGGCTTTCATATATATATATATTTTTTTTTTCAAAAGGCTTCTCGGTCTGCTTTGTCTCTGTACTCATATGAGGAGACTCTATTGTGGGCTCTGTCTAATGTGAACTACAGTCCTTTTCCTGTTAGGGCAGCCACATCATTTGTTTATGAAAGTTGATATTTAGAGAAATGCTTAAGGCCTCACTTCTGGAATGGGTGCTTATTTTGACTTCAGAAGTCAGTGAAGCACACTCTCCCTTGTGAGAAAGTTTTTCTGTCAATATTATTGCTAGCATTCAAAACAGTCCAGACAAAAATCAGGCTCAGGAAAAATATATGCAGCAAACATACTGAAAATATTTTGAAGTGATTTATAATGTATTCCTAGCAGGTGGTTAAATCTTTGCATTGTCCTTGAGACTTAAATGATATTGTAGAATATGCATCTATCAGCTTCCCCTGTGCTTTTGTACTATGGAAACACCTTTGCTTCAGCCATCTCAGACAGGGTGTGAAGCAAAGTGATGATGGCCTATACATCAAATAGCTGCTGTGACTGTTTGCTGTACTGGCAAAATTTTCATCTAGTTTCACAAGAAATACAATGTTGCAATGAGAGCAACTTTACTCTATTTCCTAGTTCCTTTTTAGGGTTGGCTAATTTAGATGGGGGAGGGGATGTCAATCTGTCATCTATCTCTAGCTTCTCATTACAGATATGTCAATAAAAATCCAAAGCACTATTTCCTATTAAAACAAACCCTAACAATGACTGAAGTGTCTAGGGAAGCAGAAAATAAAAAATGTAGAAGGAATTTAGGAGAAATGGACTGTGACAGCCAGTATTGCTAAAATGACATTTATAAAAATGTATTAGAACAAAATTAAACCACTTACTCCAAAACAAATTTCTATATTACTCAAAAAATGCAAAGGAAAACTTAGAATTAAATGGGCATGTAAAATGAGTAAATGAAACATTTTAAAGTGAAAATCAGTATTTCAAGAGTTGTACCACCACAAAACTAATATAATGGAGTAAAAGATCAGGCTCTGGGATACTCTGTGCATCTAGTAATGCAATAAATGATTCTTAATCCTACTTGGAGAGCTGAATAAATACTGGAACTGGCCTGAAGTAGACTCTTTAAGGTATTTTTAAGCCTCGACTTAAATCAGTGAATTTATTTTAATCACTTGTTTAACACTTTAGCTTTTATTTTCTATTATAAGAACAATTTAAATTTTATTTTATGGTAATAGGCTTTTTTCCCGAGTGTTCTTGAAAATAAATAGCTTCTGAATTTTTTTTTGAAAATTTGCCTGAAGTAGAATACTCTAAATAATGTTTAGTTATACTCTACAGTCAAAAATATTAACTATTAAGATACTGTTTCATATAAATTATTTTTTCAAGGAGTGCTATTTATATATCCTACTGTCCTGTTTCACAACACTTGCACATAATTTAGCCATTATCACTCTGAATATTCATTCTGTAAAAACACCTCAGGACCTCAATCAGGGCGCACAGATCCATGTACCCCTCAAGCATGTTGTACAAATAGCTGTCTATAGTGGTAAAATTTCAGGGAGTGTATGTATGGAAATATTTGCTCTAGGGCCTTCTATCAGAGGTCAGTGAAGCAAACTGTATTTGCCTTTCATTTCAGAATATGCACAAATTGCAATTTCCTCAGTTTCCTGATGACTATACTTCCAAATTATAATGGTTCCTGGTACTGAATACATGGAAAATCGCTAATCTCAAGGGCATGTGCTGTGTTCTTGTCTATTAGAGTTGTGTAATGTATTTATTAAAGTGACCTTAGCTTAAAATTACTGTGATCCAGCTGAGTTGTGGTCACTAATCACCTGCAGGCTCAGTTTGTGATAGAAATTAGGTCAAATGCACCAGCTTCAACTTTAATATTAAAGAGGCTTAATATATCTTATGTATTTGTCAAAGGCTAAGAATGTATTGGGGTTGGTTACCTCCATTCAGCTGATGTGCAGCAACTACCTTTTGTGTCTTAACACATTTGTATGTCTTCTCTGCATCTTAGGAGGGTCCTTAAATGTGATTCCGTAGTGAGGTATAGGCTGAATTATGTGTGCTCTGTATAGGCTGTATACTGCTACTGCTGTAATTCTGATGACTTCAAGGGCATGATACTTGTTACTCTGAGATATTGTTCAAATCAGTTGGGCACTACTAGCTAAAACAGTCTTAACCCAGAATGGGGAAGGCTCACTAAAATACTGCATCATCTCCCAGAGATGATTGTTCCTATACAGTGAAACAGATATTGTGAGCTGTATAGGAACAGACTGCCCAGAAACTGGTGAAGTTATCACCTGTTAACTGTATATTGAGTACTTTAATCTCCTCATAAAACCTTTCTACTCTCATCCGTCTGTTTTTTGAACTCCTCTGACTGTCAAGGATTTTTACCACACAAGATGCAAGAACAAACCTGTACAATCTATCTATACAGTGATATTTTTCCCAGGAAGATGAATTCATACTTTGAATTGGAAATTGCTTTTTTTTTTCTCTCTCTCTCCAAAGTCTTTTTCTTTCTATCAAAATCTCATTCAGCAGGATTCTACCATGAGAAAAACACACTTAAACAGTTCTTGTTCATGCCCTAGGAAGAACCTTGTGGGTTATTTCAATGCAGGAGAGTTGCAAACAAATATGGAAATAAGTGAAAACTTTAAAACTGTCAGCTGGGTAGTGTTAGATAAAATCAGTCACTTCTGCCTGTAGCCTACCTTACAGAGAGGGAGTATAGGCCTTCCTTTTCATTACTCTTCCTCAAGAGATAGCTTCCATCCTGCCCGTTGGAGAGAAGCAGCGCTTCTGCTGCATGCCGGGTAAGATTATCGTGATACCACCTGGGAAGACACAAGCATGAAATCATCACTCACTCTCAGCATCAGTCTTCATGCTTCTGCTGAGTTATGAAGCTGGGCTAGGGGAAAAAAGGAAGGCCTGCAACTAAAGCTGTTTTAATGGTGAGTTACCGTTCCTGTCCTCTGCACAGGTTGCGCAGAACAGTTCCCCTTTCAGCAGCTTCCTTTTGACAAGCCCAGAAAATGGTTGCGGGGGGGGGGGGGGGGATTGTCAGGTTTGAAGTTGGTGTTCCTTCAGAATTTGTAAACAGCTGACAGTTTGCTGAATCTTATTTAAAAAAATGCAAATTTAGCCTGCATGAACAATGAGCCCTTATCTAAATGTATACTGACTTTTAGGTGAAAGCAATTTTGAGGGGTATTCAGGTTCCTTTGTCGATTTGCTAAATCTGTACTTCCTGACATATCTACACACTTCAGTACACTTCCTCTTTTGGGGCAGATAGGCAACACTATTAAGAAATCTCCTCCCAAATTCTACATTCCCTGTAACTCAGCTCATCTGCACTGTTAAGATCTATAAGAAAACAGATTTGCCTAGATTTAAAATCTTCATTTGAGGCCTAGCCTTTCTGGCAGAAAGGAGAAGGGAACAAAGTTACTTGATAAAATGGAAAGATAAAACTTAAATTCTGGTATCATTGCTGCTCAGCCACACATTTTCTAAGAAATGCAGCAGAACATCTGAGCACTTGCTTTATTGAATGACATGAAAAATTAGACAAGGAACCCATAGGGAATTCCACTGGAAAAATCCTGCAGAGAAGATCATGAAACTTTGGTTACGGCCTAATTTATGTGCAGAGTGATTTAGCACAGAAAAACTTGATTTTTTTTAATAGAAAATCTCATTTAAAATGTTTCTGAGACTAAACATATTAAAAAGAAAAAGTGGAGGCACAGATGTGTAAAAGGCTGGAGTGTCATCCTATAACAGATAGTGTATGCAGGTATTACTACTAGTTGTAATTATAACTTCAGGTGCAAAGGTAAAAGGGAATAGAGTATCCCTGAGCAGAATTAGCCTTGTTAATAAACAATTATTGTGTCTTCATTGCACTTTAACATGCAGGGACATTGTGGCAAGAGCAGAGCTACCTCTGGTGCTAATAGGGCACGGCTCTGCCAGGAGTGAGGCTCCTCCCTTGCTGGCTTGTGTCTTGGTGGGGGGTCTCCTCCGTCCATTAATTTGTGTGTGTGCGCAACTTTGGGGTCGAATTCTATTACTATTTCAGCTACAGAAATACAGGTTGACAGGGAGCTGTATCACAGCACTTCTTGGCATTTGTATTATGGCAGTCTTTGAACTGAAATGATGTGTAATTATAAACTCTTCCTCCTTATCTATTCATTGCAAGTTGCCACTAAACTTGGCATCCTCCCACCCAACTCCCCCAAAGTTATAACTCTGGATTTAGACAGCTGCCTATTTGAAAGGCCAGCTGGTTGATAAATTGCTTTATGAAAGACTTCAGAATGTTAACCCCACAGAAGACAAGATCCCCGTGAAACTTAATATTGGCAGGGTATTGCTGTTTTGGCTCTAGAACGTGCTCTATGGGCTGTCTCACTGTAACAAATAAAATAATGAATATTTAAAGATCAAAGATTAAAGATCAATCATCCTCTGAAACACCTGTTAGCCAAAATCTGCTTTGGGATTAACTGCCCAAGTAAGTAATAGTCAAAGGTCAGGTCTGTCCTGATGCTAGGAGGCTGGTATCAGCACGCACACTTGGCTGGATCTAGACCTGGAAGACAACTGGGGGAAATCTCATAAAGCATTTTCTTTCACTTTTGTGCAAAAGAAACATGCTTTGAGAAAAATCTGTAAATGGCCAATTTCCTGAAGAAGGCATATTCAATCTGAGGTTAAGTGCACTGTTACCTTATTTCCAAAAAGCCTTCTGCTAAGTTATTTTAAAATAGAAGTTGCTCTATTTAAAAATGTTCTGTTTAAGTGTGGTCTCTCTTCAAGCATGAAGTCACTAACCAGTGAAATCTTACCACTATGCAGTGCCAGAAAAAAAACAACACTTTGGGAAAATAACATTGTCATAAAGTGCATATCTCAATCTTTGGAGAAAAGGTTCCACCATTTCTTTCTCCTGAATATGCTCTCGGACAAAAACCCCTCAAACATCAGGGTCTTGCTCACTTTAAAAATGGATGTAATGCTATAATATGGCTCTTCATGCCAAAGCAACTGTTACATGTAGTTATTTTTTCTGCCTTTCTCCTGTCAGATAGTGAAATATCAGAGTAACCTGACAGCTGTTACTATTTGAACCATGCAAATGGTCATTTGGATCTTGTTCCAATGATACTGAACACAGGTACAATTTTAAAATCCTATGGCAACTCAGTATTTCCACACAAACCACCAAGGAAGGTAAAGTGAAGGCTCATAAAGCCTGCTTGATCAGCCAAATGCCAAGCTAAGAAGAAACTAAAAGGGAAGCCTTGATCCAATTTTCCTCAAATGAGTACAGCAGCTGTTTAAAAAGTCCAAATTCTCCTTGGTGCAAATCAACTATGAAATGTGTTTTACTATAACAGTTCTGAATATACCTGGCACTGCTGCCTGTACTAATATCTTCTTGTAAATGAGTGATTCTGATCATCAGACAGTCCACTGTAGGATCCGAACTGCCCTCTTTCTTTTCCTACAACCAGTAGGAATGCTAAATATATGCTAGTAATATATTTAAGATGTATGCAACTTTTCAGATCTCTACCTCTTAAATTGCTGCTTTAATTGAAATTGTCTAATTTAAATTGATTATACTGCACTCTGCTATGTACAACAGTGGTCCAATAACTGAACCAAGGTCAAAACTTCATGACACTGTTTGCAAAGTCAGAGGACTTGACTATGAGACAGCCAGACTAATAACTGATACTACTGCATAAATTTCAACTGAACTTAAGTATTTGGAGGGAGGAGGGGAATCCTTCAACTTTTCATGTTTAGAAAAATCATTTAGCCAGCCCTTTGAATTTTGCAGGCAAAAAAAAGCAGGATTTAAAGAAAAGTCACATTAGTCTGATAAATTGTGTTCTACAGATACCAACAGAACTCTTGAGACAGCATGCTGGAGCTCAGCTTGCGTGTGTGCTGGTATTATATCAAGGTAGGAGATACGCTCCATTCAACAGGACCTTGTAAGGGGCAGCTACCTTTAGCTTAAGTTCTGCTCTTTTTCTCTGTGATGCCTACATACCTGGGAGAGGAAACTGTTGATGGAAAAGATAACCTATCTCTATCTCCCTGCTTAATTAAAACAGAAAACTAATAAAATGAAATTAAAGGCTTCACAAATACTTGTCTTTTTGATGCCTTTACTAAGACCATGAGCAAGCCATTCTACTCATTTACTTTCTTGGGAGAAAACTGAATTCTGTTATCAGCCTTTCCAGTTTAAACCACATTGTATGTCTTGTGTATCGGGCTATTTCTAAAAGCCCTTCTGAAAATCCTCTATTTGACTCAATCTACAGAGCTTGTATTGCTGCAAGAATTCCCGAAATTCTCTGTACTCTTGACATTTGTCAGACTGAAAGTCTGTGAAGAATTTGCCTGGGGCTCCTGATAGAGAGCTCTATGAAGAAATAGATGGAGGGAGGAAGAAATAAACATGGTGGGGAAGGAGAAGCTATATCCCCCCTGCAGATCAGGGAGCTCTTATGCATGGGATTTGTCATTTCTGATGACACTGACGAAGCTGTACAGACATTTTTCAAAATATTTCTCTTCTGCCTGTGTATTTAGAGGCTGGTCAGCAAAACTGCAGCTGGCATCAGGTGGACTAACTTTCAAACTCTACTGGCATACAGAAGGAATAAAACATCTAGCTGTGATTAACCTAACAGGTAATGTTACAGGACTCTTGGATAATCAACTCAGCCCTTTTCATATGCGATCAGCTTAATGCCCAATAGAAATCCTTCCTTGTCTTTCTCATAGGGATAAAAGTTAGCTATGACCAGTATAGAGCACAGCAAGAAATTTTAACTGCCATTTGTTTCTACTGCTTGGAGTGATAACTGAGGTATGCCTAGCTAACAGATAACTGTTAGATAAAAGTAGCAAAGGTTGTGCTTATTTTTTGCCATCCTCAGAGTATCTTCCCAGGTTATTACAGATGTCTTGACTTACTGTTGTAAAAAGTCAAGCAGTTTAAAGTTCCTTTTTGGAAACAGGAAGGAGATTCTTGATAGTCAGCTGGGTTATCTCCCTATTCCCTCCTCAGAAACAGCAAGTTGGTGCAATATTACTTGTACTCCTGGGCAGGTGACTGTCCCTGCCGATGGCACCTCTGCTGCCTGAGCTACAGGAGCCAAGCAGAAATACAGCAGTTGAATTCATCCGTCTCATCCATTTCTGAAATGGAACAGAGATTCACATTAGGGGCAAGTGGTCTGCATGTGCTCTCAGTAGGACTTCATTCCTAAATTATTACGGAGTAAACATTTACTTTGTTTTTTGCAGTGGTAAATACTGGTAGGCTTTGCCCCCTTTCCCTCCCCCCCCCATTTTTTTCTCTTTATAAAACTATCCTGCATCACAACCAGTTGAATTTTCTTACAGCTTTAAACTACATACTAGCCTCAAGATACATTCCCATTCTTAGTTTAGATGAGTTACTGCACTGCTTGATGAAGCAAGTAGGAAAGCATTCATTTATCTCTTTAGGCCAGATGCAATGGTTTTTATGTGCCTTTATTCCAAAAATGACTCTGCAAAACAGCCTTATCTGTTTCTGTACTCTGTATGCTGGACTGCAGCAACTTCCAGATCAGATGTGCGTTTTTTTTCCTGACATTGACAAACTCTAGAAATATTACCTGTCATCTAAAGGACAGAAGGGTTTCCTGCACTTCCCATCAGTAAAAATGAAGATTTTTTTTCAGTGTTTCTAATGGCTTACAAGTTTACAGAGCTCTAGAAAATCAACAAAAAGGGTGAGAGACTTAGATGAATGCAAGGAAGAGGAGTTAGAGGCAGCATGCAACTAAAAAATGGTATTTGTTAGACATCCTTTCAGTGTGTAACATTGAAACACTAAATCACAAACTCATGTGAAGTATGCTGGTGGAATACAAGGGTGCCATTTTGCAGAAAACCGATTTAAAAAATGGAAATGTAAGTGCCATCAATGTATCCAACCTTAAAGTTCTTTCTTCTGTCAGAAGGCTTTTACTAGTTCAGCATCTGCTTCTCACTTCCATTTTCTCTTCCCCTTCTCTCAACAGACTCTGTTCTGGTTTTTGCCTATTTCTCTTCCTTTAAGTCCACTACCCACTTTAACTGTCACAATTTTGTCCTTGAAATTTTGATTTTTTTTCTCTATTAGAAGCATAGATGAAGACAATTTCTTCTGACAGTTTACCCTGTCTTAGGCATTTCAGTTCCTGAGCACTTAGCTAAATTTAGGACTCGTGGTCTAATTCCTTTCTCTTACTAAAACTAAATGTGAAGAGTATTCTTCAGTCTTAATATTGTTACTGTATTGTCAAACTTGGAGCTGGAGAAACACAAAATCTGTGCTATTAGAGACAACAAAGAACACTGGCACTGCAGAGGGAAGAAAATTTCAAAAACTTGTTTCTTTGTCCCCAGTTCTTTTCACCTCTGAAAGACAGAAAACAAAGCAGTATCACCAAAGCTATGTTAGGTTGGAGTCAAAGCTGTGTTACCAGACCAACCTATAATTACCTGGATGACAAGCTATTCCACATTCTCATCTCTTGTTCAAATATGTGAGCTACAAAATGGAATTCCCCAAACTTGCGCTACATGTGATCAGCTACAGGAGTTTGCACTGCAGTGCAAAAGCTGATGTTTTAGTTTAGTTAAAGCAGCAATCAACTCTATTGGAAAAAGGGCTGATTCCAGGAATAGCTGAATAGATCTATAAAGAAGACTCAGTAAGCTGGTTTTAAACAAAGGTGTCTCTTTTTGTCTGTCACTTTTAAAAAAGTTTCCTATTTAAATATTTCCACTAATTTTAGGGAAGAAGCTAATAATTCTAGCATCTCTTTAATTATATATGATATTCTGATTTTGATCTGTCTCTTTGTTAGACATTGGTTCTACCTATAGAAGCCTTTACAATGAAGTTGATGGTATTCTGATTGCTTGCTTTGAACTCTTGATTATCTGACCACCAAACTCTCAAATAATGTAGAGAGCTACAAATACATACAAGCCACTTTCTTCCTCAGCATTAAGGTCTGAAAGAAACAGCATAAGCTAGGAAGCTGCTAAAGAGGGGAAAGTGATAGGTTTGGCTTTTTTCTGGTGTGAATAAGAGGCCAAAAAGCATATCGTTATAAATACTGAGGCTTTGGAGGAAAATAACCCAATCTGAAAGTAATTGTAGACATTTCTAAATCTTTCAGTGGCTGTGATTGTCCTTGATCATTATTTGGATGATCAAATCCTTATTTTTTTTTTTTTCACTTTTAGTGATGGATGGAATATGTGTAGAGCAGGAATAAGAAAGATGGAGCTTTTCATGTTTTTTGTTTAGGTGTTTTGACAGAGCAACAGAAGAACATTCTTGATGTTTTCACTCTTCAAAACTTCTTTTTTTTTCTTCTCCATTATTCTTAACAACTTCAATATTCCCCATACAATTTCTGGAGCACTAAACTGGAACAAACTAGTGAATGCCAGGCACTTCCACCTAGCAAGGAGTCAAGTAGATTTTATACTGCAAAATCTTCTATGTTGTTGTCAACTTTCAGGTTCAAGTGACCAGCTGACCTGGCAAAATATAAGGATATTGTGGTACTCAATCTCCTTTCTCAGAAGTAAAGCGCAAGTGCTTCCCATTTAACACTTCTTCAAACCTCCTCAAACTTCTTTGATTTTTTTTGCACAATCAAGCAGGTTTAAAAATAAACCTTCTTCAATTCCCTCCAAGAGGCATGTGAATTTCAAAGTTGCTCCTCATTCAAATGAATTTTGTGTCTATGGGTCTTTATTGCGATGATGTACATGAAGTTTAAAAAAACAAAAACAAAACCCTCCACATCCTATGTAAGTCAGAGGTCCTACTCAGATTCAGGTCTCAGTTGTGGTAGATACTATGCTGACATATGGGGAATTGATCAGTTACAGAACCCATGACTGGTAAGGGGGGGCGGGGGGAAAAGCCTTGTGGTAGCTGAGAACTTAAAGTTATGGTCTGTATCTGTTGAGAGTGACAGGCTCACTTTTCACAGTTGATGTACATTAAAAGATTCACTACATGCATAGTTAATATGATATGTGGAGAAAAATAGAGCCAACCTGTATGTTCGGAGCCTGAGAGTTGTCCTTCTTCTGAGAAAATTCAAGAAAAGTGGACCTAATACTAACTGAAAGAAGGGCTTGACTTAATGACTTGAAACGAGCCTTTGCTCACCATGCTTATTCACATTTCCTTCATTTAACTTGAGAGGATGCCCTGAAATAGAAGCCTGGTGTTCTGTTGTAGTGTGGAAAGTTCCAACTTTCCACTGAAGGAGAAGCATTTTAAAGCTGTTGCTTCTTCTACATCTTTGTAGCCTTCCCATTCAGAGTTTTGTCCTCCTCACTTGCACCAGGTCAGGCTGCAATGATGACAAATTCCTCACCAACCTGTGGAGCCCTCTGTGGGCACAGACCCCTGGCATAGACCAATTCAGGCCATAAGGCCTAAACAAATGGCTGTCCTGCAATATGCAATTTGTCTGGCAACTTGCAACTTTGCTTCCCTCAACAGCTGCAACACAACCTGCTTCTGTGAGGCAAAGATGCTTTTTTAGGATGAGATTTAGTATGTCATCTATATGCATTATGTTAAATAGTTATTTAGTATGATTTGTTTCACTTCGTATTTGTTAGAAACTTCAATAGCAAGCTTTCCACGAATGGGTGCTCCCGAACAGGGGAAGGTATCAGCTGGTAGGAGATCAGCTGCAGGTCTGTCTCTTCTGCGCCAATCTCTTCACTAAGTAATTGCCAAAAATCGATGACCACCGAGTCCTCACCCATCATCTTCTATTGCATCTGTTTTCATCCTTGAGTCCTTCTGAGTCTGGAGACGACACCAGAGCCTTTTTGCTTTTTAAACCTTGCTGCTCTTTTTGTTTTTTGCGTGCGCGTGCTTTGTCCACTCCTTTACTCCGCCGTCCGGCATCCCTTCCTTCCTCTTGCTCGCTACTGGTGCCGCTCGTCCTGCTGCCGCCCCTCCTTACCGCTGGCGACGCTCCCCGCGGCGAAGCAGGCCCTTCCCGCCGCCAAAAGCAAAACTAGCAGCTCGCCTTCAAACACGGCCAGAGGAGGAGGAAGCAGGAGGTCCGTTGCAACTGCTGCCCTTCCTTTTGCTTCTGGGGTTTTGGTTTTCGCCTGAGGACGATGCCCTCGCGAAAGGCGAGCAGCCCCGGGGCTCGGCCGCCCAGCTGGAGGCGGCGAGGCCGAGGCGCGAGGGCCCGGCCGAGCGCAGCGGCCCTGTGGCAGGGACCGAGGTCCGCGCCGTGGTGCCGGCTGCTGCGCTAGTTTTTCTAGTGCTTATTTGCTTCTCAAACGAGGATCTCCTGCTCGCGTGTCGCCCCGCTACGCGCCCGCAAGCCCGTCCAGCCGAGGACGCGGGCTGGGCGCCTGGGGCAGCCCTGAGGGGGCTGCGCCTTTCAGATGCTCAGGTGTTTGTTTCCTTCCTTTCCTTACTAACAACCGCCAGCAAGAGCTAGAGCGGCTTCTTCCCCCTCTCGCTACCTGCTGTCCCCAGCCCCAGGGCACCACCCCGGGGAGGGCAGCTGCCATTTCGCGGGGGGCGGGGGGGCGGCTGCCGCGGGGGGCGCCATTTCGCGAGGGGGCGGGGGGGGCTGCCGCGGGGGGCGCCATTTCGCGAGGGGGCGCCTCGCGCCCCTCAGGTGCCGCCCCGGGGGGCGAGGGCCGCCATTTCGCGGGGGGAGCCCCGCGCCCCCGGGGTGGTGGCGGGGAGCCGCCGCTTACCCGAGCGCCTGGAGCTCCTCGGCGAGCTGCCGCTGCTCGGCGGGACGCGCCTCCTGGTGCTGGCTCATCTTCCAGCCGCGGCTCTGCGCCGCCGGCTGCCCGCGGCCGCCTCTGCGGGCCGGTGAGGAAGTGCGCGGGCGGCGGCGCGGAGGCGCCGCCGCGGCCAGGCGCCCCGTCGCAGGCGGGTCTCGCCGCCGCCCGCCCCGACGGCGAGGGAGCCGCCCCGGCCCCGGGCTGGGGCGGGGGAAGCTGCGGCGGCCCCGGGGCTTCGCGCTTCTCCTCAGGCCTTTGCGGCCGCGCAGCCCTGAGGTGAGACATCGGAGGCTTTTTTAAATCTATTTTATTTGTTCTGCGGATGTAGCGAGCAGAGCTCCTGAGCGCGAGCCGGTGCGCTCTATATTCTTCACAGAGATGTGGGAATCGCAAGTTGCCATCAGGCTCGACGTCCCCACAAGCCTGACTGCAGCCAGGAGGGAGGAGGAGGCTCCCCACAGCCCCGGGAAGGAGCGCGTGGCCTGGTCCTCCAACACCCTGCACCCAACCTTGCCCCCACAGCACTGGGAGGAGGAGGAGGAGGACAGGGCCGTGAGGGACGCACCGCGGCCTGTCCCCTTCCTGCGGGCTGTCAGCTCAGGGCTAGCCTCCGAGCTACATGTGCAAGCAAAAACACTTTGACATTTGCATTGGCTTTCCAGTACTGGAAACAAGTTTTTCCCAGGATATTTTATGTTTAGAAGCAGACCAGGACAGATACTTATTCTTCTCACAAGCAGCCACGTGAAATAGCACTGACAATCCATATGCATCCGTCAAAAAGATGTCATTCCATTAAGACAGGTGGAAGAGACTGGGCTATGATTTTTGTGCATCTCTGTTGGCATAGGAAGGACAGCAGCATGGCTGTTCTGTAAGCGTGTGCAAATGCTACACAATTATTGCTAATTCCGTGAGAATGAGGAAGTGCGTATTTACGCAGATACACTTTTAAAATGCTAATGTAAACGGAAATAGGAATTTATAAAGTATGTGTCAAGCTGTGACATACACATCTAGGAGTGTGTTTCAGATTACTTTAAACTGTATCACAAGAATACATACTTTGAAGTATTCCACATGTGTTCATTTTTCGCTTGTAATGAATTCCCCTTTAACTCTTGAACATCTATCTAAAAGTACACAATGAGGAAATCTATAGAGTTTTTTGTTAGCCTTAAAATAAGGTTAAATTGCCATATATGTAAGAGTAGATAATTACTGTATCCATCCAAATTTGAGAGTAGGATTTGGACTTTTTTGTGACTTGCAAATCTTCCTGAGTGCAGCCTTCTAGAATGTCAGTACTGTCATTGCAGATTTTGCAACTTCAGCATCCTGGTGATGGTTTACCTCAGAAATGCAGCTGCAGTCTGAATGAGAAGTCCATAGAGATATATGGAGCCTGCGTTATCATTTAATACAGCCCAGTAACGCTGATCCAGCTAACTGGTTCTACAAAATCAAGACAGGTAATTCAACTCCTGCACATTTCTACAGGTGGTAGCAACAGCTGTCAAACTTTTCATATCAGACTTTTGTTCATATGATACCTTTGCTTTCTGCTGTTACTTGAAGAACTGTTCCAGTGGCAAATTACAAGCTCAAATTTTCCTAATGCAGAACGGAGCTAGCAGAGAAATAGCATAAGTAATAGCCAAAATACGTATATTCTTGCTCATTATAAATGTGTTCTTAGGTTACTACACGGAGGAACAGCTCCTTCTTTCTGAAGCTGCCATCTCTGTTTCTTTCCTAAATATATGTGCTCTATCAGCTTTCTGAAGGCTGGCATTAACTCTTTTACACTCAAAATTGCAAGTTTGATGACTGATTTTTTTTTGTTTGTCCTCCCTCTGCATGTGGATTTTAAAGAGTTTGTACTAATTGTCTCTTGGAAACAATAATAGGAAATCAGTGTGAAAGAATTTTAAAAAGATAATATGAATCAGGATGTGAAGTTCTGCTAGATGCAGACTGAACTCTGTGGATGAGAAATCTTTTAGCATCAGCTGGTGCCTGCATTTCCAGATGCATAAATGACTCCCTGCAGACTAGAGGTTGTTTGTATTCCAGAATATTTCATGTGCAGTAACTATTATAGCTTTGGTAAATTCTTGTTTTATTAAGCTTCTTTAATGATAAGATAGGGCTTCAGTGAATTAAAGAAGAAAAAAAGTGGACTTGTATTTTCATGTCACGTACACTATTTGAAGTTTACTTCAAATACTAAATATCCAGTATTGAAAATAGTTATTTTCAGAAGACCTTAATAAATATCTATTTCGGACTCTTTATGTATTTCTCATATGCAGTCATATGAGCATGACACTCAGTATGGAACAAAGGTTTATTTGAAACGGGCTCATCAGGTGCTGCTCCTGATGGTCTAGGTTAATCAATTTTGGAAGAGCTTTTCTAGTATCTTGGACTGATAAAGCTTCACAAACTTTCCGTATGTCAGATTAGACTCTCCTTCTGCTTGAGCCTCTAATTCTATGGCTGCAAGATGCTCTCTCTTCTCTTGACTGTTCATCTCAATAGCAAAATTCACAGTTGCAAGTACAGATTTCACAAATGATCTGGTTTTGTTCTGTTATTGTACATTGGGGGAGGTTTTTCCTTGTTAGCTGCTCCTCTGTTTGCCCCTTCCTCTGTCACCTACAGAATGTTTATGATCCGATGCTGTCTTTGGTAGCCGGGTACTGAAATCCATGACCATAGGTTAAGTAACAATAGATACTTTTAAACTCTCCATGGTCTCTTTGTATATGGTGGGTAGATTTATTTATTTTTGTTCTTCTGTTCTGAAAACTGCTTTGTTTGTAGCAAAGTTTTTGTTTAATCTATTTCACATTATTTTGTTTGCCTGTCTTACTGAAAAATAGAAAAGTGGTTATCAATGTCTCTTGGTTGTGGCAAGAAAAAGCTGAGGAAGAGATTGAGTAAATTCTGAACAATGAATAGCCACAGCTAAGTTTTAGGGAATTCTAGTTACATCACAAATTGGTTTAAAAGTTGAGCATTGCAGGCTTGAAGATAGTTTCTAGTCCCTCTGTAAGCCATCATTTTCGTGCACTGATACGTTGTGGTGGGAGAGGGTTCCCATCTCAGAGCAGATGCTTCCTCTTACTCTGCACCTGAGAGTGCAAAGCTTCCTCTTCGTTCATAGGAAAAAAAAAAAAAAAAAAGAAAGAAAGAAAAAGCCCCGTTGTGCAACAGAGATCAGCCTTCCCTTAAATCAAGTCCACCTAATTTTTTTATAACAAACTTTCAGCCACAGAACAGATTGCTAAGTTGCATTTCCCAAAAGTCAACAGGCTGTAGTGTCAGTTCCCTTTCCCAAATACAAGAACGTGTGGCAGGATTGATTTTGTATCGGTTTCGAGCACAATGCAGATGAGACCTGTAGGCAGCAGCAGTGTTCCAACGCCCGCTGCTCAGCCCAGAGCACTGCTGAGCACAAAGCGCCTCCAAAAGAAACGAGAGAATAAGTAAGGTACCTTTTTGCAAATCAATTTGTAGTTTGGTTTTCTTCTCATCTTCTCACACCTTTCAGTAGCTGTGAACCAAAGAGTGTAATTTAATTCAAAATTACAGTCTTGCTTAAATGACTACCTCATCCCAGGAAAAAGAAAACTTATTAACTCTAGGTCATAATTAAACAAAAGGAAAACTATGGCCAGCAAAATGGGGAGGGGGAGAGTCGATAATGATTGGTATGTAAGTATACCTTGTCATTCAAGGCTGTTACAGGACACTATAACTACAGGCAGAATTTAAACCCCAATAAATGCTTTTACAGAGCAGCTCGCAGGTCTCACAGACTAGCAAGTGCTTTCTGTTAGGACAAGGCACTTTGGGAAGATGTGCCTGTGTTCAGGCAGAAATTGTGGATTTGCTAAATCAGATCATACTGCCTGTGTCCTGCAGTCAGATCGTAAGTTTTTACAAAGTAATTACTTAGAGCTATTTGAAATAATTTTAATTTATTCAGAATTTAGGCCAGTAAATCACTATCATTGATAGGAAGAGGTGTAATTCTAGATATTTCAAGATACATGAATGTAATACAGGAAAATTTAGCTTAAATAGCTGAGCATCAAATAAAGTTGGTGAAGAGACATACTTACTGCGGAAGTGCAATTAAATGCTATTAAACCCCAATGCTATTAAAACTTTTGATAAGAATTTGACAGAAAATATTTGAAATCTTTATTTCATTTTACCCTTTCACCTCAGTTTCAAATAAGTTGAATAGACAACTGCAAACTGCCGCCCTGCAAAAAAAGAAAAAACCCTAAAGGGATTGGTTTCATCGAAGTGAAACCAAAATAAATAGAAATATCACAAAACCATTGTTAATGTTATTAGGATGAGGGACATGTCTGGAGCTGCAGGGTAGGGCTTGCATCTCAGTCCAGGTCTGTGCCACAGTGACCCCATCTGGAGAGTTTCTGCTTAAAGTCCCCAAAACCTGATGAGCAAGAGAGCTTTGGTCTCCCTTCGTTTCATTTCCTTCCTGGGTGAAGGCTCTCATCGCCGCACTGCTCCGCGGACGGAGGGCGTGAGGCGACTGCAGAGGTGCTGTGAATGAGAGCGCTCAGCAGCTGCTCTTGCTGCGCTCAGCAGTCAACAGGAGAGGTCACTCTCTGCTGCAGCAAACTGGTTACCGGTAGAGTGCAAGTTTCCTATAGGACACAGAGCTGCAAAAGCAAGTATTCTTTTTAAGGTAATTGCATCTGACAGTTTTCTGTTATACTCAGGTGTAGTCCCAGGGGATACCATGAAATCCATTAAGAAGACTACAGAAATATTTTCACTTTATTCACACATGGGGCTCACCCATGGTATGAGCACTAACTTAATCTTCTGCAATTAACTTGATTCTTCCCTTCTGAACATATCACAGATTGCCTGGAGTGTTTATGAAAAGCAAATTATACTGTTTTATTTTGTCGTTGTTGTTGGAAAACCCTTGATGCAGTAGATATCAACATAGTGATAATATTTCTTCATCAATTTTGAGATGCCCAAGGATGTGTTTGTTTAATGCAGTCCCAATTTCAGTGGTCAACACAGAAAAGATTCTGACTAACCCTATGTTGCTTGTAATATCTTTAGATGGGGAATGCAGAATAGAGGTGAGAAAAGGGATGAGAAATTACCAAGGTTCTTAGTGAAAATGGGATTGGAGAGAAGTGTGGCAAAAGAAAAGGTTATGTCTCCCTCATTTCCTCTCAAAGTTTGCGTTGGCCAGTGCCTCTGTACCCCAAGATTGGCATAGTCATGTCACTGTAAGGCTTATTCCCTAGGCTCCAGACTTAAGCTAGGATTATATTCCCACTTATGTGCAGCAAGTTACGTAATAGCCATGTCCTCCCAGATCTTTATATTCTTTGCTCCAAAATAGGAGGGCCACAGCCGTGTTGTGCAAAAATTGTTAACTATGGGATCTAAGAGACACTTATTAAATAATTCATCCTTCTAAGTCTCTTAACTACCCTTAGAAAAAAACTTTTCGTTCTCCAAACTCACAAAAAGATGTGACTTTTGAAACCAACTATAGTTAGCGTTCCTAACCATGTAAGACTTTCTCCTCTTGTTTGTTCAGTCTAGAAAGTCCAATATTCCTTTTGAAGAAAGAAAAGCAAGATTTGGGGGGGTATGTGAACTTTAACAGGGACATGGAAGTCAGATCAGGAAGTTGCCCTTGATGCTTGCTAATTTTTTCTAATCATTGCTTACTGTGTACATTACCAAGAGCTGGATCATGTATATTTTGAGATGGTAGTGGGAGATTAAATGACTATGGAACAGCTGTGTTGTGGCACGTGGTTCAGTTTCCACAAATTTAATAATGTAGATAATGACATGAAGATTACATGTTCCCAGCTTCAGTTTTACAAGGAAAACTTTCTAGGAACTTTCTCAATACACTATTTAATACACACTTGTATTTGAAGCATTTAGCACATTTTTCAGGTCTTCTCAGAGATGGCCAAAGTCTCTTTTTAAAAAGTTTCCATATTAGAGAAATGTTCTCTCTAAATAGATGATATGCACTACAAATGCTTTTTCTAGCCAACCAAGCCACAAAATAATCTCAAGAAATAAACCTAAATATCTAGGAATTATGTCTAAATGAGGAAATCATCCTGTGAGTTTCGGTGGCTAGTAGCTACAGCATGCATGGGCTTGTAAAAGAGAGTGATCTCTTGCCACAGGCCAGTGTGAGGGAAGTGGCTGGAGGCAGGCATCTTTTTTTGTGGGCCACATGGTGTTCAAGTGTCCTGCCAGCAATCAGGACCAAGGTCTCTGCCCAAGAGGCATCATGGCTGGGTGGCAGCCTGTGTGCTGTGACTACCTATTGATTAAAGATCCAGAGAGGAGGAGGCTCTCTGGGCTCCCTGTAATCTGGGTCTGTGCTGTAGCCCTTTGGGGTCGGGGGTGGTGTTAGGGTTAGAGAACTGAATGTCTTCAGACCCAGAATCCCACCAGTGAGTCCTGCTGTTCTCCCACTTGCTTGTTAAGCCTGCCTAAAACTCGGTCCCCTCTGCAGAGCCTAGGGTCCCAGCACCACCTCTGTAATGAGTTACAGTTCCCATCTGACCACAGGCTTAGGTTCAGATCACACATGGGACTAAACACCTATTTGACATTTTTAGAACTACCAATCATTAATGTTTTTGTTCGCATCCCAGAGATGCTGCTACTACAGTATCAGCCCCACTAATTACATAGAACTATCTTGGTGTACGCACAGGAGCTACCCTGCCTCCATGTAAGGTTTTGTGGTGGTCTTTAGGTCTACCAATCCACTGAGAAGAAACTCTGAAACAAGTGGTACAACTAAATAAATGCCAGTTTTCTGCAACATCTGTTGACTCTGGAGCAGATACCTAATGTGTCTTATTCCCAAAGGCTCAGAATATCATCTCCATGTTGTCAGCTGTAAAACAAATAGATTAGATCCTTTATACCTTGAATTCAAAGCACTCAAAGTTGAGCTCATGAGAAAGCATACAAAGTGCGGTGTTAATTTCAAGCACTTTATTGGAGAAAAAAATACTGCAGGAGAAAGACAAAATTGATAGGGATACAACATACACTTTTAGGTTTAGATAAAAGTGTCTTAAAATACAGAATGAAATTGTTTAAACTAGAGAGTAAGTTAGGAAGAAAGTTGAAAAGAGTTTTATGTGCCTGTTTATGAAATTCATTGTCTTATGTGATTTTATTCCATAGCTCATTTACATATTTTTTCTTTTCTTTTTTCAATTCTTTTTGAAATGTGCCATTTTTTAGCTTTTCAAAGCTTCAAAGTTTAAGTTCAAATAACATGCAAAATGTATGCATATACTATCAAACTTTATAGTCTTGTTCCTTTATGTGACTGTATATGGATGCAAGGACAAACTGCATGAGTAACACTGAAAGCTAAGCAGTGGAGAAAGTTATTTTAGCCAAACAAAATGATGTTATGTCAGAAGCTCCAAAAACATGTGAATGTTGCATAATTTTGCATCTTACGGAGTTGTTCTTGTGTATTGCATGTTCTTGCAGGATATTGAGAGTCTGGTTCAAAAAGGGAATGTAAGTTACTTTCTGAGGGCAGTATTTGTAATTGTAAAGCTTTTTCCTTGCTGGGGAAACATGGGTTAATATGCTGCTCATATCTGTGTAATAGAAACCCAGAAGTCATCTTACTGGAATTATGGATGCCAGGCATTTTTCAGAGCCTTGTCAAAAGCTCAGTTCATTGCCAGTTGCTAATTTAAAGCTACATATGCCCCATGACAGAACAATGTTTTCTAAAAAGAATAAGAGCCTAATCTTAGAAAGGGTACAGATGCTTCATTATTAAGATTTCAGGGACCTTAATCAGTTGAATTTGTGTTCAGTGCACTGCAAATTCTCTATATTCATTGCTGCTTCTCTTACCAGCAAACGACATGAATGATCATTTACAAGCCAGTGGCGGTTTCATCTTCCATTTTGTGTTGAGGCATTTCAGCTACTCTAAAAACCAATACTTTGTCACATTAACACCCAAGTCTCGCCACCTATGAGGGTCCAGGTTATAAATAGAGATCCTCTCTAGGAGCGTAGTCTTACCTGAGACATCTCTCTGTGAGTATTGTGCGGCATGATGCTTGCGTGGCTGTTCCTCGGCGGTCGTTGTTGATTCCTCCTGTGAAGGGAGGAGGAAGTTCACCTTTCATTGTTATATACAGTGTACCCTGTCTGATATAAAGCGCCTGCTAAAAGAAACAAAAAATGCAAGAGCAGTGTTGATTTTGCTGAGTGGGCAGATGTGTGTAGGTAATCTTCGGAGGATTGTGTAAATGGATGGCAGGATGGGAGAGGCAGTCATGCCATGTTCTCATCCAGATACTTCTAAGCACACCAGGTTTGTTCTGCTAGTAATATCACTTTTCTACATTTAAACTGCAGATACACCATTTTTTTGCAACACAAATACAGTCGGTCAAGTTAGCACAGTGGTATTAAAAAATATTATGTGACCATGCAGCTTCCCCAAAGCTATTTATTGTAACATGGACTACAACAGCTGCACTTGGATTCCACGTGACATACATGTTTGGTCTGTGCCAACATATCAGTCAGCCCGTCAAGTCCTTTATTTATATTGCGACTTTCATAGCAGCAGTCTCACCCTGCTTCAAATGTTATTATTAGACCTTGAAAACCAGTTCAGATAAACATAACTCAAATGTTAAAAATCTCAAACTGATTGACATAAGCAAGTAAGGTAGCAATGGTCTGGGGAGTTTGGTTTTGATGTGTCCTTGCCAACATGACTTCAGCACAGTGGACTAGCTCTGTTTTGAAGTGGAGAAAATGCAGCTTTCATGTAATGGTTTCACTCTGCAGCAAAAAAAATTATTCGCTCTTGACTAAACTGAAGACACTTGGCTGTTCAAGGATTTTACAATGTTACTTGGTTTATTTGCAGTGGTGGTGATTGTGTTCTTTGGTTACACGAACTTACAGCAGGTTGGGGTTTACTCATGTTTATCTGTTGCAAAGTTTGTACAGCTCAAACCTTGTCAACACTGTGGATCTGCTCCAAGTATAGCCACTTATCTAATTTCATTGGTGATAGGCAAAACTGATTAAAAGGCAGTTGTACCCAGCAAGGCAGATGATTGAAATACAAATTATAATTGAATGGAGAATTTGCCTATGACCCAAGAATAAAGCTGTGAGGATTTTGGTCTGTTTGAAGAGGAAGAATTTAAAAAGCTGAGATTTGAGATAGCGACCTGATACTATGAAGAAAATTGAGGATACTCTTAGAAGCATGGGGGTCATATTCTAGCCTAAGTTGATTTCAGGAAATTAAGAATCTCCTCCTCAGACACAGAGATTAATTTTGTGTATATATGTTCAGTAGGAGACATTTCTTTTATCCTACATCTTTGATACATTTTAAGACAGAATACCTAGAACTGGAATTTGGGAATTCTTGTTGGTTACCTTTATTTCTTGGGACTTCTCCAATTTTTAAATTTCATGTGCAATACTTGCAGAGGAACTTTGGGGGGGGGGAGAGGGATGCACCCAGAAAACCCTAAATTTGAGTAAAGTAGTTCACAAGATTTTCAACGTCATTATTTTTTATGAATTTTAAAATTTAATGAGCTGCTTGCTTGGCTTTAGAAGCATTTGACAATCCAAGGTCACGTTTGGCAAAAGGTAGAATACAAACCAAAAAAACATGGACTGTAATCTGTTAAGAGGCCCATTCATATGAACAGGGAAAATGAGCATTTCTATCTACAGTATTTCTGCAGGGATCATAGGATCTTTCTAGTAGTAAGCGTTCTTACATTTCTGAGAGCCAAATATAAGTCACACTCTAATATAAGAAACAAACATACGCAGAAGCAAAATAGCTTTAGAGCTGCAGTGACCCTTAGTACTTCAGTTGCTGCTGCTTGTTCTGTTTTACTCACTAGACCAATAAACTTTCCATCTAAAGGTTTTGTATGATGTACGAATGTCAGAGACCTGTCAGCTTTCATGCTGGTGATCTGGTTCAAAATTATGCTCATTTTGGAGATGGGTAAACAGAAGGCCAGATGAAGAGAGTGGTTTAGTGAGGTCAAGCAGCCCGCACCAGAGCTGGGAGCAGAACCCAGATGTTCTTATGAGCTAATCCTCTTCAGCATTCACAAGGTACTTGCCTGCTTTTCCTACCTGTCACAGCACTAGTGGAAGTTTGCAAAGCACCGGCTCCAGAGAAGCAAGTGGCACAGTAATGAAAAGTATTCATGAAATTTAACCTATTTTTAAACTGCTAAAATCAAATTATTTTGTTCAGTAAATACCACTGTTTAAGAAATAGTACTGAAATTCATAGTAGTTTTACTGTATGTTAAATAGCAGTCTGAGGCTGACTTGAATAAACTGAAGCTCAGTAAAAGAAAAGTCCACTGAGTAAAAAATGTAGCATCAGTGTAGAGCTTATAGAATATAGCAAAATATTTATTTCCCTCAGATGGTGATAATTATTTTGACTTCTGTATAAGTTGCCAGTCATGTCAGAGTGTTCCTGCCAAAGCTGCAGACAAAGAATTTATAGCAATCCAATCTGGATGTCACAAAAAGTATGACCCTTTAGAAGCTGGACAGCATTTAATCTGTTGCATATTTTGCAGGTGATAAAAAAAAAACATTTTAACAACAGATACATGTTCATAATCACATTCTTCAAAGGAGAGTTGCAAATCCAACATACCTTGGAGATGTCCCACTGGCATACAAATAGGGATCACACTTAGAGCATCTCCAGAAGAAAACTTGTGTAGTCAAATAGGAGTGGGCAGTTTAGTTAATGCCAAGAAGGAAAATGTCACATTGATTCTTTGTCTGCTCTCTTGGTTAAAAGAAGTAAACTAGGTAGCAGCAGCCCCTGTTAGCACTTTGAAAAACAACTACCAGTTTTTACTTGTTCAGGATTCAAGGTGTAAACAGCTCTTTGGAGTTAGGAGCAGTATATTTTGCTCATGTTTTTGTGTTGCTTTGCACCATGGGGAACAAGATTTGACTGGCTGCCCTGTGCTGCCAGTGCACAATTAAGTACTGAAAATTTCCCTTCAGAGCCGACTTACAAGGAGTATTAGCTATCCTTGCAAGTTAAACTGCCTGAAATCAGAAAACACCTTTTATTTCCATTCTGCTCTTAATTTCTAGTATTCTTTAACATTAGAAAATGTATAGAAATTAAATACATTAAAGAACAGTTGTACAATGGCAAATACATAGGCCACTAGTGAGTAACAGTAGCAGAGAAGGAAAGAGGAAATCTTATCAAAGAGGAACTTGCACATTCTCATTGTAGCGAGTGCTGTCAGATCTTTCAAACTGATGCAGAGCAGCTCCTTATTGACAGGAGCGTATCCAAAGAAAATTGTAACGAAAATATAAGCTGCATAATGTCCCTTACAATCAAAACAAAGACTCCAGAGAATCCATGTATTTTCAAGCTGCTAAACAGATTTTTCTTAACGCAGTTTTTGGGGGCAGAGAGAAGTAGTACTGTCCACAGCAGTCTCTGTGAAAATTGCCTTTGAAGCCTACTGCAAAACAGGAGAAGATGACTGAGATATTTTGGAAAGATGCCCTGTACTTGCAGAACATTGTTGACCATGCATTTAAATCAAACAGAGGTTAAAGCAAACTGGTACTATGGCACCTTATTCACTTAGGAGAAAAAAAAAAGGCTGAGAAGGTATCTGTCAAAGAGCTCTTCCCAGAAGCTACAGTATTTGTACACTGAGAAGCAAGGGTCTCACATAAAGATAGTCTTGATTTGACCTACCTTGTTGATCTACTGCTAAATAGCATTGAGAACCAAATAAACAGGGAGAGAGTCTTACTCAGATTGTTATGTGAATCAAACCAGAAGGCACAGCTTGAAAAACACTTTTCACAAGAAACAGCATTGGGTCCATGTCCCATTCTTTTGGGTTTCTGAGCATGTTGCCACTTGTAAGTCAAATAGCTGTGTCTGTTGTAGGGAACGGAAGCCACTGGGCATCTAACCAAAAGCACCCTGTTACGTTGCAAGCATAAAAGCAACTCCTTCCTCTGAAACTTCTCAACTTTTCTATGAAATAATCACATATAATGCAATCATGTAATTTATATGATGGTTTGTTTAGTAATATTTTTGGAGAAATACCTAGAAGAGAGGTCACTTTCATAATCCCACTCAGTCAAGAACCCCATTCAAAAAAACGTGTTTGTGCTTATAAACATCTGTGGAGATCAGGAAAGTGTAATTAGAATGTATCTGAATAGATGACCATGCAGACAAAGAGATAAGTATAAACTGTAATGCTTTTTGGCACTAGCCATGTATGATGTTCATTTTCTAGGAGCAGAAGTCACCTAAATTCTGTCATCTGACAAAATGATAATAAACTCCTAAAGAACAGATAGATTTTGCATTTTAAGTGCAGTCCCATTCACTCATTGAGTTCAACTGCTAGAGGTAAAGTCATACTCCCAAATCTAATCTTAGACTTAAAAATAATTCATTCTGGCCTTTCTGGTTATGTAAAAGGCTTTAAAACATGACTGAAAGCTGTTGCAGAATATCTACTCTGCCACACTAGACTGCTGCTAAGAAGTCCAACTCACTGCAGACTCATAGAGTAGGGAAAGAAACTTTTCTTGCTGGAATTGCAGCAAGTAGCTAGCTAGTCTGGTGAGTCCATCACATTTCTCCAGAACTGCTAAGAACAAAGATAATATTTTGAAAAAGAGAAGGAAGTCAACATCCAAAGTTCAGATTTTGAATTGTCACTGATTTCACTATTGAAAGGCTCTGTTCAGAGCCTTTAATGTGTTTTAGGAAGAGACTGAACATGTGACTGAGAGATGGATATCTAGGAGTTTTCCTTAAACAATCATTTCCATTTTCCTTTGATCATTTTTCCCACATTTAAATGGGGATATAGTTTGAGTTCTCTTCTTAACAGTCCTATGGCTAGATTTTTAGATTAGAACGTGCACCTCTAGCACAGCCACGGGCCAGCTGGGGCAAGGCAGTTTATCTTTGCATGATATTTCCCCATTTGTAAAATAACTCCAATACTGCAGGGTGGCAGACATGAACTAAATCACTACTATAAAGGAATTCGTTATGTATTGTACTTTATATAGTAGGGCAACACATTATGGTCAGATACTCAAAAACAAATTAAGGAACTTGTAGGTTCAAACCAGGTAGGAGAAACAGGCTCTAAAGGGAAAAAAGAAAATGTCTTCAGAGTGATGGTGGAAAGATCAGCTCTTTTAAGCTTCCTGACCTCAGCTCCATGGCAACCCACTGTTGAGGACAGCTGAAGGAGATGCACTGAGTCAGCACTTCACTCAGCTGCTTTGGCCACTCGCCCTTCTTGCCCACTCCTTGGGCTTCCCTGGCTATCATGCTGTCTGTATTTATACCACACTCCCCAGATACTGCAGTGGTTGCTGCGGTATAAATACAGCTAGACAGCTATAGATCACATTTGTCACCACTATGTCCAAGTATGGTGTAAATATGATTTAGCAGGTAGGTCTCTCTGGTGGAAAGGAGGCTTTTGGCTGCTTTCTAACGCTGTGACTTCTTCCATGGCCAAACTTCCACCTTGGGACTTTGTGCTTGAATTTACATTGAAGAAAGCTGGGACAATAAACTTCCTCCACTACAGCATTGTTTTGCGCCATGCTGTGGTAGACTCAGACTATACAGTGGGGTACTCATATAGCACTGTTACAATCCAGGAAACCACAGCACTGTAAAAATGTGAACGAATTCTGGAGAAACCTGTGTTATTTCTCTGTTTCAGGCAGGGAAACTGAGATAAAGCCATTATGTTATGTTACTTGCTTGGAGCTGGCCAGAGTGAAAATGCACAGTGGCCTGCTAACATAGATATTTAGTTTTCAGGCCAAAACTGGCTCACATCCAGGTGGTATAGAGTGTGGGCTGAGGAATTCCGATTTGTCTGCAATTGCTTCTGTAAGCACACCCCTTCAGCTGAGCGCGAAAGCGAGTCAGAGTCAAACTGGCCGATGGCACCATTGCTGAGTTGCTGATGGTAAATGTTTGGTTTTTATTTTGTCTTTTGTGTACCTGTTTTTAGCTACATGGCCACTGTTTTTCACACCTGGTAAACTCAAGGTGTGGAACAATTAGTAATGTAGGAAGGAACTGTTAAACAACAGTTAGATCATTACACATAGACTGAGCTTCTCATTTTATTTTTTATAAAACAACTTTTTTCATTGTAAATGTGGGACATGGGATAGCTATTTGGAAATGCTTGAGCTATTTTAGGAACCTCCACATAGGAAAAACAGAGTTGGAGAAAATGAAATTTTTTAGGGTTGTGCTTCAGAGTTCCAAGAATGTTCCCAAGGGAAGTGAATATTAAACACTCATTTCATTTTGGCGAAAGTTTCAACATCAAAACTGTCAAGCATGACAATTCAGCTGCTGGGGCTTTTTTTTTATTTTTTTGTAATTAACTAAAAATCAGAAACCCTTTCTGAAAGTTTGATTGATTGATTCTGTTAGTTGAGCAACTGCATAATGTAACAGAGGAACTGGTGCTATTTTTAGTGAGGATAATTAATTACTGAAAAAGCTGAAAATTTCTTCTGGTGCTCAGATAATGAAGCAAGATCCAAAATTGCAGGTGTAAATCAGCCATTTGTTTTTGCAGTGAGACATCTGTGCAGGTAAGTTCAGTACTTTAATTTCTGTATTCTGAGCCTCACCCCCCCTTTTTTCTGTTTAATCAGAATGGCAAATTCTGTACACCCAAATAAAGACACATAATAATTTCTGTGTCATCCTGAAAATTAATGTAATATATTTATATGGAATAGCTGTCAAGGGAGTGAACAGAGAGTAGAGATAGCGATGACAGTTTGTAATTTCTGTGGCGAGGGTGAAAGAGATCTGAAACTCTTCCAGGCTCTGCTTAAAGGCTGATCTACTAAGTAATTGCTCTGAACTGCCTCGCTTCCACTTGAGATAGTTTTGCAGCTGTCCAGATGAGCGGTTAAAGTGGCCTGTACTTAAATTTAGAGATCAGATTTTAGTTTCTACAGCTGCAGACAGTACGTGATACCTGAAGCCAAAGGTGTAGAAAATGGAATCGTCTCTCTTGGCAGAGCTTTGTCTGACAGCCACAGAGCTGCCCAGTTCTTCTCACCACATAGTTTTTCTTAAAAAAAAAAAAAAAAAAAAAAAAAAGGAAAGAAAGGTATATGGGTTTACAAAAGATTTACAAAACCAGTCGTGCTCTTTGTGTAATTGCTGTATTGAAGCAATCTTGCCTCGTCCTCAGATCTTGTGAACAGGAAGAAAAAATAAGGGAGGTTGCAGATATCGTATACCTAATTCAGTTAAACCTATTCTGGACTTTACCTCTAGGCCTCTGAGCTGTGTTGCTTTGAGCCATGGAAAGTGATTAGAAAGAACTAAAGGTTCTGGGAGACACATTCCTATCTTACGATGTCCTGTGTATTAGCTAAGGATTTCTGGTTTGTCTTTTTAATAAAGTGTGAGGAACACTGTTTGCACTAGGCTGTGTGCATACACGATTCCTGACAGCATTATAGAGTATGCATTTTGGGTCAAGCCAGTGGAGATAATTCATCTAAAATAGCGCAAGCCGTAACTCCCAGCACCAGCCTAACAGAGAAGGGAGGAATGTGATTATTCTGTTGTCTTTCCACATATTTTTTCTTAGAAGAAAGGCTCAGAAGAGCCTGTTTGTTTTCTTTGCTCCCTATTAAAGTCGGTATGGACAGGTCTCATCTCAGCTACAAAAATATCCCAAGAGTTTCTCTTTCCCATATCCCTGCTGAGCAGAGCTGGCTGAAACTATACATATTTGGAGAGGAAGAGAAGGAGGAACTAGAATCAAAAAGACCTTTCAGTTTAGTCACAATTTTATGTTACGATTAATATTTTGATTTAAAAAACGATGGTAAATTTTTTAGCTATTTTTAACTTTAAAAATCTGTTTTTTCCTCCAGGTGAAAAAGGGGGAGAAATTTTGTTCCTATGGAAATATTTTCTCCCAAATATTTTGTCCATTAGTTTTATTGCTTACCAGAAGGGCGCATACATAGTGGAGATTCTGCAAACATCTGTAACCTCACTGGATTACAGATGGTGCTGCTTCCTGTCATAAAAATTCACCACACTTTGAACTATTAGCTGGATCCCGGCCTTCAGCTAGAAGCTGCTGAGACAGAGATATTCTCATTGTTACATGTGGATACACAGCATAGAAGAACAAAACTGAGGCCTCTAAGTGTTTCTGTATCACACAGAAGATAATAGTAGCGTAAGAGCAAGTCAGAATTAAGGCAAGGACAGAAAACAGTGGGATTACCCAGGAGGCAAAGGAAGACGCAGAGACTGACCATAAAACCCTGTTGTACCTAAAGAATCTATAAGAGAGGCTACAGTATTAGCATATATTCGTACTTAAAACTGCAGAAGCTTAGAAAGAAAGGATGAAGTCACAGTAAGGACCTTAATAAGTTCACAGTCGAACAGTAATAACAAAAACTGAGCATGTCCTTTGTTTTGAAGGACTTATTTTTAGAGGGATTTTTTTCTTTGAGGGAAAAAATACTCCTCCCCCCTTTTAACAAGATTGAAATTGTAATCTCATCTAGCAAGAAAGATAAAAGAAAAAGCTTTTAGCATTTGGGAATTTTTCTCTTCCATATTGCACTGCTTTTTCTTACTTTTCTAACTTCTTAGCTCACTCTTTTCCTATACTTAAAATGGTTTTACTGTTTGCATCTGAACCAGTAGAGAAGAGGAAAAGAGTGTAGTCAATATGCTTTTTTTCTCCACTAGCTGAGAAAAGTATTTTGGTCCTCATGATTTTAAAATAAAATAGATCTAAATCAGAAACTGTCAGGTAGAAAAATAGAAAACATTCAGATTGATTTGAGTTGTTTAGATATCACGAGAGGGGGAATGAGCCTTTAAACAACTGAAGTTTTTTGGGAGAGAGGAGGAAACAGTGCTCAGGAGATGTTTCCCTAACGCCAGAAAAGTGAAGGCAGAGCAGAGCAATGCCAGGATATTGAAGTAATGTGTCAGCTCTCTTGGCGGGGTTTGGATCATGGAAACAGGTTCTGAGCTGGAGGTGCATATGAGGTCAAAAGAAAGCTCAGGGATTTTTTTCAGCGAGGATGTGCAATGACATACTTGCAAGCAAATAGACGGGAGTCAGACAAGCTAGTGAAAGAGTAATTAAGGGGTGGATAGGAGCTATATAAAGCCCTAAACAAGGAATGATTGAAGAAAGAAGAGCTTTGAGTTGAGAGGTTAGAGTCAGAGAGTAAAAAAGAAAACTCAGAATATTAGTCCTAGCAAGTACTTTGTCCAGACTGTATTTAAATAGCTTTCAGTATTTGTGGGTCATGGTATAAACAGCTGCTCCTTCTCAAGGATAATGTCATTGAGGATAAAAACAAAATGTGAAATTGTAAACACATATCAGTCTTTGAGTTCTTTAAACAACTTATACAGTAGAACTATCGGATGGGTTTGTTTCTGTTTTGGAGTAGAGATTAGTATTACCATTTGTAGGAGGGTAGTGGGAAACATGCTTTTTATTGACTTCATTAAAACAATGTACTTATTTAATATTAATAATATGTATCTTTGGAGCAGAATGCAATATGAAGTAGAGGAACCTGACCTCTATTGCAAATTCATAGATTAGAAAATTCTGTTTATCAAAAAAGTCCCTCTGTGGGTATGTGTAAGTGTATACAACAGGAATGTGAAGCACCAGAGGGGGTTTGCAGGAAGGAAAACGCTGATATGAAAAGGCAATGTGGAAGCTACTTGAGGTAGGGCGAGACATACAGGCTTCCTGTAAAGTACTACCTTGAAACTAGGCAAGTAGAAGGCTCGTAAGTATTTGGAACACAATTATTTGTTATTTTCAGAGATTTTATATATCTGGAATAAACTGTTCCTTGAAGAACACAGGGACTATGCAATGCTATGCTGCTTGTATATTTTCAAAACAGGACAGGGATAGCATTTGTTTAATGGGAAGTGAGACCAGTATGCATCACTTTCTCTGTATGGTGCTATAGAAGAAGAAATCTGAGAGGAATGGTCACTTTTAACAGATGGAAACAACCCAATTGTTTTTCTCAATAGATAAGTTGTGAATGGCTTATCTCATTTGTTTTATAATCCCTGAGGGCAGGAGTGAAAGGGTGAAGGATTTCTGAAACACGAGGAGGCCAAGAGATACCCTGGCTCCATCGGAAACATAGTCCAGAGGTCACTGATAGCCGTGGTGTGGGAGAGACGGTGGATGAAGATGAGGAATGTAAGATGGAGGAGTTAACAAGCTGGCAGAGATCCTGGCTCAGTCTTCATTGCTTGGAGAATACATGCACATTAAATAATTTTCTGCATGTGAATTCCTTATAGATGGCCCATGGGCTATTAGCACACAGCACCACCTCATTGGCAGAAACTTCATGCCCTCTTCTCCCCAAAAGGAGAAAGTAAGGCCCCAAGTTTTGAGGAATAACTCTCTGAGGATTATTTCAGCTTGATAGCTGCCAGATCTGTGCATTCGCTCTTCAAGATACTACTGCCGCTCAACCTCATGGAACTCGTGTGATGTTTAGAGAGCAGTACACCACCTTCCGTTGGAGCTCAGTCTCGTGAGGCTCAGGACAGCTCTCTGCGGGCTTGGAGAAGGTGATCTAGCAGAGAAATTCCAGCCCCCAAATCCTGTCTGCCACATGGAATTATTCTGTGCAGAATAACTAATGTATGGAAGGGTAATGTTAAAGCATATAAAAGTACATGTTACAGAGTCATCAGAAAATTATGGTTGGAAGGGACCTCTGGAGATGATCTAGTCCAACCTCCAGCTGTAACACTGTTGCCTAGTGTCTGTGCAGCCGTTAGGGACTCTTGTGTGGGGTTTTCAGAATGGTTTCCATCACTGTGGTAATTGCACCATAATTAACCCAGTATTTACCCATGACAAGCAAATACAATGATAAAAAATGGGAGGAACGTGAAGACAAAATGGCATCAGAGCTCTTAACTCTTAATCCCCAGCAGCATTTGAGTTAAACTGGAACTTTGAATTCTTAAAGTTGCCCACTAGTATGCGTGTTTTTGCATCTGATCTTTTGGTTAAGCATTCCAAATGCTACGTATTCAAAATTAGTAAACAGTACTAGCTTAATGAGTTAACTAGTGCACGTTCACACTGGATTTGCAGACCTTATTTTCCAAACAGTGAGGGGAATGTGGAAAAACAGTAATACTTGTTGAGAATGGTGAAAGCGTAATTGCAGAGCATTGCACTGTGTGACTAATACTATGGTTATTTTTGGAAAGAGTTGAGGGTCAAAGAGCCTATCAAGAAAGGAAATGTGAGGACAGCAGATAAGTATTGTTGTTCTGTGGAATATGACACAAGAAAAATAAGAAAATAGCATTAAAGAAGTCTTACAGAAACCTTTTTCTCTCCACATAATCCTTCTCTGTTTTTTCCCTTAATAGGCGTATATTCATGCATCCTTTTCTAAGACTCTTGTAGTACGAACCTGGTTGCTGATAAGAAGCGGGGTTTTGGTTATGACTCCTATTCTATCTTTCCTCACAAATCCAGTTAACTTTACTGAGATTCTGACACTTGAACGAAGATTTGGGCCATTAATTGCAGCTGCATAGAATGGCAGGGAGGCGCAGAATCCAGTGATGCATAATGTGACAAGATTTAATTTAAATGTGAATTTAGTGAAGAGTAGGAGCTCAGCAGCTGGAGTAGAAAGAGCTCAGTACAGTTCAGCACTAAAAGCAGCACAGAGAAACAGGTCTTTAAGTGTAAAGCAGTTGTAGAGTGATTGTTGGCTTTTAAAGGATGAATTAACTTTGCTCCAAAGGTGGGGGGGGTTCTGCAGATACTCCCACTTCTGTGATCAGAGCGCTATGATGGTGGGTTTACTGCCCCTCAGAAGTGCGTAAGGATGGTGATGGCAGTGTTAAAGGAAAAGCCAACCTCTCTAGGAGTTTCTGGAAGCCAACGGCACAGACTCATTGATTCCAGAACTGCTAGTATGGCAATGTGACCTTGGCAAGTAGCTTCTCCTTCTTTGCAAAGGAAGGTGTTCATTTGTAAATATCTCAGATTAAAACAAAAAAGTATGACAGAAAAAATAACCTTGGAAGCAACCCAGTGTAATTCAGATGAAGATGAGGCCAGTATAGATCTTTGTGCCCCTCTAGTGGCTAATCTGCTTGATCTGCTACAGAGGTTGTGAGAGCCTTCTGCCTACCTGGTTTCTGGGTGACCACCCAGAGCTGCCACACCTAAATCCCCAATATGGCTCTTCATCATTTACTCTGATAGCTTGAGTTCAGTGCATGAATCCCATTCTCTTCTGCACAGCGTAAACTCATTATCTGTCCATAAATGATGGCCCCAGGTTTCTGTCAGGCATCTGTATCTGAGGGTGATGTGACACCAACATCCAGGAGATTTGGAAGGCAAATCTGTTTGATGTAAATCTGCAGAAGAGGCAGCATTTGCTCCTGCATTCTCTGTTGCCCGCCCTACACCCCTAGCCTAGTTAGCGTTTTGATCCCTGAGAAAACAGATGTTTTGTCATGCAAATTAAAGAAAGTTTGGATACTTACTATTAGTGCAATGTAGCTTGCCGAGTAGCAACACACAGTGCAAGGTCTGATTTGGGTAGATATAGCTGTTAAAAAGCACTGGTTTGTTTATTAAATTCTGTGATAGAACTAGCAGGTAGTTCTGATTTATGCGTGACATAACTGGTGTAGTTTCTTCCCTGAGGGATATCTGGATCTAAAAATAAATATGGCACAGTTTGTGTTTTTGGCAAGATGGCACAAATACTTTTCAAATTACTCTCTTCACTAGAAAACAATTGTACTCAGTCCTCTGACAACTCCAGCACCTGCTGTCTTCTGAAGTTTATGTACAGTGTGAATCATCAGCATGCCTTGAAGTGACATAGGTCCATTTTAGGTTCTAGCGACTTGGAATACACGAAAATCTTGCCTTTTATGGGACCTTCTGAAAAGTTCTGTTGTTGTTGTAGGATTTGAGTGTTTATTCTCTTTCCCATCCTGTGTCCTTCCTATAGGAAAGAAATACAGCCTCCATATCTGAGCAGTGGAGTGAGTGCTGTTGTGGTTCTGTTTTCTGTTCACTCAAGGGCCTTGGACACCTTATGCAGTTCTACCCATCTTAATGTTTCAGTTTATCATTTCACTGTGTAGAAGTCAAGCACCGAGCAATCTTTGCCACCCTGTGGTCCCCTGTGTAAAAGGAATGAATAAAGTGTGATCATATCCATAATGTTCTATTTTCACAGAGCTTTGGAAAGGATGTTTCTATACAAAGACCCATTTAAGCTTTACTCATGAAAAATCAGGGCAAAAGGTAGGCTTTCCTGCTACTTTAAAAGAAGTTTTATATATTATTCTCCAAATTGCCAGTGGCTTTATAGCCATAATTGGGTCTGTGGCTCTCTCTGCCTCATTTTCTCCATCTTTACAAGTTATTTACACCATGTAGACATAATCATTATTATAAATATACGTACATCAGAGTGTTAGAAAGTTAATACTTCTAAATGCCCTCAGGTGTGAACAGTGCTATACAATAGGCACTAAATGTAACTATAGTAGCGGTTACTTGACTCGGCTGGCTCATTTAACAGCATAAGGGACACTAAGAAATACACTGGTACTATGAGTTCCTTAGGAAAGGGTCTAGAAGCCAAGTCAGGGTGTGGTATGGTTTCCCAGGCTGTAGCAAGGAAGGCTGCATAATCTTGGGGGGTTTGTGTGCCTGTTCATGTCTGTGTGCATAAACTGTAAAATTTGGTTTTTCTGTGAATGAAGAGCACATTTGGAAGGGCACAGGGTGTCGAGATACTGAAGTTAACAACTCTGGACTCAGAAGCAATATAGCAACCATAGTGAAGCTCTGTGCTGGTGGTAAATGTCACAGCAGAGATGCCAGGCTAGTTACACATGATGGTCTAACACAGTCCTTCCTTTGGGATCTGTGCTAGTACTGCTGTACCACAACCTGCTGATGTGTATGTACGTGTAAGGCTCTGGGGGTCTCTCATCCTGTGCTGTATTGCACAGAGAGGGTCCCTTCTGGGAATCCTTGCCTATCTGTCTTTAGCTACGCGCGCTGGTCACATGCGCAGAGCTCTGTCTCCTCCAAATTCCCAAATACCTTCAGCCGTCAATGACCGTGACCTATCTAGGCCCTGATTAGACTTCTACTACCCTTGATCTTCTTGTGTGCATGTTATTTCAATATGCTTGACTTAAACCCTGGGAGCCCCAATCCTGCTCTTCCTGCCATGAATTACTGCTGCTAAAATTCAGGCACAACAGATGACTCTTCTGTCCCATATACTGTTAGATGCCAGTCTTCTCGTTCAGGTCCATCTAAGCAGATCCCTTTCGTTACCATCTAGCATGTGAACCTCCAAGGTGTGTACAGAGAGTCCCATGCAGGCAATGTCTCAGAGCTCTGCTGTAATTCAGTATTAGCTGATTGAATGAGTGTTGTTACAACATGAGTCATTGCAAACACATTTCTTTAAAAAACATTTCTAAATTGAATGTAAGTAACAGGTCACAGCTGAAAGACACAAAATTGTAGAAATTGTTTTAGAAATCAGCAGTAATCAGAATTTCTCTGGGCAATCCCATAGGGGTAACAGACCAGTTTAAAGTTTGAGTTAAACAGGTCTAATCTTTGTCCAGCAGAAACAAAAATGAGCCTCACTTTGCCTCACTGTTCTTCAGGGGTCGCCAAGCTTTTGGGCAGAGGTCAGTTCTACCCTGTAAGAAAACAGTGCCAACTGTTGCTTTGTACCATATGGAAAGTTTTAAAGCAACCAAGCCAAGAAACCTAATTTAGGAACAGCTATCCTTTTGCTGTGCTATCAGCTGATTAAGGTTACTGAACCTCACTGGGCCCTGCTTGCTGAAACTATGGAAATGTTTCATCTGTTCCTCTTGTCACTGAAGAGTTATGGCTGGAGCAAGCAAAACATGCAAAGGGCCCAAGTGCAGCCTGGTCACATCAAGGTGGGAGGGCAAGACCGGTTCATAATCCTTACCTAAATCCAGAACCAAGAATGTCAGCTGTGCTAATTGCCCAGCTGCTGAAGGTGTAAAGGGAACTGCAGGGCAAACAAGAAGAGCTGAGTAGAGGCATTTCTCTTTGTTGCTGCCTAAGGCTCCTGAAGGGATTCTGAGAGTCTCCAGTCAAGAGAAAACATCTATACAAACATTTCCTCCCATACAGACTGTGACTTTGCAGCCACAATATGTTCTATAGCCACAGATTCCCATTTTCATGCCTGGGAATTGTCCTGTTCAGTTCTTAAAGAGTCTGTGTTGGGGGCATTCTAAGAGCCAGGTGTCCAAACTACACTTTGCTAATGCAGGAGATAATGCCAGTGTTCACACTGGAACAGATGCAGATGGATGTTTCTGGATTAAATTCTTGATCACAGAAATGTACAGGAAATTTCAGAATGAGAGAAGGTTGCAGTAGGAAGAACTGCGTCAGATTGACTAAAGCCAAATTAAAAATGACAAGTCCCCAGAACTGCCTGTTTTGTGCCTACAGTCTAGTGGGATGTGTACCAGGTTTATTCCGATCTCTTCCTTTCCATTGCAGCCTCTGCTTCAGCCCTCAGAGCTTTTGCTGGGACTCTTTTTTTTGAGCTTTAGACTCCTATTTTACAGCATCTAGAGGGACCAGAGGCCTCTCCTGACTAGAGCCTTTGGCATGGACCATAGTATGAGCAGGGAGCCATAGCTGTAACCGAGCACCCGTTCTGCTATAAAGGGCTAAGGCGCCCAGCTTCAGAGGTGTGCTGACTCTTGCCACTTGCTCATGAGATGCTACACAGGTTTGGTGTGCTGCCGTTCACATTAATAAACTATAGTGCACGTCAGCAAAAGGGAACAGAACATCCTGAGCGTTGTTTAGTAAAGTATCAGATCTGCATTTCAGGCATCACAAAACTCGGAGCTATTTGGATCCAGGATTTTTGTTTAGTTCCTTTAGTCTGGCTATAGAATTCTTCTCAAATTCCAGTCCTGTCCTTCGTCCTGGGAGATGTTTCAAATTAAATCCTGGAAGTATGCAATCAGGTATCTTGGTCTAGACTTCCTCCAAGTATATAAAGTGAATTTTATCAAGATGTTGATAAAGTTAATTTCTTCTGGCTACTGCTCTGTGAATGTGTAATGAAAGTCAGAATTTTCTGCCTGATTGTTATTAGTGCTACTTGTTGGATGTAATGAAAGATAAGTGAAAGCACAAGTTCTGTTCTGCTCCAATACTAAAATGAGAGCAGTGAAGATATTGTATTGAACATTTCCTCCTGTCTGACAGCTCTAAGAAAGCACTCCCAATAGAGAGCTCACTTTCCATATATAAATGTCATATGAATTTTGCACTTACAGATTTTGTTACCCAATTTCGACATCCTTCCTGATGGCTCTGCCACATGTCTAGCTTGAGCTCTTCATCCTTCAGGAGCAGTGATAATGATGTTTCCATGCTTTGCACCCAGTCCCTATGACAAAGCCTTGATCGTGGAGAACACCTAATGGCTCGTCAGCCTGCAAGGCACGTGTTTTTGTGCAAACATATTGCCTGTATTTGTCCTGGGGATTACTGTACACTGCAGTAGCTTACCATTTACACAGTTCAGCTTGGAAATTAGGCAAGCCTCTTCAGCACCTCTAGGCAGTAGATAGGATGGGGAAAGGTAAATCCAACTTTAGAGGCAAAACTGATGACTATGGTTTAAACTGACACAGCTGAAACTTGCTTAGGGAGTATTTTGCGGTCAAATTCTCACCAAAAGGTGCCTTTTTTTTTTCAAGGGATTCTTTGTACTTTGTGTTTAATGGCTACTGCAACAAAAACTTACACACAGCTGTATTGTAACTTTTCAATGACTGCACTAGAATCAGTATAGGATTTTGTTTTGTAGGGTTTTTTCATCTGCGTTTTTATTAAAAAAAAAGCATAATTATATAGCAGAATTTGAGAGTGAGCAATAGAGGCTTAAAGTGAGTACATCTGTCTACACTGATTTCAAAAATCTCATTAATTTTGGATGTTTGGGATTGGCAATATGATTAATTTATAATCTAAAGCCAACATTTTAACATGCACCTTACCTGAGATGTTCCTATGAGTTACTGACGTTATTCTAACTTTTGTCTGGCTTTTACCCTGTTTTCATGCTTTCAGCTAGTACTGATCAAAGACAGAAGCAGCCCACAAATAGTCTGACCAGAAGAGCAGTTAGCCTTAGGACTGACTGATACCCTAGAAAACATCAGCAGTTCTGGGCTTGTATATTTTTGAGTTTCTGTGTTACAGTTATTTCTAATGCTCTGATTTTTTTTAACAGAAGCAACTGTTAAAGTACAAGACTGTTCTGAAAACATCTGCTGATACTTATACAGATGTCTATAAATAGCCAGTGCAGCTATTGTATCCTCATGCTGTCAGCGTTAATGTGACAAAAAATTTGTTTGTGGAGATACCAGGTTCCTAGGGGCAATGAATTTTGGATGTCTTCACCTACCTATCTTTTACTGAGATATATCATAGGACTGTCCAGCTGATGAAGGATAATGATGACTATTGTTATAGTATAGTGAAAAAAAATAAAATTAGACTGAGTAGAGCTGTTAAAATGTTGCTTGATCAATAAAAATTCGGTTTTGCTTAGAAACTGAAATTCATTTTTGTGTTTGGAAATACAGATAATGTCCAGTTAGGAAGATTTTTCTTTCTTGTGCACAGTGAAAATGTTGGAGAAGCATTGCAGATTAATCATCAGATAGAGTGAGCATTTGATTCAGCTCACGTGCTAATTTAAATCTGGAGTTATCCCATGAAGTCAAGCCACTCCTCTGGTCCAGATGGGAGAAGATTCACCTTCTGTTCAGGTCAGGAGCAGCTGATCAATTTTCAGGACTCAGATACAACCTTGGAACCTAGTTTTATTTCTGTAGGTTTCCAAATCAAAGATCAGACTGACTTTTGTTGTTGTTGTTGTTAAAAGGAAATTGCCTTCTCCGTTTCATTCAGAAAGTTAATTCTTCAGACTTTTGCATATATCAATAAGTCACATACTATTTTAAATGTTAATTTTTATTAACAAGTCTGCTATTCCATTCTGCATTGCTGACAAGCCATTACAGTAGTAAACTATTGACAGAACATTTTGTATTAAGGAAGATTAGACAATCAGTATTCTGGTGGGTCAGCTGATCTGAACCATATTCTGTCAGAGATTATTAATATTCATATTCATGGAAACCCTCTGCGCAGGAACAGCAGTGAACTGCAGTACAATTGAATAACACTTTAAAAGGCACCATCAGGAGTGTGAATAGCTTGACTGACTTTTTTCATTACTAATATATTCTTTTTCTTCCTCTAAAGCAGAGTAACAGTATTCAATGTAATATATATATCCTTTCTTTTGATAAGCAGCCAAGAAAAACCTGTTTCTTGAATTTTCAGTGCTTTCTTTTTTGGAGCCCTCTTTTCCATAGGTGCATTTTTAACATATTTTGCCAAATTTTGTTCACTGCTTTTAGCATTTATAATATCCAAAAATGAAACCTGTGCAGAGTGTGGTAAAAGTTGGCTGGTGATAGAAAAATGTATCTTCGTCTCTTTTGCAACAACATACTGTGACAGTACTGGATTTTCAGTTATCCAGTCCTTTCCCAAGTAACATAGCTTGGGAGCAAAACTCACTTGTCAAAAGGGAGAATGTGGAAAGTTTCTTGCACGCTTGTATTCAGAGACACTCTGTGCAAGTCCAGTGTGACTTGTCTTCAGAGGGCATTAGTGCATGCGGGAGTGGAGAAAGCTTTTGTACATGTATCCATGTCTCGCCCGTTTGGATTCTGTGCCAGCTTCAAAGCCATCTGCTCTGGGGTGGAAAAGCCTGCCTTAACAGACTAAGGCAGCTGCTCTGGAAGTTTTTGCGTGCTGATCTTTCAGTTACTTCTCCTGTAACCTTGAATGACCATCTTTTCTAGGTAAAGAGAGAGAACATGAATCTCTGGTTTAGAAACTGATAAATCCTAGGTTTCTCCTAAACATACAGGACTACTTATATTAGTCTTGATAAATGACTGACTAAATCATGTAACCTGAGAACCTGCCCATCTACGTTAGAGCCTGGAATTGGTTGCGTGTCTGTTCTCTTCAAACCCATATTGTGTTATGGGCTATACTGTCTCTGTCACTGCACAGCTCTTCTCAGGTTGCCATCGTATCACTGTAACTCCTTTTTGCTATATTTGATCACTAAAGACAACTGTGCTGCCCAAACAGGATATATGTTAACTAGAGCTTTATTGTCAAGTGCCGCTTGACTTTAGCCCAGATCATCTTTAAGTGCCAGCCCTTTTCAACATGTTCACGGTAGGATGTATGGAGATTTCAGCTGAGAGTAGTGATTTGTTCAAAAGCATCAACGTGTGCTTCCACGTACGCGGTAGCCAGCGATAGAAAATTGTTATTCTGTGTTTTATGCTTGCTTATTTGTAAAGTATGTATATATGAAGTTTACATTATAGACCTAGCTGTATTGCAAGTTCATCTGGCTTAGGTTCCACTGACTGCTGGTGTCGCAGGATAGGGCTTTCATGGACTAACCTTTTTCCAGCATGGAGATGAGTATGCAATAGTTGAACACATTTGAGGTCATTGCCATGCATAAGCAGTTGAAAGAGGGCTCAAGAGTTCGTTCAAGCTAAACATATCATTCCACTGTAGTTCGAGGTATCGGACACTGACTACGTATATGACTGCTTTTGTTGCACACAAACCCACGCTATCATTTTCGTCAAGTTTACCACCATTGACAGGAACATCCCAAAGTATAAACTAGTTTACGTTTGTTAAGTGCTTAGACTTAGTGAGACCGCTGATCCCCATTCAGATGAAGTTATCCGTCTTGCAGATCTTTATTCTTTTCTGATAGTAGTGGGTTTCCAGTGTTGCCACAATACATCCCACGTGGGCCTCTGTGAAATCCTAATAAAAGTCTCAGGATAGTAGTCACTCTGGAAACTCCATTCTGTTTTTCTTGTAAATGGGAAGTAAGGTGGTTATTCTGTGGTCAGATAGGGAAATTTTTATTACGTGCTTTAAAACATCGAAGTGACTGGTCTGAAGTAAGAACCTGATGATCATAGGCTTCCCTACCTAGTGAAAACGTTTGAATGTTTAGGAAATAGTCTTATTCCAGATGCATTTTGTTCCGTTTATGCCAGGTCCCAGTAGGAGTCCGGAAACAGAGGAATGAAAATATGGGAAGTCATTTTAAAGGAAGCTCAAATAAGCTTTCAGTTTTCCATGCTTCTGAAACATAGAGCAGTATATGAGGAACAGCTTTTGAGGGAGAATTAAGGCTTTTTTTTTTTTTTTCCCCTGCATCGCCCTCACATCACAAAGACTATAGTGAAGAGACAAACAAGCACTTTCTGACAAACAGGGTGCTCTTGGGTTGGCTCTTGGGAGTCCTCGCCGTCGGGAAGTGCCTGCAGTGTAGAGCTGAGATAAGCAAGCTTGCCCAGCCATACCTAGAGGCAAGATATCCCAGCCCAGCTAAACCTCTGCGCTTTTGCAGATGACCCGTTAGTATCCCAAGTAGCCAGTTTAAAGTCAGCACAAGTATCTGTGCTACGTGCTACCTGGCAGCCACCAGCTAATGTAGTTGTTGCTAGCGTCGCTGGGCGGCAAATATTTTTGTCTAACTGTACTAACAGTATAGGAAAATAAACAACTATTAGAGCGTGGCCAAAAAATTTCCAGCTGGTCATTTATTTACTGAACGCTTCAGGCCTATTTATTAGTTTGGATCAAATTCAGCAAGTAGTTTAAGCTGAAAAAGAGGAGGAGAAAAGTTATTTAGTGTTTATATTTTCCAAAATAGAGGGGTCTTTTTTATTTTTTGTAAATCAAGATTCACAACAGAACATGGACACAAATCAAAAATAGGAGGGGAAAGTCTTTCTCTGATTTCCCGCAGCCTAGTGACTTACCCAAAACAAAAGCCCACACGTCCTCAAGTCCTTCCTGCTGGATTTTAAACAGAGATTTCAACCTGGGTGTCCTTCCTCCCAAGGAGTGCCCTTGCCATCAGTCCGTTCTGGATTAGGTTGCTTTCCATATCCCTGGCTAAAGTCATTCTGGTTTTTATAAATATCTATAGGGACAAAGGGCAAGCGTGGGAGTGACTAAAGCCAGCTGGTTAGATTACTGTCCTCAGAGATGGAAAACCTTTAGTCAGATACCTGCTTCAGACTGGGCAGAGGCAGCCTGGATCCTTCACATCCTGGTGTTAACTTCCCCATGTCAGTGGTCACTTGTGACTTTACCCTCAAATAAATCTCCTTTCCTGTTATGTAAATGCAGTTTAAAAGTTTGCCAATGAAGAGCAAAACATTCCACTTAAGAGCAAGCAGGTCTTTTTGTTTAACACAGCAAGGAAATTCCTTTATTTTATAATTTCAGCTGAAAGAAACAGGGTTTGATCTTTTTTTTTTTTTTTGAACTAACCTACAGTGATTTTTCTCCCTTGACTTTCTCAGCTAAAAATTCTGAAACATAGCTCTACTAAGGTTAGCACTGCAGCATTCAGAAACTGCAGCTGGGATTTGGGTGCAGGTGTGCTTACAGTCATGGGGTTTGATTCAGGACTCTCTTCAGCTTTGACAGAAACACATTTTTTATCTTTACGGAGGCAGAAAACAGATGCATTCAGTGCATGTGTGCCTTGTGTGGTACACGCCAACTTGCCGTGATGATTCAGTAGTTATGATCACCATGTATGGAAAAACACCTCCCTGAAGAGAGGAGCCTTACTTGAAACCAGCTTGTTCTCCTCACCCTGAGTTAGCTTAGCAGCAAAACCGTGGTGGGAGCCAACTGAGGGGTAAGAGGTTATCTTGGAAGAGCACCAGCATTTCATTGCATTTCATTTCAGTACACACACCACCTGGCTCCGAAGCCAAGATCCCCCCTCCGCCTGGGGGAAGGGAGGTGAGCGCGGAGAGGGGGAGGACTTGGAAACTCCTGCCTGTGCTGAAATGTTAGAGATTAGAGGGCAGGGTACACCTGTTGTAGCTGGAAAGTACCATCCTGCCTGTGCCACAGCTGCTGACAGTTGGCAAGCACAGGACATGACCGGCCCTCGCTAGATTCCTCGACTGTGGGCTGCTGGTGCAAGTGGAGGGGTAGGAAGCCTCCTGGCCACTACAGAGGCCTTCGAGCAGAAGCAGTTTGTTTGCAGGAAGAGCGTTGCCCCCACAGGGTGTTTTTGCCCTCGGAGTTCAGTGGCTGGCGCTCACTGGCAGCAAACACGCTGCGGAGTCCAGGTGTGTACAGCGGGCCCTCCGTCACTCCAAGGCTGCAGAAAGAGGGGCCTCTGGCCCCAGTGGGTTTCTGCATTAATCCTCTTTGCTGAGAAGCTGTATGCAGACTCGGTTTGGACAGAGAGGAGATGAATATCAGCTTTTCAAAGTGATTTCCAGCAAAGCTAGGTGTGTGCCCAAACAGGCCACAGGCTACAGTGCCATTCCCCATGTCATTAATGCCACGGGTTATTTTTCAGTTGAGAGTCTTTTTGAAGATTCACTTGAAAACAAGCATAGCAGATACTGCAGAGAGGAGGATTCACAGGGTAGCGCAGGAGGAAGATTGGGTCATATCTGCTTGGCTTAGTGATCTGAAGCTCAAGGATTTCAGAGAGCTCATCGCTTCCCAGGCAGCACTCAACACCTCGCAGAATCAGGCCTGTGTGTTCACTGCAAAGAGCCCTTCTAAACCTCTTGAGCACTCATAAGTGTTAAAATTCTGTGTGCATTTTAGAAACACTGGGGGTAGAAAAATAGTAGACCTAATTAGAGAATTCCTAACTTCTTGGAGAAAAGAAAATGGACAATTTTAATGTTTAAAATATTCACATCTTTCATAAATCAATAATGAGGACAAAAAGTGGCTATACAAGCTATACAAGAGCTACACAAGCAAAATCTAATGTATTGATATCATATTTTGAGGCTGAAGCTTGAAATTGTAATTTAATGAAAATTGCATTGTTTTTCAGCAGAAAAAGAATTGCTCTGTTGATGAAGGATTTGTTCAGGGGCTTTCAGTGTTCAGAGACTGAATTAACTCATTGCACAAGAAATTAGGACAAATTAAAAAAAAAAAACACACCTGTTATTAGCGCTGCTTTCTAAAGAAACAGTATTAAGATATTAAATAATTGCTTGTGTTGTGAGTGAAAAGTACTTTTGCTCTGGTTACATACACAAGTGCCTATTCTTAGCGTGCCTGAATTAGGCTCCACAGGTTATGTGTGTGTGTGTTAATGTTAAGAGCATATACTTGACTATGAACTCTTCGGGGGCAGATTATGCCTTCCTGTACTACAGTGGAGAAATGCAGTTTTTCCAAGTTAAAATTGTGTCAAGGTTTGTGTAACAACTTCACTCTTTCTATTTCTGAGACTAGCTGTTAAGAATTGATGTTTTACATATTTTTGCAATGTGTAGACATTAAAAATGCACATACATGTAATATCTTTTGGTTATATATACTGCAGAAAAATATTTCAAAGATTTTTGTACATAAGATTACAGAATAATGCCTTGTATAGTAAATAACCTTTACTTGCTTCAATTTTCTATTGAATATAGAGAGAGTATTTTTATAAGTAAGGATTCCTCATCTTGGTAAGATTTGGCAAGATCACTCACAAAGTTTGAAGAAAAAAATGTAGTCCAATTTAAATAAATCCCTTGGTCTAATATTACTCAGCTTCAGCCAAGGTATCATTTTCCAGCCTCATAAAACTGTCATGTCATTAGCATCTTGGGATGTTCTCCTTGTAAACCTGACCTTTACAATGGATTTTACACCTGAATTCAAGAAAACTCATTCTTGTTTTTCTCCATAGTTCTTTTAATTTGGGAAAAGATTTTTGCCTCTTGCGCTAACTACAGTAGTTTGCCAGATAAGAGCTGCTTTGATCTCTAACCACTTACTGTGTAACCAGCTTCTCCCATTTAATTGTTCAATCTGTAAGCTAAATGAGCTAGTGGAGAAACACATCCGTATACAAAGTGTGTACGTGACCTCAGTTCTGGGCAGGCAGATTGCGTACGGTTCATAATGGTGTTTATTGAACCGCTCTATATATAGAAACTTCAGTCCCAAAGGGGGCTCGCTTTGAGAGCTGTTTGATCCTCCTTTTGATTGCCATGCGATGGAAGGCACTTTAGCTGCCTTTTGCTCTAAGCTGAGGGAGAGAAGTGCCCACTGGTCGGGTACCACACGGACTTTGGGTCCTGTGACCAAACACGGGCCGCGCGGCAGGAAGGTGTGCGTAACAAACGGGGTTTGCTTTTCGTGGGGTCCTCCAAGTGTCCTTAGCGAGCTTTGCAAACTGTCCCAGTCCAAAGCTGGCTACTCGCCACGCCGTGGCAGTTCCATGATCAGGGACATGACACGAGAGTGCTGATCTACGGCCTCGGTGCCTACGCGCACGTTTGTGCTTTCTGGCTTTAGAAGCCGTTACGGGTAAACAAGTTGTTGCTAGAATTCAAAACCCCTCTGAGATGCAGTTGATCACATAAAGGGCTGATGATGCCCAACAGAAAAAACAGCTTGGCTGCTTGTTTTTCTCATTCTGAAACAAATGGCTTAATGTTTTCATATTGTGGCCAGTGGCAAGCTAAAAATAGGAGTTTTTTTTTTTTTTTTTTAAGAAATATGCAAATTTAATCTGGTTACATTCATCTGGCTTCAGGAAAACTTTCCATGTTTTTCCACATCCAAATACTCTGAATTGTGAAGAAGGCTGGTTTTGAGTCTGAACTTTTTATCCCAAGTCCACTTCTATAAATAATAAGTTTTGCGTAATTTTAATGAATAGTCATAAATCAACTCTGTTGTCCTGTTTCCCCCCCCCCCCCAACTTGGCTGAAACACCTCAAGCAAAGGTCATGGTTTCGGGTTTTGTGGCAATCATTTCCACAGTTCCAATAATCAGATACATCTGCAGTGCTCAAGTTACACGATAATACTGTACAAAGAATAGGGTCACCGCTGAAGCTCAGTCCCCAAGACACGCACATGATGGGATACTTCAGCAGACTCAGCAACCTAGCAGATGGGATCTCAGGGAAGACGGGTCTTGAGAGAAGTGGGAGAAAGAGAAGTAAAGTTAGATCAGTAACTGTATCAGTTTCGGTTTCTGGAAAGACACTGGAGTAAATATACAGTTTGTAAGCCCTTCAAAGATAATGAAGAGAGAAGTTACAGACAACATTGGGGTGATATGGTTTGCTCTTGATGAGCCCATCTAATTTATTTTATGATAGGGCAACAGGCTTTGTGCAGAGGAGAAATGGCATTTGGCTTTGGTATGGCATTTTGCCCTTCTTACAGCAAGCTAGGGAAGCACTGTAGAGATAAAAGTATGAGGTGAAAAATAACTACACAGAACATGCTTGAATATTGGTTGTGGATAGTGCATCGTTTGTTTTAATAGTGAATTCAAGGGGGGCAGGAGGTCGCGTTCAGTTATTTTCATTAATAGTCGGATAATGAATGGAAAATCTGCTTGCAATGGGGCATTAGCTGAAGGGATGTCAACGCTGTCACGCCATGGCGAAAATGGCAAATGTGGCTGGGATGTATAAGCAGGCACGTTGCCTACAGACACAAAGTCACCTTTCGCTCTTCGCAGCACTGCGGAGGCTCCACCTTGAACACTGTAGCCACTTCTTTGCACCGCACTCGAAGGTTTGCACCACACTTGCAGACTTGCAGAAAGTCCAGAGGAGTGATCAGAGATTTAGCAAGAGCTTTCCACCTGTAACGATTAAATGAATTGGGGCTGTTATGCCTAAAGAAAAGATGGGAGAGGAGTAAATGCACTCGTCACCCTTAAGCATGTAAAAAGCTGCAGCACAGAGAGTGATAATCGCTTCTTCCATCCATGGCAGAAATAGAGGGTTTACAGTATGGAGTCAGATTAGGTATGAGGAGACTCATATCAAATTACATGGATAAGCAAGTAGCAGATGAGATGGCCTGGGGAAGCTGTGAAACAAAGTAAGTAAAAATCTGCTAGAAAAAGCTGGACAGACACCAGTCAGGATGTCTGCCCTCAGGTACCCTTGCAATGGGGAGACAGATCTCACAACATTTGGAGAGCCCCCTCGGTCCTGCGGCTCTCTGAGCACCTCTGTTTCTGAATGATCGCATCAGGGTCAGCTGGCCTGTTGTCATGAGCAAAGTAACAAGCAAAAATATTAGTGAAGGTAATAAACTGTTTATAAACAACCATATTCCTTATGTTCCTGTAGTTTACATACATTCTTGCTGTCTAGGTCTAATAGCCACCAAAATACTCTATCAGTGACAGCGTAGAGGCTGTTTAACCTGACACATGTAAAATTCAGCAAGGATTTAATTTAGTTTGCCTGGGTAGCAGGTTCCCTTAACAAATACACAGACTGGTATTTAGACTGTATTTGTAGCACAACTGGGAAAATATCCAAGAAATGTAAGCTTGTTCTGCGATTACATTTGTGCCTGTTTGTTTTGACATGAGATTTTGGGGTCTGGAAGAGAAGGATGGGTAATGAGGAGGAGGATCTGTTTTAAAAATGCATGCATCTTCTGCAGACCTTGTAAGGCATCCAGAGGGAGCTGCTTAGAGCTAGGGTGAGAAAGAGCCAAGCTTTTTTTTTGGTCATTTAACTAGCGCTTCAGCCACCAATTCTTACAGGGGCTCAGTTACATGGGAGCACATTACAGAGCATAAGGCAATTGCCAGAACATGATCCTTTCTCAAGCCTGAACGAAACATAGCCTTCTACTCCACAGGCTGTGCTAAGGCCTTTAAATCCTGCAAGCTCAGACACTCAGGTTAGGGTCCTGAGACCCATCCAACTCTAGCTTCCTTACAAGAGAGTCTGACTTGCTGTAAAACGGAGAGGGCTGCCAGGAACAAGCCCATATATGGTTTAAATTTGCAGGTTGGCTGATTAGAAAGGTCTCTAAAGCTTCCAGACTCAGAAGGGAAGAGGAAAGATCCTCTCAGCTCAGGTAGTCTTCCGAGTAAGTGAAGGGCTTCATTCCTATGGATGTTGTTTTTTACTTAGAACATAGTACTTCAACAGTCAAGCCCTTGCTAAAAAGATGTTGTGTGCCCCAAAGCTTATTTTGACAGTGCACAATGTTATCAAAATTTACTGAGAAATCAAATCTAGCAGTATTCAGATTATTATTGAAAAGAGACTAATTACCAAAATTAAAGTTCCTTCCTATTCCTATGTCATTCTTCATCTCTTTCCAGACATATAAGGACCGAAGTCTTTTGCTACATGCACAGAATGCAACAGGATCCTGCTGCTGTTTCCTTATTTTCTCCAAAATCCATCATTTCTTAATTTCTTAATTAATCCATCCATCTTATTTAGTGGAACTACTTATGCAAACAATATTTTGATTTTCCTTCTGCGTTGACCCATTTTTATTAAACCCTCTGTCATTTATGTTCCTACTTCAGTTTTTAAGAAATGTGAGTCAACTCTATAAAAACTAAAATGTATATTACACATTTATTAACATTTCTTAATGTTAATAAATTACCATTTTTCCTTTTCCTGGTCAGGGAATGCTCAGCTAAATCTTGCTGCCATTCCAGCCACCAACTGTACACTTTTCTGAAGTCTCTCTTCTTGAGTCTCTCTTAAATCCTGCTTCCTTCAGTGATGGTGTTTTAAGGTGCACAGATAATTTAGTCTGTCTGAATTTTTTCCCCGACCTTTACCTGTCTGATCTAAGCTTATCTGAGCAAATGGCAGAATGTGGTTGAATATAGTGTGTTAGGATTTTTAACAATAAGAGCCTAAAAGTAAAATACCTACTATGCACATTATGAAAGGCATTCAGTGTACAGAAGCTGCATGGTTGTCAGGGCAGTTTCAGTAGCACTTCATGATGGATTTGGATCCAGAAACTTCAGAAACCGATAGGCTTAGTAAGTTTAAAGGTGAAAACACAGAAGACTGATCAGTGTTAATGATGGCCTTAACCTAGTATTAGTAGGAGCATAAAAATGACAAGTATTGATTACCAATATCCAACGTGATTAAGTAAAATCACATTGATCCGATCAACTAAGAGTAAAGCAAGAGTATAGTGAGAAATTGCTTTTTTCAAGAATGTATGATGGAACCACATTTTTCCTATTTACTTGTGCTTGAGAACAGATACTGGTTCATCACTTTACCTTTGCCTGATGTAAGGGTTGTCTGGCAACATTAATAAAGAAAATATAATAATAAAAAAAGCACAGCTTTATAAACAAAGTTATTGAAGAACTTTGATATTCAGACACATATATAGAATTTAGCCTATACTAACTCTCCTACAACTCAAATATTTGGCTTATTTCTTTCTCAGTGAATGTTTGGACTACAAACAGACTTCCAGAAGTCTTTACCTTTTTTATTCTGATAATCTAAGAAACAAATAAATGGAGCAAATCAGAAAACCAGGAGGTTGAGATGAGGATTATTAGGTGCCTCCAAAATAGTATCTACCAAAGCCGACACTAAGGTGGCTAAGGGGAGAAGCTGAGGAGAAGGAATTAAGCCTAAACCCCCATGGAATTTTGCACTTTGCTCTGGGCCAGACTCACAACAAAGCATCTCTTAGGGGTTGGCACTATGTCAGGGCACAATTTTCTGATACAAAAAAAATAGGAGGAGGAAATCCTTCTCTTTGGTTTTCGCTTGCCTGTTTGTTTTTTCTTCCTCCAATGCACATACAGAAATTAGAGCACTTAGGCTGGCTGTTACAAGTTCACTTTTTTTCAGTGGCTGTTAGCATTTGGGTGGCTGCCTAGATCCTAGGAACATGTTAGTTCCATGGGAAATGCCTAACAAACAAATGAGGGCTGAAGGAGATGTAGGGTTTAATGTATGTAGTTTTTTGAATCAGTTGCATTAATTCCCCCTGGTGGAGACAGAGATATGCCATAAGCATATGGGCATGTCTGAGGTGCTCTGTTGCGGTGTTAGCCTCAGCTGTGAAGATCTGTAAAGTTCTGTAAAGTTGAGAAGATTCAGTTCAAGGTATCACCAAAGGAAAATAGGAGGAGAAATATCTTTGGACCATAACTGGAAAACAGGCCACAGAAACAGATAAATAAGAAGTCAAGTTGGGATCCTACTTTCAGGGGGGGGATCTTGTTGGGGGATCCTGGAGGGAAGACAGGAATAACCATTACAACTTTTTAAAAAGGTTTTAATTGTGCTGGTTTCACAGGCAGTGAGCTGATTTATTGTGTGTTCCTAACAAAAACAAAGTATTTATTACTCCTGGCATGCCTTTCCGCAAGGGAGATTGACATATGAGACCCCGGTTTGGGGGCTCAGAGGGGGGGAGAAGGTGAGGGCGTGGGTGCAGGTCTCGTTGAGGGCAGGTGTCTGCTGGAGGAGTGGCAGGGCCGCTGCCGCTGCCAGTGCTCATGAGCTGAGTACCGTGAATGATCAAGGTTTAAAATCTAATAGCCCTCTGCATCCGAAGCATTTGGAAAGGACAGTGTTTGAGGATCTAGTTTTGTCCCACTGCCAATTAAAGCCAAGATTGCTCTTTAACAGGGTGCTAAAAATACTGCCTTTCTTTAGTAACATCACGTTGTAGTCCTGCCGGCTCAGGACGGCGGGCCAAGTCAAAGGTGTGCTTGGGGGGAGCACACTAAAATCTGGTGCAGGTGTCCTTAGGGAACGATGGTGCCGTTCCCACAGCTTACGTGAAGGCCGTGCTGTTGCTGTGCGCCAGGGGACTTGTAGCTGCATGAACCTGGGTGCGGGAAGCACCAGAGCCGGGTAGGCCCGGTGCTCTTGCGATGCTCAGCTCCCCAAAGCAGTGCCGCTGGCTTGCTCGCCTGAGCAGGCGATGGCTTACGCATTTTTTTAAAGCTGCAGAATCAGGCTGTGGCTGCCTGCACTGCACAGGCGAGGGCTGCTCCCCGGCCTCGCTCGCTTTCCTTCCTCCCTTCGCCTTGCGAGGGTCTGGTGTCTCGCCTTTCCCTTCCGCAGCTTGTGGGGCAGATGGGCGCACGTCGGCTTGAGGGCCACTCAAGCTGACCAAAGGTCAGGTTTGCCAAAGAAATGTCTTAGTGCCAGGTGCATCTAAGACAGCATTTCTTGGGAAATAAGTAAATAAATGAATAAAAAGACAGCTCGGCTCCCTTGGCTTTTGCTTGGCTAGGAAGGAGAGTGGCCGTGCTCTCCGCCACCGGGCCGCAGCCACGGGGTGCCAGGGGTGCCCCAGAGGAGGGGGCGGGGGGCGTCAGGCTGCGGGGCTCCCTCTCCCCTCGGAGCAAGCAGCGGCCCCGGGAAGCCGAGCAGCAGCATTTTTGCCGGCGGGGGCGGCACTGCTCTGAGAAGGGACGGCCGAGCGCGTTTATTCCCGTCAAACGCAGACGTTTAAAATAGGAATTTATTCCGCCGGCAGAGGTGACGCCGGCTCTATGTATAGTTGGCAGCTTGGAGCGACGTGGGAAAAACGCGGGGCGGCCCGGGCCCGGCCCCCGAAAGGCGGCGACCAGCTGAGCTGCCTCGGCGCAGGTGGCTGCGCTGCGGGGCGCCGCGCCCGGCCCGGCCCGGCCCGGCCCGGCCCGGCCCCTCGGCCGGCGGCAGCTGCCCCGGGCGGCGCGGCGCACGGGTGCGGTGGGCGGCCCGCCGCCGCAGCGCTGCCCAGCCCGGCGCGGCCCGGCCCCGCCGCCGCCCGCCCCCTCGGGCCACTGCCGCGCCCCGACGCGCCCAGCATGGACGCGCCCGGTGAGCCGCCCTCGGCGCCCAGCGCCGCCGCGGCAGCGGGACGGGGCCGCAGCCCGCAGGCGGCCGCCGAGGAAGAAGAGGCGGCGGCGGCCGGGAGCGCGGAGATCGACGATTTTCCGCGGCCGCCCCCCGAGCTGGCGGCGGCCGGGAGCGCGGGGCAGGCGGCCGCTCTCGGAGCCAAGAGCGGAGCCCGCGGCACGGCGGATGCCGGCGCGCCGCCGGGCCGGGCTGCGAGCCCAGCACCCTCGGGCTGCCAAGGCCGGCGGCGGGATCGCCCTTCTTCCGCGGGCGCGGCGGCGGGATGCGGCGCTGGCTCCGGCTGCGGCCCCGGGAAGGCGGCGGGGAGCGCCGGGTCCCCGTGCGCCACCCCCGCGGGGCAGCCGGACGCGGCGGGCTGCCCGGAGTCCTCCTCCTCCTCGTGCCCTTCGCCGGCGAACAAGGCGGGCGGCTTTGCCCAGACGGGCGACCCGGTGCCAACGGGGGGCAAAACCTCCTCTTCCTCCTTCGGCTACGAGAGCGACGAGGACGAGGGCGCGGGGCGGCGGGCGGCGGCGGCGCGCAGCAGCGGCGGCGGCGAGGCGCACTACATCAGCACGCACGAAATCCAGCTCAGCGAGGTGGAGCACGACATGGACTTCGACGCGGGGCTGGCCGCCCGCTGGGACTTCGAGGACAACAACGTGATCTACTCCTTCGTGGACTACGCCTCCTTCGGGAGCGACGAGACCCTCGGGGACACGCAGACGGAGGAGGACAATAGCTGCTACCTGAGCACGACCACCAGCGACCCCAATAATCGGACGGACAGTATCGATAACACCAGCAGCACGGAGATCGTCAGCATTAATTCGGAAAACGATACCCCCGGCACGGACAAGTGCGCCAGCTCGGAAGAAAGTCAGTCCAAGCAGCCCAGCGACACGGGTGAGAATCCCGCGGGCCAGATTCTCCTATCAATCAAACCGACTTCCAGGGCTATAAATGAGTCTAGCAACGTGCGCGAAAAGCAAAACATTATTTATGCTGCCAAGCATGAAGGCGACATGAGCCTCCGTGTCTCCACAGCTCCTGAACGCAATTCAAGTTTAAAACAAGATGCGATCCATGACCATGCAAAAAAATTTATTGCGGTCCCCGCGCGTCTGCAAACCAGGTGTGGAGCCATAAGGGCAAAGGAAGTGGGGGAATACTCGAGCGGCGCCTCCAGCGCCGTCAGCGAGCTGGACGATGCCGACAAAGAAGTGCGAAACCTGACTGCCAGGGCTTTCCGCAGCCTGGCGTACCCCTACTTCGATACCCTCAACTTCAGCTCCAGAGCCTCTTCTGCCTCCCTGTCGGACCATGCCCTGGGCATCAACCGCTGGTCCACTTACTTGGACCTCAAATGCAGCAGCTTGGGGCCGAAAGCCGAGCAGAGCCTGCTCCGCGGCCCCGGCCCCGGCGGCGGGCAGCTCTGCGTCCGCTCCAACAGGTCGCAGACGAAAGCTCTCGAGTTCGTGGTCAGCAAGCTCGACGGGGAGATCACGCACGTGGAGGCGCCGCCGCCGCCGGCGGGCGCCCGGGCGCTGAGCCCGCTGCAGGCGCGCCGTGGCGGCGGCGGGGCGAGCGGCGCCGAGCCGCCCCGCCGGGAGCCGCCCGACACCGCGGAGGAGGCCAGCAAGAAGTCCAGATTCGCCTCCAGCCTCCTCAAAAATGTCATCTCCAAGAAGATGCAGCTGGAGCACGAGTTCAAGATGGAGCGCGGCGAGATCACGGACACCTCGCACACGGGCGCGGCGGGCGGCAGCCGGGAGCCGGAGCCCGGCGGCGGCGGCAGCGGCCGGGAGAGGCCGCGGGAGGGCGGCGTGCAGCGGCAGAGCTCCCGGCACTCCGAGGGCAGCTCCGACTACACCGTGGTGACGGCGGAGGAGGCGGCGGAGCCGGGCGGCAGCAGGTCGCCGGCGTCCAAGGCGTCGACGCCCCGCGAGGGGGGCCGCGGCCTGGAGAGAGCCCCGTGCGAGGCACGCCCGGAGGAGGCGAGCGAGGCGAGGAGGGGCGCCGCGGAGGCCGCCAGGGCCACCTTCCTGCGCAGCCACAACAGCGCTTTCAGGTCCTGGAAGGAGAGGGAGGCGGAGAGGCAGGAGGAGAGGGCGCCCGCCGGGAAGCCGAAACTCCCCTGCCGGCATGACTGGCGGGCCGACCTGGGCGAGCTCTCGGCCGGCAAGTCCACCAGGATGTCGCGGCTCTTCGTGCCCACCATCCAGCACGCCCCCAAGGAGAAGGAGCCCGGCAAGCAGGCGACCAAGTGCTCGGCGGCCGCCCCGGCTCCCGCCAAGCCCAGGGCGCCCGAGATCAAGATCAGCCTGGGCAGCGTGCAGCAGCCGCGGGCGCCGCCGTTCAGCATCGCGCAGCTGCTCACGCCGCAGATCGCCCCCGCCGCCCTCCCGCGGGCGCCGCAGCAGAGGCCGCCGAAGAGCGACGGCTCCGACAAGGTGCCGCAGTTCCTGGTGCGCGACGTGAGGGACGGCAAGCACAAACCGCAGGGGCCCCTCCACCAGGTGAGGGACGTGAGGAAGCTCCTCAAGAGCTCCTACAGCTGCGACTCGGGCGATAACAGCAGCGACAAGGGCAGCGTCGCCTCCGACCAGGGCGGCTGCGAGCAGAAGCCCCGGCAGCTGGTCATCGCCGGCATCCCGCGGGCGCTGTCCCCCGTGGTCATCACCTGCCAGGCCGTCAGCAGCGGCGGCACCCAGGCCCCCGAGGCGGCGGGCAGAGCCCCGGCGGGCAGGGCGCTCGCCTGCCCGCCGGAAGGCACCGTCCTGGTGCACCGCACCTCGGGGCGGCTGCCCGTGGCCACCATCGCCCCCAACAAGAGCGACCCGCGGCAGCCGGCCGTGCTGAAGATCGTCTCCAAATCTGCCGCGCCCTGGCGACACCAGCCCCCGCCGCCCGCCGACAAGGGCCGAGCGGCGGCGGGCGGCGGCGAGGAGGAGCAGCCGCGGGACGAGAGCAAGGCGGCGCCGGTGCCCGACGCGCTGCAGAAGCTGACGGCGGCGGTGCGCAGCATGGAGCAGCTCTACACCTTCGACAAGCGCGAGTGGAAGCGCAAGAGCGACCCGCTGCCCATCACCGGCAGCCACGTCCTCTCCCTCATCGCCAGCGAGGAGCGCTGCGCCGCCCCGCCGCCGCCCCCCGCCGCAGCCGCCGCCGAGCCGCCCCCGGCGGAGGGGCGGGCGGCCAAGGGCCCCGCGGCGCCGGGCGCCGAGCGCCTGCCGCGCCGCGCCTCCCACCCGGCGGCCGCCGACAAGGTGTCGGCCAGGGCGGCCGCCTTCGAGAGCCTGGCTCGGCAGCGGCAGCGCGGCCCGCCGCCGCCCCGCGCCGAGCCGCCCGCCGCCCCCCGCGCCGGCCCCGGCCACAGGGCGCCGGGCGGCCTCCGGGGCCAGGCGGGGCCGCCGCCGCCCGCCGCCGCCGCCGCGGAGAAGGGCCCGGACGGCGGCAGCTACCTGGCGGTGCCGCTCAAGGCGGCCGCCGAGCCCCCCCCGGAGGCGGCGTCCGGCGGCGGCGTCCGGCCCAGCGCGCTGTCGGCGGCGGCGCTGCGCAGCCTGCAGCAGCCCGGCGCCGCCGCCAGCGCCGCGCCGCCGCCCGCGCTCCCCGCCGCCGCCGAGTGGCGGGGCGCCGCCGAGCCGCCCCCGGCCGCCGCCGCCCCGCAGCCCGCCGAGGTGCCGCCCGCCGCCGTGTACCAGCAGGCGCTGCCCTTGGCCGCGCTGCCCGGCGCGCCGCCGCCGCTGCTCTGCTTCTCGCCCTCCGTGGCGGCGGCGGCGGCGGCGGAGCCGTTCCCGCAGACGCAGCGCAGGGTGCTGCTGGACATGAGCACGGGGCAGTACTACCTGGTGGAGGCGCCCGTGCCGCAGCCCCTCAAGCGGCGGCTCTTCGACCCCGAGACCGGGCAGTACGTGGAGGTGCCGGTGCCGCCGCCGCCCGCCGTCCCGCTGCCCCTCTCGCCCTTCGCCCTCAGCGCCGGGGCCTACGGCGCCGCCTACATGCTGTGCCCGGGCTTCCTGCCCGCCGTCCCGCCGCCGCCGCTCTCCCGCGCCGGCAGCGAGGCCAGCGCCGCGGCCGAGGCCGGCAGCCCCGGGGCGCCGGCGGAGGCGGCCTTCGCCGAGAGCCCCTACTACGCGCCCACGGGCAAAGGGCCGCCCGCGGCGGCGGCGGCGGCGGGGCAGCGCGGCGCGGCCGAGGCGAAGCCGCTCGTGAGCATCAGCGCGCCGGCGGCGGGGCCGCGCCTCGTCGCGCCGCCCTCCTTCGACGGCACCACCGTGCGCTTCGTGCTGGAGCACCGCTGAGGAGCCGCCGGTGAGTGCGGGCCGGGCCGGGCGGGGGCCGGGCCCCAGCCGGGCTAGAGGGCAGCAAAGCGCTGGGCGCGGAGGCTGAAGCCGGCCGCGGCTCGCTGAAGGCCGGCGCCGCTCCATCTCGCCACGCTTCGGCGGGGACAGCGGCAGCCCTCGGCCGTGCGCGCTTGTCACCCCTTCTCACAGAGTTTTGCTCGGTCCCATGCTCGGTTGCCAGCTTTTTCTAATGCTGTTTTTCTAATGCTAACCTTTCTGTGCTCCTCTAATTTTTCGATTTGCATTTTTTTGCAGTACTAAGTAGTCGATTGCTAACCGAATTAAACCCTCCTGAAATGTTTTATGCACTTACTACTTAGTTAGTTACATATTCTGTCTTGAGAGTGCTATTAGTTTATCACAGGTATGAATGAAGTTCCTTTCGTTGGCCCTTACAGGGGACAGCATACGGGGGAATAGGAAAAATACCGATTTGGTTAAGCTGAGCTCAGCAGTGCTACTCTAGCTGATCTTGTGGGTAAAATGTTGGTAGATAACATTGCAAAAGTATCTGATCCTTTAATTTGGTCTGTAGACCAAATTCAGACCACTAGAGTAAGGAAAGGAGTAGAGGAAATGGTTATTGCTAGGTTTCAGTTTAGACACTAGTTATTTTTGAAAAGGTGTAATATATAGTATGTGTATTTCTATATTAGCTTGTATTTCTTGTATTAGCTTATAACTTATCATCAGACTTCGGTTATTCATATATTTAGAAAATATGGCATACGCAAAGCTAGAATCACATCTGTAGCCTTGCCGTATCTGATTTTTCTTTCCCATTAGCCCTTTCTGTCATCCTACCTGTTCAGTGTTTTTCGTTGTCTACATAACTTTCGTATCTCTGTATAGAAACATTTCTCTTCCTTGCTTATGTTTTGCTTTTTTTTGTTTCCCTTTATTTTTTTATGTCTGTTGTCCTTCTCTCTGTAGCTGTTTGCTTGCTTGCTTGTTTGCATGTTTGGGATGCTTGTTTCCCCCTATCAAAAGCAGCAGTGTAATTGACAGTTTTGTATCTCGTGCGAGTTTCCAGATAAGCAGTAGCAGATTGTGCCTTCCTATTGATTTCACATCAGATAAGTATTTTGAATGCTCTAATCCTGTGCAGGTCCTACAATGGCTTAAAAGAACTGCCAGAGTCCGTCACCTAACCATGGATTTCGAACAGCATGAATAAACACTGTCTTTTTTAGAATCCTCTTTTTTTTTTTTAACTATCCAAACTATGCTGGATGAGTTCTCTGGAGCTTTTTTCCTCACTCTTGTTTTTTTTTTTCATGCTGCACATCATCTCTCCCTCCCTTTTTTACTCTCTATCTTCCCCTCCTTTTTCACACATCTTCATTCACAAATTGCGTCACTGTATCAAGGGCTGATCCATCCTGGTCACTGTCACCTTTTGGAAACCAGTGTGGTGTAACTCACTTTAATCTTCGTTGTTGATGTGATGCTTTTGGTCGTGTTAGCACCTGAGCCTCCAGATAGCTGCTGCTATTCCAGTCCTTGTTTCTGCAGCAAATGATTGTGGTTTTTTTCCCCCATGTAATCAGTGGGATACAATGGATCATGTAGATTTGAACTCTGGCAAAATCCAAGATACAATGTGCCTGTTCTGAACAATACCTACATTCTTGATCTACAGCAAGCATTCCTGAATACATACCTGTTTCTGAGAAACAAGCTATGATATCTCTTACCCCTCTTCCTCTTCTGAAGAAAAATAGTTAGTGACCATTTGGCAACATGGTTTTTAAGTGGATTTTTCCTGCTGCCCTCTTTCCTTAATATGAAAAAAAAGTAATGCTAATTTTCAGTTTTAGCATACTTGCCATGTCTGTCTGGATCCAAATCTAGATAGCACGGCACTGACTGCAGTGGTCTGCCTGCACCGAGGTCATTCGCAAAATGAATGACTGAAAATGTATTTTTAACTTGTGTATCTGTTTCTACTTTATACTCTTGGAAGCTTATGCCTTATTTTAGATATATGAATGAGAAAGTAACATGCAAGACTACCAAATTGTACTACAAATATTAAAAGAGTACTATTTTTCCTTGTTCTGTTTAGCAAGTGGGGGTCCAGTTTTAGCGGGAGACATGGGAATACTCCAAGAATTAAAATGGCTGTAGTATTCAGTCTAGTAAATCAGTCTAAGAACGAAATTAAGCACGAGCTTGAGTTTAAATCCATGGTTACTTAGGAAGTGTTTAAATAGTGCTTAACTTTGATACCAGGAAAAGTTAAGCATGAGATTAATTGTTCTTCTTCGTAGAGATGCTTTCCTGAGCAGTCACTGAGCTACAGGTTTTAGCAGAGGTGACTAAGTCCTTGACTAACCATGTTCTCATGTTGCTCCCTATGTGCATGGCATTCTTGGAGACCAGCAGTCTGTGGGGAACAGTAGAATCATAAGGGAATGCACATTTTATACCTCAAGCAACTACGAATAACTCTGCTGGAAGAAAAAGGCTGCCTCCTACTTAATCTGTTAAAAAAGTTGGGATGGTCTTGTTTGATTTTGGAAGTATTTTAGGAAATTAGTAGCAAGAGTACTGAGATACAATGAAAGACATATTACATACTTCTCTGGAGTAATAACAGTTTCTTGAATATTTTCTGTCAGTATTCTAAGAATTTACTTCTTATTAATGATAGATGTTTGGTTTTTTTACAGGATTAAGGAAGATGAATCACCCTCCTTTAATCTGGAATACACTTGGTAACTCTAAATAGTCATCCTAAAAACCGCTTCTACAGTTTTCTCATTTTTTGCTTCATACAAAGCAAGTGTGTAAGTTCCTTGTTTTGTCCTAAATCCCTGGTTTTGGAGTATGCATAAATTTAATTATGCAGATCACACTAAAGTACTTCCTTACTTTCTGCAAAGTTGTTTTTATATTGAAACCAAATTGCAGATTTTGTATGTTGCCTCCATGCTTGTGGCTAGTGGTAGTAACACCACTGCAGCTGGTTGCAAAAACTGTAAATTTGGCAGTGTTTAGGTCTGGATCAAAATACAGCCTCTTCTAAGGCAGCCATGCAACTTTTTTAAAAAAATAAGACCCTAAACTTTCTCCTGTTGAAGTAAATGAGGGCTGTCCCCTAGATTTCAGTGACAGTGAGATCAGATTTCTATTTTGTTTTCTGTAGCTATGCACTTTGAATTGCAAGCATAGATATCTGTAGTGTTTAGATTATCTTTAATGTTTCTTTTTTTGGCATGATTCAGAATTGGTTGTGTAAATATCAGGAAACATGTTTGATTGTTTTTCATTTGCTGCTTTGTACTGTGTTGGACATCACAAGTTGCCTTAATTATGACAGTGTTTAAATAGTGGAAAGCCAGAAATTGAATGTAATATTTTTAGACCCCAGCTCTAAAGGAGAGGATGGCATTTATTTTTCTTTAAGACTGCAGTCTTTTCTTTCTTAAATTTCAACATTGTTGAAAACATACTCCCAGTGATTCCCGTTCAGGAGGAAATTTTTCATGTTACAGTTGCACCAATATGCAGTCATTTTCTTTTAGCCATTGTTTGACAGGTTTATCTGAGATCTGTGTTCAGACTATCTGTATCTGCTAAGGAAAGTATTTCCCTTTTGAATAAGAAAATATAAAGTAAGATTACCCAAAACGCAGTGATATTTGTCCATATGTCCAACTCCACTTAAACGGATGATTTTGTTGCCAGCAATTAGTTTGTTTCTGTAAATTATAACCATGATGGTGAAACTGAACTATGTTACTGTGTTCCTTGCCCCAAATTTTTGTTAAGTACTGTGAGAAGCTGATATATGTCAGCTCAAGCCTAAGTTACTTATTGTAAAGCTTTCTTGATTTAACAGAATGAAAATTTTTTAAAAAATACAGAAAACAAAGTCAGTACTTAAGAGTTTGCCCACATGCAGGATTTTCTTGCACCTGTTCTTGGGGTTTTGCCTCTTCTGGTAGCTGCACACTTACTTAAACATCGTTTAGACCTAATATATTTTATTATAAGCATTAGAGTCCCTGTGTTACTTAGACTTGCTGTGTTTTATTGTAAGTATCGCAGTTGCTTTACATGTAGATTTTCCATCCGATATAAAGTGTTTCTTCAGCGTAGGAGAGATTCAGCTTACTGCCGTAGGTTTTACTTACGGAAGCCCTCTGTTGGCAGCAAAGGGAAATATCTTTGAGTGCAAGCTGGCCGTTAATTTTGGAAACAGTTTAAAAGTTACTGTGTAATTCCGTGCAGTAAATTTATTTGTTGTGTGATTTTCTGTCTTGCTATAATATTTTAGCTCCGTTTTAGCGGACAGCAATTTAAGAAGTTTATGGTTGTCCGGCTCCTTCAGCTGGAAAACAGCAGGAGAGCTCTGCTTGTTAAAACCTCCTGAGGAGCTGGCCACCTGCTCATTTCTCTTGTCTAAGTCACAGGAACAATGTGTTTTCAGATTGCATTAAATTGGCCAGTTTTGCAAAAGAGCCAAAAATGTAAGCATAAAGCAGGCTTTTCCCAGATACTTGTATAACAAAGGGGAAAATCGTGTTAAAGTAATCGGAAGCAAAATTTCTACTATAGTGATATTAAGGTTTATGTCAACCAGTTTTAAGTATATATTTTCACACAGTCTAAGGAGAAAAATAACCTGTTGCTAAAGAAGTTTCAGAGGGTTCTATTCTTAAAGAAAACCACAGGTTTTCATTTCCTTGAGTAATATATAAGATGAAGAAAAATCTGCTACAACTGTCTCTAAATATATGTATGAGATTTCATTTCAATGAAATTTATTTGTTTACAGGCACAAATTGAAATTGCCTTCAGGATGAAATGCACTGCAAGTATACAGATAGTGAGTGATTTAGTGTATATCTTCTCATTTATCTTCGTCGTTGTGGAAATCAAATGAAAAAATAATATTCTAACCCTAAAGAACTTGAAGTGCCCAGTTAGAACATAGAGTGTGTAAATTGAATCCCTATGCTCTTCAATCATATTGTCTGCAGTTATACCAGGATTCTGACTAAACACCTCTTAAAGAAAATGAATGCTGCTTCTCTTTTTTTAAGACCGATAAGCCTATATTTGCTAAGAATAGAATATCCGTGTTAAACAAAACAGTACTTCGAACTGCAGGACAGTGCAGGTACCGGCGTAGATTTTCCATAGTGACGTAAATGTATATGGTACATACATTATAATACTAGCATCTGTGTTTAAAAACATTAGTGCTGTATCTTTTCCAATATCGGTGCTCGGAGCCAAGTTTCAGCTTGCAGTTTACAAGATATAGGTTTGCACACACAGACTCAGGGTTTACAGTTTCACCCGGTGTACTTGAAAGGAAAAATTGTATAGAAAACAGATGTCCTCTATTGCAACATATATTAGTTGAAGGAAAATTTCATAGTTTTTTTTTTCTTTTTTTTTTTTTTTTTTTTATCTGCCTGTAGAGGTGAAAGCAATGACATGAGGCAATACCAACAGCTATTTATTTTCTCAGGGGGATTTCTTCAGCAGAATGTGTCAATCCTAATGTCAAATAATGTTTGCTTGATTTTTGTCTATTATTAAACAGACTTCATGTTTGCACAAAAGGGTCAGCTTTGCAAGGTGCTGAGCTTCGCAGACCTTCAGACATACCTGTAACTTCAAATATCTGGGCAGATTCCTGTTGACTTCAGTGGAACCGTTGATTTTTTTTTTCTGTCCACCGATTCAGTGCTTTGCTGAACTTGGTCCGAAGCATTCAGTGCCATGCAGAATCGAGTCCCAGGTTCTTAACATGATACCTGTAAAAACAGAACTCTGGGCTAGAGTCTAACAGGACAGACATTGCCACAAAAGGTTGCTAGACAAATCCAGTAATATGGTGCTCCTCCGCGTATACCCAGTGGTGACTTTCTCAAACTAATGGGGTGATGTGTAACCACATATCTTGGATTGGAATCGAGCCCTCTGCCAGGGTTCACAAGCTGCTAGTATTATATGTTTCACGGTGCAGTCCTAGTACGTTACAGTTGAAATTCACCCTGTGCGTAAAGCAGGGCAAATCCTGCACGCCACTCAGGTTCCACCGCAGCCCTGCGGTCATGAGTCAAAGTCTACAGTAGCTGGTCACTGCCTTCAGCAGATTTTACGTCAGGATCTATTTAAAAATGTCAGTGGGACTGGGGTGATGTATGAGTCTCGTTCTGGGCTTTTGCAGAAGGGTCGGTTTCATTTGGTTAAAATTAATCTTATATTTCACTCACTTGGTGAATGATTTAAATTGTATTTATGGATTGTGTGTTTTTTCCTGTCTGCCTTCAGAGATGCCTTTACTATCTTGTGTTAATGGCCAAAGTGTCATTCCTTGTTCTTATAAATTGCCGTTAACTTGTGGCTACCTGAGAACACGTACAATACTTTTAAAATGCTTGTGTTGAAGGTGATCCTTTCTTCTCCTTCTTTTTGTGTTTTTCCTTTTTTCTTTTTTTTTCTTTTTTCTTTTCCTTTTGTAAGGGGGTGGGTTATCAGCATAAAGATATTTAAAAGTGCAAGTGTGAAGTACGGATAATGATTGTTAGGAGAATGTGGGTGGTATGTTTGGTGAGAGAGCAGTGGGTTATATGGCAAAGGGTAAACTGCTGTGAAAGCACTGTGTGGATAACGGGTTATTGCCTGTGGAAAAAAAGAAGAGAGAGCACTGGAGAAAAAATGACTCTCTGAGCTGCTTTCAACATAGACAACATTGTGGCAAGTTCCTAGCTGAAGTCTGAAGTTGATCCCGTTGCAGAATGCCGTGAGCTTGGAATTTAAGGACAGCGGAATTGCACTAACGGTGTGTTGCACATCAAGAACCCTTACTTAGATGAGGATCATGTGAAAAGAGACTGTTTGAAACCGTTGAATACCAAAGTTTGTAACTGAAGGAGTAAGCATTTGTATTACTTTTTTTGAATGTTATGACAAATAAAATGTATTTTTCAGTAAAAGACACACTGCAAATGAGCATGTGGTTTCCTGCATGATGGAACTTCACAACTTCTTTGAAAATTTGAAGTTAGGTTTGCTCTTACACAGAATAAGTAATAACAGTGTCATTATTTGGCTGAGCATGTAAATAGTAATAGAAAAAAAGATTTCACAGCATAGTAAACTCCAAAAATGCACATTTAAAATCTCCCTGAGTTTGTCACACAGTTATAATTCTCACTCTATTTATTCTGTAACTTCTGATCTCACTCTATTTATTCTGTAACTTTGGACAAAGGGAAGTTAAGGATACGGCTTAAATTGACTCTTCTTTTTTTTTCTTTTCTGCTTCATTTTTTTCCCCAGATTGAAGTTAAATCAAATACAGCTCTTCGGCTGTAATAGACTAACCTTGACTGGCATATCGTTTTGGATGTCGAACAATCTGCATCTTTGTCTGCTGTAATCTCTCTGGAGAGAGCAGCTGGTGAAGTGAATAATTTTTTTCTGGTCATTCTCTTCGTTATTTTCATTGTTTAATATTGTGATAAGACCACAAATTGGATCACTTTCTGGGAGGAGAGCAGAATTGCTGAAATTATTTCCAGGAGAAATCTTTTGCTGCTTTAGTGTGTTCATTTATCTCAGTGGAAGTTTAGTAGCTTTCTGATTTTCAGTCAAGTCAAAATGCTTAAAAATCACAAATCAAACACCCCAAATCACAGAATTGACTGGAGTTTTCCATTTAAGAACTTCCTCTCTTCCCAATTTTCAGTATTCGGAAGTAAATTTGAATGGTCTTCCTTTTAACCGCATGCCCTAGAAACTTAAAAGAACATGGATTTCCTCCACATTATTTACCTGAAAGGAATAAAATTTGAAGTAAAACATCTACTACCTATTTGTAGTGGCGTTCCAGAACGTGGCAGCACTGCCTTCCTACCCAGCTGAAAGCACAAGCTTAATGGTAAAACAGTAATTTAGTGTTTGAAATATTCTCTTATTGTATTCTTTGAAGTTTGTATCTTAGCATTGCATTTAGAATAGATGTTATCAATGACTTAACTTCCAACGTATGGTTAGTGATGTTTATGCCAAGATATAAATGGATTAAGTCTCAAAAGACTCTTAGCAGATAAACAAGAGTAGATGTTGACAGAAACAACTGAGAAGAGAGAGAAAAGAACAGAGGAGGGCAGAGCTACAGGCTCTTCTCAGCAGCAGCATGCTGGAAAAGCCCAGGACGTCAAAGAATGACCAAAAGAAGATCAAAAGAATAAAGTAATGTGGGTATTTGAAACTGAGAGAAGCCCTGACCCCAGAGGAAAGTCTGAAATTGCAAATATAGCTGGGATTACCAACAGGGAAATTTGATAACTGCTCTGTTGCTTTTCTCTACGAAAAGTTCCTGAAGCCTAATTTCAGTGGGACCCTACAATGAGATCTCCACATCACTGCGCATTAGGCTCTCCCAGTACATAAACCCTTTAAACTGAAATCTTTTCTTAAGGGAGGTCAAAAATAGACTTTCATCGAGACGTGAACTCTAACCTTTTCCTAAGGAGCGCGGTCTTCTAGGCAACAGCAGTGTGCCTTGCACTCAGAAACAGAAATGGAAGAGCTTCTGACCTTATATTAATCTAAAGAGTCAAGTGAAATATTTCAGGGATTTTAAAGGATTAATAGGATTAGGCTCCATACACAGTCTTTAAAACATGGCTAGTGAGAGTGATGAGACCAAAAGGTAGACATACAGCATTGTTTTTTTTCCTCAGGAGGAGTGAGAAGAATGCAGAATTAGTAGGTAATTGCCGGATATCAGTAGCAAGCAAGCTGTCCAGGAGAAAACCAGACAATATGGTATGTTTTGGTGGAAAGATCCATTTTATAGTTGCTATCACCTGGGGATGTCACTGTTGAGAATAATTTGCTTGACAAACCCCACCTGTATGTACCTCATGTATTCAGCTGCTTCATTTTTGAGGCTCTTGTCATCTGCTTACAAGTTAGACCCTGACGCTGCAAAATGCGGCATGCCAGGTACACTGTTACTACCCTGCTTGCCATCGACCTCACCTCGACTAGACGCACGTCTCAAGTTGAAAATGTACTTTAAAAACCTTGCTCAATTGGGTTTTCTATTTATTTTACTATTTTTAACATCTCGCGCTGCATTCTGAGGCACATGGACACTGCAACATTCATTATACACGTTTGTAGCTCCTGAAAGGTGTCCGTATTTAAGCACTTTTGCACTGTAATCTCTCTGGAGCCAATCTGAATTCTCTGTCAGAAGCTCTCAATAAGTTAGAGTTGACTTTATAGGTAGCATGTATTTGTTGTAAATCTGGGGTAGGTATTTTACAAGTTGTGTATGTGTTAATCCATATATGTATCTTAACCATATATATGTTAACCTCTTACACCAATTATGAGGTTATTTTAATAAAAATAAAGTACTTAAAATTATGATCCTGTTCACATTAACAGATGAAAAAGAAGATTGCTATCAGCCTGACTGAGGGCTAGTCTGCAGTCACACTAATTTGCACGCATGCAAGTCTGGTTTGTGTCCATCATTGGCAGGAAAGAAATATGCCTTTTATTAGCAGCTGTTAATGGTCAGATGTCACAAAAATAATGGAGTTTAGTCCCAATATTTGTTAACCAGTATTGCATTGATGGGTCAAGTCTTAATGAAGGACTTAAATCCGCATCTAAACAGCATTGTATGCTCTGTATTTTCCCAGTTAGCAAGTTGTTATTAACATGAATACAGTGCTACTGAAAGATTTTAGATTAACAGGTTTTAAGGTTAGTCCATAAGAAGGCCAAGAGATCCCTTTAAGAGACTTTAAGATGGCCAAAAAACCCTTTGAAAATAGGACATCTGATTTCAAATTTAAAAAGCCTCCATGGGCCTATTTAAATTAAAAGCAAGTCAGGAATGGCATTGTAAATAAGTTACAGTTGCTGAACTGTTTGAGAAAATATGCTCAGGTGTTTGTATCTTCACAGGCATAAACTTTTCCTCCTTAAAATGAAAGATGCTTTATTTGAAGTTGTGATTTGTAAAATGGCCAGGAGTGGAGAATTCATACGAGGGAGAGGAGACATGTTAAAGGTCCCTCTAGAGTGGGGAAAAGGCCTCTCAGCTGGTGCAGACATTGGTTTGAGGTTCAGTTGGAGCAGCAGAAAATTCAACACAAATCAAAAAATACAAAGGAAATCAGGCTTCATTCTTTTCACTGCTCACGGAACTTCCTTTTCAAACATTTCCCATAGCCTTTGAATTTGTTATTTCATGGAAAGCAGGGCTGGAGTCTTTCTCTTGGAAGAGACCTGCCTTCCAAGCTCGATGATTCTTTGTATTCTGCTGTGTTCTGTGCTCCGGGGTGGAGCGAGAGTCCACATCCTAGAATTTGAGGACCTTTTGAAGAGTATATGGGACACACTCGCTAAAAACTAGCACTCTGAGAGTTTAAGGGGAAGGTTTTCAAATCTCTTTTTCAAATGGGTTGGTTTTTTTTGGACTTAGCTGCATTTTTACTATGTTGATGTTTCTGTGGCTTCTGATTAGTAAAGATTAAGAACTATTTTCTCTAAACTTTGTGCATGAAATAGTAAATTTCTAAGATTGCTCATTATTTTAAAATCTGCATAATATACGTTATTGAAATGCACATTATATATATGTCATTAACCTCAAATGATTTGATAAACATTCGTAGTGTTTGCTTTGGTTGTAACCCTAAGTGTGTTTTTACTTCAAATGCAGGATTAAGCAATGTATTAATTTCACCTTATTTTTAGCAGATTGTCCGCTTTGTTGTTTCCGTAGCTATGGAGTCCATGTAAGTAAGCCATTACCTTCTATTACCCAGTTGTTGAACTAAAACCCTATTGGAATTCCCATTATGTCCAGCTGTTAGGGTCAGATAACTTCAGAAGCAAGTGTATTGCTACGATACTGTGAGGTATCCATGAGGACATTTATCACTTCTGAAGGAGTAACTTTGGCCTTACAGGCTCGATTTGATTTAATTTCAAGGGATGCTGTCAAAGTCGTGCCAAGCTAAAAATTGCTCTTTAGGCCCGTTGTCCCATTTAAAGGACCTATTTTCAGTAGTACAGATGGGTAGATGACGTTCCTCAATGAGCTGTGACAGCACTTGATGAGTAATTAAAAAATAAAACACAGATCAGTATCTCCAGGAGACCAGCGTATTTATGTTAAACAAACCTGTTTACGTTCACGTTCAAACGTGTTCACATCTAAGAAGAGCAAGCATGGGTGTCATCCAGATACTTGACAGTAGCAGATTAACTTTCATAATCAGAAAATATTTTATACTACCCTTTTTAAAAAGTGAGCCTAATGTTACATTATTTTTATGTGCCATAGGACCCCACTTTACTGGCATGCATTGAGAAGACACCTAGTAGTCAGATTTGCCAAATTAGGGAGGGGGGCAGCCTTGCAGTTGGAGTTGTGATATAGGACAAATAATATGGATACAAATCAGAGCCCTGGCTCAAGCATATTTTTATTCTGGCTTGGGATTGCAAAGTGATTATGAGTAACCCTGTCAGACTGGCTATGCAAATTGTGATGGGGGTTGACATCCTAATCTGTTGATACCTTAATTCTCTAACTGTAAAATAATGGCAATAGCTCTTCCTGTATGCCACTGTTTGTCCATCTTCTGTATTTAAACTGTGAATACTTAGGTCTAACCTTATTTTTAGTTGTTTTTTTATATTATACAAATAGCAAATAGTAATAATATTTTTTTAAGCTTGTCTTTAAACAGTTTCTATTCTTGATACAGTAGTGCAGCATCTACAGAATGCAGGGCGCAGACTTGGAGGACGGCCATTGAGAGGAAGAAACAGCTTTGTGGGAGCCTCATTGCAAGAAGATAAGAGGAGGGGAGGTTTGGAAGGGAGGAAGGAGAAGCTGACCCTTGGAGACAGAGAAGGAAAGTTTTGGGGTAGGATGTTGCATAAAATCTTAAGCAGAGAAATGGAAGAGGACCTTCAAGGCTTCTGAGGATCAGGAGCTGGTTTGCCAGCAGTGCTGGCAATGTTAATTTGCAGGGTGCTGTCCCTGCTGCCAGTGTTGCAATCACTTTGGCCTGAACTTTTCTCCCATCGCTGTCAACGCGGAGGGTGGGTATGCAGGTTGTACCATTGCTCTAGGCAGGAGAATTGGACAGACACCTCTGGCAGGCGGTTCATCTCATCTGCAATCTGTGCATCCTCTGGAGATGCCTCTCTCTTCACTAGAAAGGGGAGACCTGAAACAAATACGTGTTTAACTTATTTTATTGATTTCTGTGGGGCAAGGAGGGGGGAGGATTAAATAGTTAGTGCTACCCTGTCAGTACCATTCCTTCACAGCAAGGGGCTATCCCAACCCAGAAGATAACAGACAGAAAAAAAAAAAAAAAAAGACTGGAAATGAAACATTTTTTGGGGTTTTCCCTGTTTTATTTTTTATGCTCTGACTAGAAGTGGGTCAGCATTCTCAGGAAAGACAGCAAGCAGACTGTTTCATCCTGCTGATAGTTTGATTTCTGCACGCTGGGCACTTTTGCTTTTTTACAACATAAAAATTGAGATTTTCTTTTGATTCTTACATTTTTTTTTCATGACACTCTACAAGCTTTTCCTGCATGATTTTAATTTTTTGTAAAGCAATTGTTCCTGGCTTTTACTTTCACAAGCACTCACGCACCTTACTTACCCTATAAAACCTGAATCAAAGGATCAGGTGGGAGATCCAATGAGCTGTGATGAGATAAATTCTTCCTTAATCTGTGTTGCTGTTGTAAATATAAAATGTGCAATTTTTTCACAGTTCCTGTGGAGTCACTACAAGGTATGTATAAAGTTACTTTAATTGGATGACTTGTATGAGTAACGATTACTTTTTTGCATTGAAATATGAGCCTAATTTACCTAGGAGAGAATATTCTCTCACTGCCTAGGCTTTGCTAGACTGTGCATTTAAAATGGTTTCTTTCAGGACCTACATTCATTATAGTTCAGAATTGCCTTAGTGGGCAGTATTTTGAAATAGATTTGCCTTGATTACACACAGAGACATGAATTTTCTAGAGGCCTTGACTGAAGTCTGCCTCTGGTAATAGCCACAGAAATTATACCATTGATTTCAACGGGAACAGAATTAGGACAACGCTAAGTACTGGGAAGTGCTAAGTGGAAATGCTACCCTACATTTTTAATCAAATGTGTCTAACTATAGCAGTTAATACAAAAAAAATGATAAATAATAATAATCAAGCTCTGACTGTCTAAAAAAGGCAAAAATCCTTTAAAAATCCTGTAAAATAAAACTACTTTTTTTGTAAACAGGCATTACTGAGTAAGCAGGAATTCATGGTCCCATTTAGATGTTAATTTATATCTGAGTATTTGAATGAGAATTGGTCATAGGCCTAAAACACCTAAATGCTTTAAAACGTATTCATAAATAATCATTTTTTATACATCATAGTTGTTCTTACTGCATGTCAAAAGCATGGCCTTCTGTATTCCCTTGCCTGAGAAAGAAAAATGAGGACTTATTTTTGCTTTTGGCACAAAATAAGTAAAAATAAAGAACTAGCACCACCCTTGGGGGAGTGCATGGAATGCTACCAAGTTGGTCTTTATTTGCTTTAGCTTTTTTACAAAAGTCTTAAATATAGGTAAATACGTAAACACTGTGCACGCACTAAGAGTTTGATCCTGGTCTGTTGAAATCAATGGCAAATTTCCCATTAACTGCAGTAGAGCAAGATCAAGCTCCAAGTTAGTATGGTACATACAAGCCTATGGATTCAGGAAAGTGAGGGCTCATTTCAAAACCAGTTGCTGGAGGAATCAGACTCAGTGCCGAAAACCTTCCTGCACATGTTGGAGTTCTCTTGGTGGAGAGGGTACTCGGAACCTGCCAGCAGTTCCACTTTGGCTTTCCTTGAGGTGTACCTTCTGCCGGATGGTAGACTTTCATATTTAGTCACATATCGCCTATAAAGATAAAATGTGGTTATCTGGCATAAGCAAATCTGTGCAAAGTCTGTACCCTTTGGGTGAGTCTAGAGATAAAACAGTTCACATACATATTAGGTTATCTAAGGTGTAGGTATAATGAGAACATGTTTTAGTATCTGCAGAATAACAGATACTCTTTTTCTTAGGATTTCCTGGAGACTGTTGAGTTCCTTAAATCTTCTCAGGCGTACCATCTTTTAGATCAAAAAAGACTGAATGGAAATCTGGCACTGCAAATGTTATCATCCTCAGGTCTTAGGAAATAGGGATTAGGAGGGAGTAGTAAGCCAGGCTTCTCACGTTCCAATGCAGTTACTCTTCTTTGGCAATTGAAAAGCATCTTTTACCTTATAGTCTAGTTGTTTAGATTTCAGGAGAGTTGATGCCTTAATAAAATCTGATAGGATACCACAGTTGCATCAAGAGCTTAGCACGTCAAGTACTGTTATCAGTACTAGTAAACAGCAGATCATGAAGAAATCTTTCAAGTTCAGTTACTTTATGACTCTGCAGTTATTCTCTCAGTGGTGTAACAGAGAACTATTGTGCAAAGCTTCAGGTCACCTTCAGAACTGATTGTACATTAGGGGAGCAGAGACCTGCAACATCGGTTAGTTTACTTGTAAAACCAGATTAGAAAATCTGACAAAAGTGCCAATTCAGAGAGTGTTTAGAGATCTTCTCTAAGCTCCTTTCTCAATCTCAGGGCTGACGGACAGGGAAAAATGGGTTAGCAGACATGTTGGTTTGTGGAACAGCCTACACTGCACCAGACTGTATTAGACTGAAATTTGGCTTCTGTTGTTAATCTCTCATGGCTGTGAACACCAAACATTGCAGATTCACCAACTGGCTGAAAAGTTCCTTATAAACTATATACCCTCACTTATAAATTGTGTACTCTTAGTTCTTACCTAAATGGAGATTCAACTCTGTCCATCTGCATGCAGACTAAAAATGGGTACTGTGAAAACTGCACGGTGGAGATGAAGTCCAATGTTGTTTCTATTTCTAAAGTGGTTTCCATACCAGCCTTTGCAAACAAGGAATCCACCGCAATGTTACCAGCAATGAACAGGGCTCCCCTACAAACAAATTCAGAAATTACAGTTAAAACAGATCAAGGAAAAAGAAATTAAACTGCAAATATTCCTAGCATCTACAGCTAAAAACTGCCCTCAAAGGAGTCAGTTTTTCAGGTAAAGATGTATCAATCCAGATGAGATCAATGGGAACTCGTATTACCCACGTGGAAAAGAAAACTACTGATGTTCTCACATATATGTAGCTGTCTTTTAACTCAAATGCAAAATGTTTAGTCTTCTAAGTGGATCTGCCTGGGCTTAGGAACCTGAACGCTCTAAAGCTGTAGCATGCACTGCAGGTATCTCACCGATTCTTAACGTTGGTTTTGGATTCCCTGTACCAAAGGCTGAACTCCATTCCTCCTGAGATGTCAATGGACAGGCCACCTTGGAACTCCACGCTGGCCCTCAGCCCAGACTGCAGCTGAAGCACCTGCAACCGTGAGAAAGTGCAGGTAACGCACCAGTAAATGACTGGAAACTGTGTTGATTTCCTTTGGACCGTGTCTCATCGTGCCTCCTGTCGTGTTCAAGGAACAAAAAGGAATAAAAAGGAATATGGAGCTTTGCTGAAAGGGTGGACAGAGCACCACTAACGTGCAACTCTCTCCTGAGCAAATGGGATGAGGCTAAGGCAAGGTGCTTCTCATCTATCTTATCTGCCACCTAACATAATTTTAGGGTGCACTGCAAGGAATATCATGCCCTTTGTCTCCAAGAGCTACTACACAAGCCTCATGGACACTCTGGTTATATTCCAGCGGGGTCAGATTAAACTTTGCTTCAGAGCTCTTGCACGCTGAAAGGCAGCCCCATCCTGGCATTAGGATGCAAAGTGCTGCAAGCAGTCGTGCGCAGCATAGCTGCCGAGAAACCTCCATACTGGCAAAAATTCCGTCTTCGGTGGTCGGGCGGCTAACTCCACAGGCATTGCTGTCTGTTGGAAATTTGCGTTTAATGCACTTTCCACCAGCATCAAGTGTGCTTGTGGCTTCTTGAAACCTCTACAGCTGGACGGCAAATGCATTGCATGGAGTCAGTTTCGGAAGTGATAATAGCTCAAGGTCACAGCAGCTCATTACTTTTAAGTTTTGACAGTCAGCCAAGATTTTAAAATTCACTCAGCTTGGCAATCTAACTCACTTTATATAGTTGTCCCGCTTCCTTTTGAACTAGCAGATTAATTTACTGTTTTCAAAGCAGTAATTTGGGAAAAGTTCATTCTGACCGTGTCTCTTGCATACAAGGACACGTCTTTCAATCTCCCAGATGATTTTCTCTCTCTCCTCAAGATTTCTGAGCCCGTGGTGTCCTCAGCACCTGTAATGCTGCAGGTATTTGCAGAATGTGTGAACACTTAATTTCTTGCCTCTTTCTTCTGTCCAAGTGTCATGAAAATCTCTCTTTGTCCCTTCCAAGCTGTTCAGTAGCCCCACATTTCCTGCTAAGGCTGTCCTAGGTTTTAAGACAGAAGCAAGCAGATACAGGCTGGCTTTCAGGTCACTATAGCAGGAGGTAACGTTTGGTGAGGCTGTATTCAGAGCCTTAAAGACTTCCTGCTGTGGTCAAAGGGTTTGAGAATTGTGGTGGCTATATATGGTTACTTCACCTTTTAAGGTCTGAAACGATCTCTTTGGTAGAGCCAACTTGGCAGTCAGTTGCTGCTGAAGTGGGCTTAAGGTTTAACCTAAGAATGCAGTGGGCTGGCTGTAGTTTATAAATCCAACCCACCCCCAGCAAGCATGGTCATATTGTGTTCTAATTTCTTATTTTTGTCCAAATAAAAATTATAGCTTGTATTTGTGGTCTTTCTAAAATCAAAGATAGTTTTCCTGTTGACTGCGGTGGGGCAAGGATTACTTTCTGAATTAGTTAAGTAATCGTTATTGATCCATTTAGTGTGGAGACAAAGCTAATTTTACTTTATTTTATTTTACTTTTAATTGGGACTGAATTGGTCAGTAATTGTTAATGGGTGAGCCATTACACAGAGCCGTGTACCCACAACCAGAGGAACAGATATTTTTAGATGTATTGTTAATTTGCACCTAAAAAAAAAAGTAGAATAGGATCGGTTTGCAAGGGCTACACAGTTTAAAGATTTAAAGGCTACCTAGCATTAAGTCAGGTTTGTCATTGAAACCAGCACAGAATCTAACAAGTGTTTTACCAGCTCATCTATTTCCTTATTTAGAGCTGAATCCTGTCCTTCGACTCGTGTGCAAATCCAGTCTAGGCTGATGGGAGGTGTAAATCACAGGGACCCAGCCTTCCCAGGAGTAGTATTTTGCTTTCCCTTCCTATTTTAAGCTTTGTGTGTCATTTGCAATGGAAAATGAGATTTGAAAGATCAGGATCTGTAGCTTGTTACTGTTCAAAATGCTGAAACGTGGCATGTTTCAATTTAAAAGAAGTTTTTCTTTGTACGGTACTGGTAGTGCTACTGTAGTGTAACAGAAAGACTGCTGAAAAGGCACTTCTCTCACACCTGGCTGTCTTCCAGTGGGCTCTGGCTTTCAAGTGGTTTCTCTGACCTATTCATAAGTATTTAATTTCTCTGTGCTTCTGACAGGTGTGTGCCTATAAGAAATATTAACACTCCTGAACTTTAGTGCAGGTGACTTAGGAGTTTTATAGGAGCTGTTTATTTTAGAGGAGGAATTACACTTTCCAGACTGTTATTCTTAGTGCTGGAGTAACGCTGTGAGAGGTGGCAATGGCTGTTAAATACACTCTGATGATTTCAGTTGTGGAGTTATGTGAGAGAAGATGTTCCAGGAAGCAGGTGGGAGCCTAAGCTTTAAAAGAGCTACTATCCAACTGGAAGTCACCTCTGTTAAATGTGCCTATTATGATTACTGCAGGTGTAAAGTTAATGAAAGGAAGCTTTTTTCCAGGTGTTTCTTATCTGGTTGATTTGATGGCACTTTAAGTATAATTCAGTTTTGGTCTTTCTATGCAAAATTGCCCTTCTAAAAATCAATAGGGAAGCAGAACTTTTAAAACATTTTAAAATGACTTTTCCCAAAATCAGGCTGTACTGCTTGAATAATTACAAACCAAGTATTCCGTAAGTTCTTCTTGAGTTCCAGTTTTGGCCTCCAAGTCATCATTTCAGTATTTGATCTCAACTGCACTGCATGTATCTTTTATATGTGGGGTTTTGGTTGGTTGGTTGGTTGGTTTTTTTTCTTTTTTTTTTTTTTTTTTCCTGTTCTGAAATCACACTGCACTCGGCTATGGCACACTGAGTTTTGGTATTAAGATCTTAGTGCAGAGGAATGAACACAGTTTTGGATCCACAGTTTTCTTCTTTGAAAGAAAATAAAACCATGTTTGTCTGGGTTGTCTCCAGTATGAATTTGTAAAGGAATTTATGTCCTGGGCAAGCCTTCTCCATGCTGGCCAGGAAAAGTGCAGGTAGTACTTAGCTTGTAAGAAGCTAGATTATGTAAGGTTAAGAAAACCTTACACAGGTTTTCTTCAGTTCCAGTGTTTTCCCCCACACTTCCATTCTAACAGTATTTTCTGGTACTCTTGTAATCACAGCTCAAGGACTTTACAGGTGAAAACACTTAAAATGAAGCTTAACTGGATTATGTAGAGGGGCCCAAATAATTTTTATGCTGTTGCTGACCTGGAACTTGGATGTGAAACTAGTCTTAAGCAGATGTGTTGTGTTTTAAAAAAACACAGCCTGAAGCTGTGTTCAGCATTGCTTTGAATAATTTTTGTCTTTATGGAGCTAGAGCTAAGAACTTTTTCATTGCAAACACCCGACAGGTGTCCACTGCTTGGTTTCCAGAGAGCTTGGGTGGCAAACATGCTAGCGGTGACCCAAGAGGGAAAGCGAAGTGGGATCCCATCTAATCACTGTGCTGCCAAGGCTTCCAGAGAGTCAGCGACTGACCGAAAGTGATACACCCTGATATTGTTAAAAATGGCACGCAGACCCAGCCCAGGGGTGCCCTGGACTTTTATTAGGCTCTCCAAAGGCGAGGCGTCGGGAATCTGCTGGCTGGCAGAGCGTTCGGGGTGCCGGCCAGCTTATTCGGTCAGAATATTTATGGAGCTTGGTGCGTGCACAGCAGTTGGAAATATTTAGTCCTGAAAACGCCATGCTTGGGTGCTCAAAGCTAGAGAACATGATCATCTTTCTCATCTCCCCAGTCTGTTTATTAAATAAGCCTTGGCGAAGTTTTTTTCCCTAATTTGTGTGTGAAAAACAAACTGTTGCTGGAGTGAGCTTTTCTTTCCTAATTTGTGCAGTATGGGGGAAGCCCTCTTGGCTGACAATACCATGGGTTCAGGTTGTAGGCAGCCTTTGTATGCACGTGTTATTTCCATGTAATTTTGGTCTGCATGGATTCTCTCATTGTCTGTTTTTGTCCTTTTCTTTTGTCAATAATTAAAAGGGAATCAACAGAATTTGTCTCGTAGGCCCTCTCTGCAATTTTGCAGGTGAACTATATTGCCAGTAACTGTCCAGAAGTCAAGCAGTTCTTTGAATAGTCCAGTTTGGACTTGCCGATGTTTTATGAGCTGAATGCTGCTGCTAAATCTCAAAATTCTAAGGAGATTCCTGTTTGGGCAGAAGCAAAATATCAAACCAGATACTGGCTCTGCACTTTGGGAAAGCTGTCTAGCTATTTAGTCCTCTGCTAATATATTATGTACACAGTTGTATTTGTATACAAGTCTATACATAACTATAATATGAACAGACCATTGGGGTGATGGTCACATAAGAAACTGTAATTTCCATTTTAATTCCTGTTTTCTTGCGGCTGTAAGCATTTGAAATTGGACCTTCTTCATGAAGGTTACTTTTCTCAGAAAGTTTGTGTCTGAGATTCAGTAACTCTGGACTGTAGAAGATGGTAAAAATTATTCTCCATTATAAAAAAAGAAAAAACAGGATGGCCCGTGACTGTAAGCCCTTGAAAACAGTGCCCTGAACATGCACAGTACGTTTTAAACAGTTAGTGATGCTTGTGAAATGAGCCTGAAGATGGTTCACCTAAGCCTAGCTCACTTAGCTGAACATTTAACACGACAGGTACAGCTTCAGCAGATGTAAGATCTTTGGACAGCCTCTAAAGACTAAAACTTCTATGGTTACATGGGACATTACTGTCTTACAAGGAACTGTGGATGGCTGAGGAACTGGAGGAGTGGAGGAACTGGCCAACAGCAGTAGGAGTTTTCAGCAGGAAGCTTAGTCTGATTTGGTTTTATTCTTCACAGGGTTACTTTGTTTTCTAGAATGATGTGAATTCTTGCCTCTGTTCTAGATTGCTTTTCATCTAATTTCATCCTCTTATTTCATACTTGCAACTTTCCTATTGCTCCCATAGTAAGAAAACATTGATCAGGTTTATTAGCAGTGGAAAGAGAGAAGATGAGATGCCCCACCATAACAGTATGGAGGGAGGGTGCATATGTGTTTAAAAGGAAAAAAAAAAATCAAAAAGTATGCTACTAGTACCTGTGAGTAATCTGTCAGGAGGATAAGTCCTTTCACCACATTAATGGGAGCTCCAGTTGCTGAGAGCATTTTAGACATTAAATCACCATACCCTTGGAAAAACGTAACTGGCCTGAGCTGGACATCGAAGAGAATGGCCGACATGCCAGCAAAGGAGTCCAGGTTTTCCTCGCCTTCATCAGGAGTTGCAGCTATTATCGTCTCCAGGCCTTGAGCTTCAATCACCACCTAAGAGGCAACAGTGACACAAAATCAATGAAAAAACTCTGCCTGACCCAGGCTATTAGCAACTCTAAACGTTTTTTTATACATATATCTACATATACATCTACCTATCTATCTATCTAAGAGCCTAATGCTTATTTACTTAATTGAAGGTGAAAAAATATTTGGTTAAGACTTAAGGGAATTAGAGTAGATAGACAAATGGAAAATAAAATACTCTCACAGCATCTTTTCCCCTTAGGTGTAGGCAGAATTTGCCCATGTGCAGATCACAAACACAAGTCTACTTTCCTTTCAAGTCCATTTTCTTTTATTCATATAATTATTTTCCACAGACGTTCAGAAGGAAAACCAAAGATGCCCCACTGTACAGGTTTATCCTGCAGAAATTAAGCAGGATTCTAATATTTAAGGTGCTTTCCAAATTGACAATATTAAGAAAAGGTCAGAACAGAAGCATGTCATTTAAACATGTTTAATTCTTAGTTTGAATTCCAGTATTCTTGTTCTGTGTTACAGCTGAAGCAGCTGCCTTGATTTTATAAAATTCTGAAGCTTTTACTGAGTACATAAGATAAACGGTATAGATTTAACCAGAAACAGAACTTGGATATACTGTAGAGGACAAAACACCCATCTCTTTGTTAGGGCATACATGTCCCTCATTGTCTGCTGTTTTATTTTGTTTTTCTTTTTCCTGTCATTGGCCTGTTCTGTGCCCAGTGCAGCAATCCTCCAGCTCTTTGGCATCAGCTGGTTTTACATGAAGAGTTGTAAGAAGAGGTCGCCATACTGGCTTAGTTTTTATGTAGGGCATGGCAGTTACCTGGCTGGCATGAAGTTGAGCATTTTTATTGAAAATATAGATGTTCAGGTTACTTCTCCTTAAAATGCCAGAGCCTGAATAGAGGATGTCAAGGCAGTATGTGGATGATATGTCAGGACCACCTTAAAAAAGAAAGAAGGTACCTGTGACCAAACTAGTGATTTAATCAAAGGTTCAGGAGTATAAATAGGGTTAAAAGGCAGTTTCCTGGTTACATACGTGTCATATAGCCAGAGTAGGCAGAGGAAGAGCCTGTCCTGGAGAAGCGTTCATAGTTGTGAGCACGCATGTCCTTCAGAACTTGACGAACTGTTTTGCTGCAGTATTTCAAAACAAAACAAAACAAAAAAAAGTTGTGGTAACAAATGTATTATTGTTTTGTAGAAACATCGAATTTCAGAGTGGGCGAATTTCCCTGCAGGGAAGAGGCTCTTTGAAAACTCCCAATTTTCCATTAAAGAAATTAAATTTGTGCCTCTAAAGCTAACCTGTCCCGGAATGTCTTCTCCAATTTCAGCTACTCCAAACAGTTACAGATAGAAAGAAAAGCAAATAAAGGTCTTACTTGAAAATTAATGTTGTTCAGAAGGGGAGGTATTTTGATTGTTTCCATTCTAGTGTTGTGGTGTTAAATTTTTTCTTGTTCATTGTTCTTTGAAAATATAAAGCAAGGGCCCCATTGAACAGAGAGAATTAAAACCAAGTGAAGAAATTTCCTTCTGCATAAAAGACAGCTAGGCACCTAACAGTAGTGGAAGTTAGATGCCTAATTCTCATCTGTAGTGCTGAAAATGTGACCAGCTGTTAAAAGAGTATCATTGCAATGTACAGATTTATTCTAAAGTATCAGTACTTAAAAGTGGCACGAAGGTCTAGCATCTTCTTGTGTGCTCCCTAGATTTTACAGGAGTAATTATTTGAAAACTGTGCACTCTTTGAATTTCTCTGTTATTGCATTAATGTGCAAAGGGGTGAGAAAGAGCTGTATTTCTCTACACTGAACTTAACGTACCTTGCAGGCATTTCAAAGTGAAGTATATCTTGAATTACGGAGAGCATGTACTTGTTCATTTCCAGGGGCAATTCACCAATGGAGAGCAGGATGTTTTTCACTTCCATGTAGGATGGGTTACTGTTTAAGATGATAGCAGCTGCAGTAGTTCGCACTGTCTTTTCGTGGATTTTACGACTCTGGTGGTATATCCTGTTCATTGTTTTCTTCACCTGGTCAGGAAGCAGGATATGCATTCAATGCTCGTGTAGATGACTGGACAAAGTCCAGCTTAGAATCTCATTTATTTTAGCTTAAGCTAGGTCCATAGCTACTGCTAGGATATTAGGATATATTTTTAGCACACTTTTTTTGTGGTCCTTGTGGAATTTATTAGATGTGTATAGGACAGTGACTACAAGAGCAAGTGAGGCATCTGTTACAGCCTGTTTTTGACAGTTGAACTGTAAATAAATAAGAGCACTAAGAGATTCAAATACTGTGTCGGTGATAAGATCAACAGAGAGATTTCCTTAACTCTTCAGGGGAAAGGTATCTTAAATCTTGCAATTTTCATTTACTGGATGCTACCTGTGGCAGCCCCACATGCCTGAGAAGGTGAGAAGTTTATGACACATCTTTGTTACAAATAAAGTCGCAGTGACAGAATAGCGTGTCAGCTGCCTCAGGCATTTGCATTGCAAAGCAGCACCATGACAAGCCAGTCAAGGCTATCAGCAGGAGTGGGAAACAGGATGTGGGGTGATGCAGCACAGGCAATACCTCATGTCCCTGCTTTGTTGTATGCCTTCTCTCACCCTTTGAGGCTGGAAGGTAAAATGCAGCTATTTTACCCTTCTCTTGTTTTCATACATTCTCCATGGCTACATGAAAGCACAAGAACAGAGTTTATACAGGGCCCAGTGTCTACTGTTTCTAATGTCTCTTGTACATTGTAGAGTGTGCTGCTGTGAAGGGCGCTCTAACCTGCCCCATGACTATCTGCCACCTTTAATGCCTCTATATAACTCTGGAGCCAAAGGCTGAGTAGCGCTGGCAGACTGGAAGCTGGTGTTTGGAAAGCAAGACTTTATAGAGTTTTCTGGCTAGAACTGAAGTGTGCATAAAAATTTCTTGGAGTAAAAAACATGTGCAGGGCATATTTAAAAAGTGAGGACTGATAGAAGGTCTCTTGCACTTCTTCTTTTGGGCCATGTATTTTCTCACCTCTTTGGTGAGAAAAGAAACGTCGTATCTCTGCAGGGCAGTGGCAGCGATGTTGCTGATGGGCCCCTCTTCTGACTCGGCGTACTTCAGAAGCAATGGGATCGCTTCAGGGAGACGTGCATTCTTCAATGCCAGCAGGTACATCTTCACATTGTCACCTTTCTTAGCTCTCTCTAGCCTACGTAGAATCAGCTTCTTGGCTTCCACAACAGCCTGAAGAAAATCAACAGCATATTGAAAAGATATCCTATATCCCCAGCATGTCCTCACATGCCAGTCAGTCTATGATGAAGGTGATAGCCTTCCTTCTGGGTGGTTCTGTGCATGCTTGGGGCGGAGTTCAGTATTTGAACCAATGACTTTCCTTTGCAGAGCTAAGATAACCTAATATTTTATAGATCCTGACTCCTCTAGTGTTTCTTTGAGGACCTGCAAAGCTTTCAGGCAAGTGAGCACAAGTACTGCTTCTGCTGACAGCCTGGGCAGTGATAAAAAGTTGTGTTAAACAAAGGCATATCAGGAGAAATCCACAAGAATGGGGAGAGAGAGCAGATTAAATCCTAAAATTGACAAGATAGATATCAGCATTAAAAAAATCATCTATTAAAAATGGGAGTTTATGGTCTTACTTCACAGCAGAAGGGAAAATGCTTCCTGTGTCCCGTACAATCTTCCAGTAGCATCAACAGGGATCATTCATGTGTCCCAGATCAGAATTTGGCTACCAGTGAAAAACAACAAATACTTACTGGAAGTTTGCAGCCTTCTCTCTCGCAGAGCTTTCTGATGAGTGCTCCCATGATGATGACAACAGTTTCTCTGATTTCTTCATCTGCAATCTCACCCTGGAACTTAGTCTGTTATTCAAAAGCAACAGTTAGTCTCCCTGCCTAAAAATGAAGAACCACATTCTGCAGTGGGCTGAATGCCCCCAATTCCTATGAACATCAGTGCAATGCAAAAGCAGTGTTCATCTCAAGATGAGCATCTCAGCAGCAGAGCACTGCTCTTTCATTACACATTAGCTCAGTGCCATTTTTCCCTTGCATTATATTCAGTGTCTCAAATAGCACAATTCATTTTGAAACTATTTTCAAAAGAAAGAATATTAAATGGTGAAAGGACTCTGATAAGGCTTTTGCTCCTTAAGTTGCTCTGTTAACACTCAGAACAATGTTTGTTTTCCATGAAGAAGGGAGTTTTACTAAGTAAATAGACTATATATGAATGCCTACAAATTTTTGTTATTTCCAGGTTATACCTTTCTGGCAAACCTAAAGGAAACCCTGGAAGGGAAAAGGAAAGGAATGTTGGAAAACCCGTGACAGTGTTCCTCTTCCTTCCCCCTTGACATAGATGAAGCTCAAAAGTAGTAACTCCATTGTATTTCTTTTCTATCTTTTGACTTACAGTTAAAGCTTTCAGGAGCATTTCATTGGGATGGGAAGCAAATCCACATGCATACAGGAACCGCTCCTGCAGGATAGCACTTTTTATATTCTTAAAGTCTAGAAACTCCAGCATGGCCTCCAAAGATGCTGAGGTCTGGGCAGAGGTTACAGCATCCACTAACTGTGGACTATAAAGAAGTGGAAATGAACATATCATTGCAATAACTGGAAAATACTGAAAAGACTATTTTGTATATAGAAAGACAGAAGTGTTGACAGATCTGTTCACTCAGGAATGCTTTCTAGCTTCCAAGTCAAGGTGCATGTGATGGTCATAACCAAACTCCAGTGTTAGGACAACATCCACGCATGAACCATCCCCTTTTCCACTGTATTTCCACTTGAAGGAAACCAATGGGCAAGTTGAGAACAAGTTATAGAGTGTTTCAGGACAAGCAATTGGGTCCAGAACCTTTGAGTAAGCTACAAGGCGTGTTTGCCCTGCACTATAGCTATGTTCTTAGTGGCTGAACAGTATATTGCAAATATATTTTATTACAAAAGCAATCAGAGCTTTACTGGAAAAGTCTTTTTCCTGTACAGTACTGAAGATTGATTTTACATAGCTAGCCACTATAACTGAATTTGTTTACATTCATTTTCCCCTGCTGCAGTTTTAAATAATGAAACCTTTTGAAAGTTTGTTCATGATGACTTACAGGAGTTCATTATTTTCACTTCTAAGAATCTGCAGTATCTCCTCTTTTGTAGCTTTTCTTAGGTTCTGAATGAGGGACAAAAAGCTTCTTGTTGCTTCAGCTTTGGAAAGGTTTTCAGGATGTAAATGTTTTCTGATGCTCTGCCAGTGTTCAGAAAGCTGTAAAACAAATCACATTGTATCAGTCTCTCAAACAGTGGTTTCTGTTCTCAAAAATTATACTCAACTAAATGCAGATATTTGGGCCAGTTACTGCTCAAAGTAGCTGAAATCTCATATATTGGTAATCCCATACCTATTTTACTTAATTTATTTATGCTATCCCAGCACAACGATCTTTGAAACCTTTTAGCTGTGTCTTTTCCAACACTTTAGTGCAAAGTCTGATTGCTCAGTATCTGGCTGGAATAAGGTAAATTCTCTTCTGTTGCAAACGTACTGTGCTTTCTGGTAAATATAGTGTTTGTCTTCTCATCTCGTTTTCTTCTAAGTCATTTCTTTAAGATGTGAGATGCACAATTTCCAATTAAGAAATTAATCACATTTTCTTAGAAGGGAGTAATTTTATAAATGGTTTGTGTGGAACAGTACTAAATGTCTTGTAAGTAACTCACATTTCTTACTCATAAAACTGCATAAGATGGGGAGGGATTTGTGATTACATTATAATATGATAGGTGAAAAAGGTATTAGAACAGGTATCAACTTCTTCATATTTCTGGTTGTTGTTCTGGTTGTTTATTCCACACGCTATGTTTTTGACAAAGTTCTGAAGAGCCAGCTTGGTACCACAGCAATATGACTGGGTTTGTAGGTGCTGTGGACAGACCTCTAACTTTTCCTAACTAACAGAGTGGTGTGGCCTCTAGTGCTGGAGCTGGCTTGTTTGGAGGCTGCTCAGACAGTTGTGTTTACTGCACTTTGCATCCTGCTTTGTGGACATGCCCCTGTCATGTACCATGTAAAAGTTACCAGAAATAAATGGGCCAAATTAAAAAATCCTTAGAGAAGCATTGGGATCATAAGTGTGCAGCTGTGACTGATGCTTCTGAGGGAAAACTAGAGGATGTGCTAATGGAATAAACTGGATAGTCTGTTCTCTTCAGCGTATTTCTAATCCTTCCTCGAGTAACTTTCCAAACTTTCTCCTTAGCAAGTGTTTAGAAACCTGTGTTCCACATTTGGAAATTGAAGTTTGAGAGGGCTTTGTCCTTCCAGCTACACTCCCATAAGAATCTGGTGCAGGTATTTTGACCTTTCCTCTCTCATTTGCCTTTGCCTCTGTTATCTCAAATTATCAAGAACATTCCATGGTGAAAACTCAGCTGTTCTTTGCAGCAGTGTTTAGTGTAGTTTTCTGAAGTGGGAAATAACACTAATACCCATTTGACCTTTACTAAAATACTTCCCCCCTTCATGCGTTTTGTACTAGGCAGTAGCACTTGAACCTGCTGGTGAATAGAAGTATCATTCAGCAGTACAGAGTGCAACTTCCATCAATTGTAACGAACAATAATTAGGCAACGTTGATTGAGACATAGGATATTTCCTGGGGATTAATAACCAGCTGGGAGGAGTTCATGAGCTGAGACACAGATGGGTCTGTTAACATCAACTGGTGATTAAAGCTTAGCACCAGGGTCAGTGTGGTTATTATAAGCTGAAACTGGATAAACATATGGAGCACTTTCTGTTCTCTCTGTTGAAGTTGCACCATAGCCCAGCAAAGAATCTCCAACCTCATTAATCCCATATTTTTTGCTGTGTGGAGCCCAGCTCTACGGGCTGCTCCCAGTCAGCTTAGCCCATAGCCTTATGACTTGCAAGGTGGGAGATAGGAACTTGAGCAACCTCAAGCAAAAGAGAGAGTGGAGTCCAAGTCATCTTCTTTTGGGGGTGCTCTCACCATCCAACCATTACAAGGAGTAGCTGTCTTCTCCTGGAGTGGCCATGATTTTAAAAAATAGTATCCACAGTTGAATTTTGTGAGGGGTGCTGTTCTCTTGATGTACATGTCAGGCAGTTTGGATTGAATACCCTGGGGTTCAGACACAGATGCGTACACTCGTACCTGGGACCTCAGCCAAGCTCAGACAGGAAGGTGGTGTCCTCTGATCAGACCAAAGCACTTTTGGGCACTCTGGGAAAATTCAAGCCAAATCAAGAGGTGCTAAATCAAGCAGGACTTTGTTTTGAATGTAGGTGCCTGATGGCGGCCTTAGCAGCCTACACAAAGGTTTCTCAGGTAATGTGAGCCCAACCAGAAGGCCCATGTGGTACAGCTGTGTGGATTTCTAGCTGTGTTTCTGCAGCGCTGCCCGGGCTAGCCCACATGCCCTGCACGGGGTCTGCTACCTCTGGTGCAGATCAGGGAAATGCAGCTGCACACGTTCCAGCCTGAGCTGGCTGTGGGCAATCAGGATGGTCTCTGCTCCATCAGTATGGACATGACCAACACCTGGCTTTGCATTTAGTCCCTCATCACTGATTGCCTGCCTACTGTTAATAAAACTCATATCAAGTGATGAAGGGAACACTCCAAATGCAAATGCTGCTTGCTATGTTAAATACTTTAGCTCTGAGAGGCAGCTTCTCTTGTCAGCTAGTGCCTGACTTACTCAGTGGCCGTAGGCACATACTGCCAAGCTTTTTCAAACATTGGCTGTACAAGACAAAGTAAAACAAAAAACTCCTTGATTTCAGAAGGGACAAGCACCCATTTGAGTAGGAACCATGAGCTCAGCTCTTCTGAAAAGAGAATGCTTTATAATGCTGTCTAAACACAGACATCTAGGACTAAATTTAAATTTAAATTTTGGCCATAATCTCACAGATGCTAGTACTGCCATCTGTGAAATGGGGATAGTAACAGTTATTTCACCAAATTCAAAAAGGTATAGATAAGATCTGTTACAATTTGTAAAGGGTTTTGAAAATATAAAACTGTAGGGCATGCCGTGTCAGCGTGGCATTAATCTATACTATGATATATAAGTACCAAATGTTATGTTGTTGCTTTGGATACAGTGTTCTGTTTATAGATCCCATCTTTACATAGCAGTTACTGTAAAATACAGTGAGAAAGCAGGACTTCATTCTCATCGTTCCATTAGGTTTATAATGACATACCTCAGTCCCCAGGCAGTGCTCTGGAAATATACCCTATATTTGTTACCTTGGTCTGGAAATTATCTCTACAACTATTAGGACAAACTCAGTTCCAAACGACAAATTGGTCAGCACAAACCCTGACAGGCAGAGTCTGGGAAAGAGCACCTGTCCCTGCTCTGCTTAAGATCCCTTGATGTTCCCTACTCAGACCTACTTCAGCACGCACGGAGCATCATTTCTATTTCGTTTTCTGCAGCATATTTTTTTGTCTTCTTTGCAGCTCTACAAGCATTAGACAAGCTAATTTATTACAGTGTGATGTTACTTCCAAATAACTATCATAAGTTCCAATATAGTAAGGTATCTGTGCTCATAAGGAATATCTCTGGAGGTTTAACATTGTGTGTACTGAATAGAAGCCTTCTCTTGCTTATTAAAAAAATGGTTAAGAATAATCTTTAAATTAATGTTCCCATTCACTGCTAAATTCATTCCACAATGGTAAGAGCATTAAAAATGTTTGCTAACAATCACAGTAGCAATTTATGTTAGTGTTTATGACCAATATTATGAGCAAAACAAAAGATGATACATTTTAAAAGTAGGTTATTAACAATACTAATTTAAATATTTTAAATCATAGAATCTTAGAATGGTAAGGTTGGAAGGGACCTCTGGAGATCATCTAGTCCAACCCTCAGCGTAGCCCATACGGGGATTGAACCGTGACCTTGGCATTAGCAGCACCACGCTCTAACCAACCGAGCTAAACCTAACCCCCAATATAAAATATCGAGGTGATTTTTACTGGGGCTTAGGAGAGATAAAGAGTACTGGACTTGCCAAGAATACTAAAGCCTCATTTTATATTTATAAAATATTTCTAAAGTCATTAAAATAAAAAATTTCCTCCAAGGTCAGGCAGTGAGAAAAGACTCTGTATGTTGCCCACAGGTATTTAGACTGTGTAAGGATTGGGTAACTACCTTTAATTTCTAGGGGCAGTTCAGTTGCTCCATGACAGAGAATTCTGTATGAACACTGGCCACCCATCCTTATAGTTATTTCCCACTCCATTACCCAGAAGAAATAAACTCTGGCCAACTCGGAGTTGACAGAGATGAGATAATACGAAAGGCTGTTGTATTTTCTAGAGGTTTGAGAAACACTGCACTCTATCTCTCATAGAGAGCAAAACGTTAGGTACTTTCAGACGCAGATACCTTTCCTGGCAGGGCACCATTGCATCACTACAGTGCTCCAGAGTCTGGGGCAGTGCTTGCGTTTTATATTAGATATTTCCTAGTGGACTGCTAGAACAGAAACTTCTTTATCACACATGTTCTGATCGGCTAACCAACCTGGTATCCAAGAAGTCATAACAGCCTGTTTACTTACTGAAGGACACTTTTTGCATTCAGCATGCACAGTCTCGGCCACTAGCGGCACTGCTACGTAACTAGAGTCCAAAGTCTTGATGACACCAGCAACTTGCTTCGCAGCGATCAGTCCAGGGCTGGCTTGTATTGACTTCAGTTCCAGTCTCTGCCTGTGCATCCATATTAAAAACACCGTTAGAGCTCATGCATTTTGAAGAAATGAGGAAATCACGGAGAGAGAAACCGAAAAAGAACACTCTCCACCAATCAAAAATACAGAACAAAGGATTAGCAAAGAGTTCCCAGTCTCATTTTAAAATGTTCAGAACATGGCAAGTCTGTGACTTTTTTAACGTAATAGATGTACCTAGTACCTGTAGAATTATTGTTGGAGAGAAATGACACGAAATACCTAAATAGTAGACTTTCTAGAGTATGGGTCTGTAGCACAAGGTAAACAGCCTTCTGTAGCCATATACATTCTGAAATGTTTCAAATATTTCTTTATAAGAAGATTTGGAAAGTAAGATTCTGAATGTACTTTTTTTCCTATCAGCTGTATCTTAATACTAAAGAAGAGCCAGAAGCATTTTCCTAATATGAATATCTCCAGACTTCCAGTGTTTCAGACGCAGACCTAAGTTTCATTGTTTCCTTTCTGCGTATCACATTTTGCTTTCTACACCTCTGAACTTTCACGTATTAGAAATGCAGATCTATCTGAAGTGTTTCTTAATAAATGAGAGCGTGCAGAAGCAGAGTACCTACAGAAATAATGTACTGCTTAAAATCGTTTGACCAGCCCCAGGTATTTTCATTTCATTATTCATGAATGCCATTATTTATTATTTGCAGTATGGTAGAACCTTTAATCAAAATTGGGCTAGGTGTCATATGGATACAAAATAGATTTAAATCCTATATTGAGAGTTTACAGTCTTATACCATGAAACTGTGATGGTTACATGTACACATGTAACCTGAGTTGAACCATTAGTCCTGCTGCCATCAATGATAGTCAGATTGTCCAACTTACTTTGAAACTACTTTGGCATCTGTTTTTCGTCGGGAATTCAGAAACAAAGCGTAATTCTCTTCTGCCTTAATGGATTTGATGAAACTGTCTTCCAGCACATAAATTGTGGCAGATGTGGCTTTTGTGCTGACATCTAAAATCTGAAAATAATTAAAAAATAAACCAAAAGAAGGGCTGATCAGTAAATGACAGAATAGGACCAGATCCTACAGTTCCAAATCAGAGCAAAACTCTTATGAAATAAAAGCAAATGAGGAAAATACGTGCGAGTTGACAGCTTCTCAGTTTAAACCTGCAAACCAGGATCTCACAAATTTCTTCTACAACAATAATCTAGCTTCTGCACCATGTGTTTCAAATTCATTACTTCCCATAAGAAAAGCCACGGGGAAAATTATGGAATAGACTGTAGCTGAGAAAATGCCCAGTAAGACATTTAGTTGAAAATAAACTTAAAAATAAGATTAGAAGCTTTACCAGGGAAATCTCTAATGTATAAGATTTATTCTTGTGCGTACCTGGAAAGCAAACCAGCCATCAGGTTTGATCTGTTTGCACTGATTTGTCTGTAAACAAGTTGACTTCTTTGTGGCAAGTGTGAAAATCAGGAATGCAGCCATTGTGTTAAGCTGGTTTATTATAGACGGTATGCTACCTGGGCGCTTCTCTGAGCTGAGAAAGGTAAGTTTCCGCCAGCGAGAATCCCAGTGCCTCTGGCACTTCTCCAGCTTGCACTCAGCAGTAACCACTTAGAGGGGCAGTTACTAGTAGTGAGGGATCATTAAGGCAATATTAGGGCTTCAGTTACTTCTGCAGCCTGTCTCCTACCTTACACGTGTGCCTTAGGCAAGCATACTGTTCCTTTGAGCTCCCAGGTCAGGATCTTGCCAGCATTTACTGAGCACACTAAATACTGCTACTTAGCACATGAGAAAAGCATTACAGTTGTCACTAGGACTGTGACCATAAGTAACGTTTAATGCCAAAGAAAAAGAAGTCTCACATTGATTAAAACTACAGTACAGCCAGGAGAAAAAGGCTGCCAATCTGCATAGAAATTAAATTATATTATGGAACTAAAAATGATGTGAATTGGTATGCTGCACTGAATGTCAGCTGAGCCAAAGTTTAGACGAGAGGAGAGTCCTCTCACTGTTCTCCCTGTGGGCGCTATATGCGGGATTGTACTCATACAACTATAAATGTGTATGTAGAATTTGTTTTCTGTAATGCAAGGAAGAGCTTGTGAGAAGATGAGTAACAGCTAATACTTTTAAATAGGCAAAACGGATTTTATTCTGTAAAACAAATGGTACCTGATTGGGGCTGGTAAATCCTGTCTTTTCTAATTCACAAGAGTCCAGGGCTTTAATTTTAGTCACTTGATCTTGCCGAACCTGGTAAGTAACATTGCATTTCCCAGACACATCCACCTTGGAAAAAAAAGTAAGATTAGTATCTGAGTGTCACCCATTTCTGATTTATTCTGACATGTGTTTTTTTCTGTGTATTTTTCTCTCCCTTTCTTTGCTCACAGAAAGATTGATCAGAGCTGAAACTGTAGACAGCTGCAAGACTCCTATACTGCTATGGATAGTTTCTTGAATATATCGGAACACCCTCCAGGGATCAACCATTTCTCCACTGATGGCATCGTGTACATAAGATGCTGCACCGTTTCGGTTTGAGTTCATTTACCACTTTTGAAGGTGGAGAGAGACTGCTGTTTTATTTTTCCTTATATCAGTGTTTCTAACTTCCTGTTCTGGATAGGCAGGGGTATTTTTCATTAAACGGCTGTGAGGGAAAGTAACAAGGTTTGTTTAAACAAAAAAGTTAAGAAATATCTGGCAGATGGCTCTATACTTAGGAATTTGAGTTAAATTCTAGCTTTCCTTATGTTAGCAGATGCAAAAATTTAACTGTATAAAGCAGGTTAAATGGATATAGCTAAACCATTGCTAAGTTTGTGTAGATACTCTTTATTTGATTTAAAATAATTTAAATAAATAAGAAATAATAAACACAATAGATGATAAAATAAGAAAAGTAACAAATAATAATAATTTTATCAATCATTTCAAATAATGATTTTAAAATGCCTTATGAATCAACCAGCTTCAAGCCACAGCATTGTGACCTCCTTTTTAGTGCTCTGGTTTAAGTTGGTTTATTAACAAATTCTGTTAAATTGACAAGGGTATTTTAAATCAAATGGATTTCACCAATTCTTTAAAGTTATCTGCAGCAACATGATTTTTGTCACGAAATATTCAGAAGATTAACTTTATGCCACCAATTTCAAATCTGTTTAAAGGGCTGATTTCTGTTAATCTTCCTTCTGAAGTCAGCGGGAGCCACAGGCATGCATTTTAGAGCAGACTGGGCTCTGCGTGTTTCTCTGATAACCAGTGTCTTGCGAGATATAGCAGCATACCTCACGGGCAGCACCGGAGTGCAGCTGGAGCTGGAAAAGGCTAGCCAGACCTCTCTTAAGATTTTGAACAAGAACAGGTTCATTCTGATAAGAGTAGAAGTTTTTTACCTGTAGGAATAAAACAAGCATGTAATAAAACTGCCTCATTAAATCTGGTTAAACAAGAAAGAAAAAGTGAGGATCCCCTCTGTAAAAACTCCCTTTATTTTTTCTGATTGGGAAGCTGAACTTTGGACCTGTTATCCCTGTTTAAGCAAACTCCAGAAGCTGCAGGGCCTAGCTGGTAACTAACAGTACCAAGATGATTCAGACTTCAGCTGTACCTAAAAACTCCTAGTTCTGTGAGCATCTTTCCTGAATGTTAATTAGAGAGAATTTAGAAGGAAAATGAGAAATTAAATATAATATCACAAGTGACTGATTTTTCTACATCACCCTCATAGAAATGTTCCTTGCCAAGATGTGAATTGAAATGCGCTGGCTTTACGTCCCATAGTAGGTCTTGCCTCCTTCCTCCCCTCATGCACATATCTGTTGCACTCTAATCACAGGTTACAAAAAAACAGAATGAATATAGCTAAATTACAGTTAGAGTGACTCAAACGACGTGTCACATACATCACAACCTTTGAACCATATGGATCAACTGTTGTGCTTGAGCCTCTCCTCTGGTTACAAAAGACTTTGCACCTCCACTTTGCATTCAAGGTGCTTTGAAAGTGCACTTATTTCGGGAATGTAAGCACTATCAGTGTGTTATCTCAGGGCAACCCTAGAAAGAGAGATCACTGTACCAGCGATGAAAGTATCGCACTGCAGAGAAATCAGAAAAGCAGTGCTCAGAACCTATCGTGTGGGGAAAAGCCCAACTTTTTAATACTACATCTCAGTCTTAGCATAGGAACGGCATCTACCAGTGTATTGGCAGTGTACTGGGAGCAGATATATTTCAGCTGTGTTCTTTGGATAATTCAAGCCTCGTTTAGGGATGTGTACAGTTGGGAGCCAGTGCTGTTCTGTTTCTTTTCCTGTTATATAAAACTGATGACAAGGCTGAGTCTGAAAGTTACTGAGCAGGTCTGAGAGGAGCTGCAATTCAGTAGGCTGAGCTGGAGGCCAGGGTATGTGCTCAGTGCCTATTTACAGCAGTAGGTAAAGATCCTGTTGGGATAAGGTGTCACAGCCCTCATTCAGCTCCGCAGGAGAGTAAAAGGGAGTGTGGCCTTCAACCTTCCTCCTTTCACACTGCCCCTCTGCTGCGCACTGCTCGGGCTACGGCTGGGAGAGCCGGGCTGCCGGCCTGCTGCTCTCGGCCACAAGCAGCAAGGGGGTGGGCGAGCATGGAGAGGGGGCAGGAGCAGCCACGGCTCCAGCCTCGCTGCTCCCTGGCCAGAGGGGGAGGCTGAGCGCAAGGGGGCAAGTGAGCCACTCCACAGAAAAAGGGAGAGATGAATTTGCTTCATTGCCTTTCTGAGCAGGACAGGGACTTTGAGAGCTACAACTGGAGATGGGTGCTCCGAGGGCGGGAGACTGTGCTGCGGTCCTCTCCCAGGGCAGGGTGTAAAATCCAGCCTGTCAGTGAGTGCATGCAAACCGAGGCGCATTTGCTCACAGATCCTTTTTGTCTGATTTTTGGAAACAGTTTGTCAGTAGAGGAACAACATGAAAGGCTGTAGCTCTTTCAGCATCAGGCTAAATAAGCAAGGCAGAGAGGTGGGTAAAGCAGTAAAGCTCAAATGGTTGAGGTAGGTTTAAAGTTAGTAACACTGTTCTTGACAGGCTTGGTATAGTCTCCCTCATAATAAACTGTCTCTCCTTTTCTGCCTTTAGACCTTGGATAAAATCCTAGGCTCACTGAAGTTAACAGCAAAAGCCTTACACAGTGCCTGTGTATATATATACATGTATTTATATATATCCAAATATATTTGTGGCCAGTATGTTAATTGTTTTCTTCATACTGTATGGTATTCTCAAAGCACAAGGGGCCTGGTGGGCTGGACGAGCCCCTTGCACAGGAAGATTACACTCTGTTCCAAACTGCTATATTTTAGGTAGAAAGATTGTATTGTATTAAGAAAACTAAGTGGATTGTGAATTGTTCTCCAAGCCTGTAAGGAAAGAGTTGTCTCAGGTTTCCTCAGGGATTATGTGTGAATTTTAAAAGATGAGGCCTTACTTTTCCACGGGTTAACTGAAGAACTATGGGCCTCCGTAAAGCTTCCAGATATTCTTTCCCAATGATCTTCTCTGTGCTTTTTCCTTCGAAGATGCTTTTAGTATCCGGACGTTCATTTACGTTTTCAACTTGGACATCTCTTATCTAACAAAGTAAAAGCAGAGAAAATTCATGTGGAGAGCAGTCTAGCATTGAGTACATTGAGGGCATGAACTGAGAGTCACCATTGAGGAAATACTCAGCTTAAAGGTAAGCACCAAAGCCTGTTCTTACTCAGCACATGTTATGATGCTCTGGTAAGAGTTGACAACCAAGAACTTAAGGCAATCTACTACCCATCCCCTAGGTGCTTGCACAAAATTTCTTTGAAGCTATGGAAGCTGTATGAAGCAATTTCAAAATATAGGAGATATTTTGCAGTTCTGGCTTATGATGTTAGATACATTTTTGCAAAAGTCATTCTATGGGAGACAGCTAATTGAGAAGAAACAGTAGTTGATGAGACTGTGGAAGAATAAAAGACTTAGATCATCTTTTGAAAACATGTTCTTCAAGAACTGTCTGTTTGTGTAGTCAATTAAACAATTAGATAAATGCATAAAGAGTTGGGCATGTTTGAAGTTTTATGATGGCATCGGTTACCATAATTTTGATCAACTGGTCATCATCGTTGTCAGGATTTCTCCATAAAAGGTTGACATCCACACCAGAAGAAATTCGGTAGCCTGCACTATCCTGTAGTGATGCTTTAATCTGATCAATAAACACTTCAGTTGAATAAGCAAATTTATATATCTTGTCATTATTTAGGCTTGGTCCAGTGGTGTGCCCTGTTTGGAAAGAGCAGGATGAAAAATGTAGTATTTTAGAAATTATCAACCCTCATAATCTCTCATTTTCTCTAAAAATCACCTTTAGAAAAATTAAAACTGTGATTGTCAACAAAAGACATATGGAACTGATCCTTCTACCCTTGCTTTCAGGTGCTGTCCTACTGGGGCTGTATTGCAGCTATTTTGCTGTGATTAAATTCCTATTAATCTAAGGTTGAAATGTCCGTAAAATTCTTTGTTCTAACTCTGCACTGAAATACAAAAAAAAAAAAAAGTGACTTTCTTTACACTGGATATTGTAACATTAGAAATTAATACAAAGCTGTTTGCAAATTAAAACACTATAAGGAATCCTGCAATGTATATGCTTATAAATTTGAAATGTACTGACATCTTTTGTTGGAGCCAATAGAAATTGCTCTCTGCAACTTTTGCACATTTATTGGGAATTTGTCTACTGAGAGCCTTGTCGTGAATGTAATGAAGACCTTGGGAAAATACTTTTTTGATCAAATAATTAAGCTCTTGTTTTTTGAGTTAAAAATGTCTCTGTAGCCGTGTCTTTGTTGTTAGATTTATATTGATGTATTTTAAGGGATATAGAACACCACTTCCTAGCACAAATCCAGTTTTCCAGCTTGCATACCTGATTTTATGGTGATATTTCCATTTGTATTAACAACAGATTGGATAGGCTATTCCCAAGGAATTCAGTTTAAGTGTTGTTTGTGCAAATGAAGTCTGTAGTAGTATAGAAGTCTTTTTTTTTCTTTTACAAAACTATTTGTGCCCTATGCCTACATCCTTCCCTATCATTTCTTTCTCTCGTGTGCAGTTCTGTGGGAAATGTGTACCATTGTAACACCAGTGTCACAGGTCTCTACAAAGCCTCAGGCACAGGAATTAGACCTGCGCCTAAGAGCCTTCATGGTGTTTGCATTCGTTCCGGTACGCAGGAGAAGCTGTATCATTTGAGCTTTAAACTGCATTAAGAAAAATGTCACTGCAATTTTTTTTAACATGATTAAGGAAAATCAATTTCTTCTTGAATACTCTTTAAATATTTTGTTATGAAGGATATACATGATGTTCCTTTTCACTGTTTTCAAGGGCTTCCCTCCTTTGGTGTGGTTGGCTACAAAGGTCTCTTCCACACAAGAAAATCTGATGAACTCAGTTTGTAGAGGGAAGGGAGGAGAACCTGGCAGTACACAAAGTGCTGTTACATCCGCAAAGTAAATACGCATACAGTGACCTTAGGTGCTATCTGTCAGTATCAACAACCTAGCCTCTCGGAACCTAATGCTGCACCACTGAAACCAATGGGAATTTCTTCGTGGAATTCAGTAGGTTCCGAGCAGAAATGAAAACTATAAACAAAGTTAAACCAAGAAAAGTAAAGTGCTGTCCTCAGGGAGATGCATCTCAGTCTTATGACAAGTATAGGAAAAAAACAAAAAAAAAAAAAAAAAAAAAAAAAGAAAATCTACCAAAACATCTCAGACAGATTCTTAAACATGCTGTAATGTAATCAGTGTGTTCAAAGTCCCTTGCAGAGAATCAGCAGGCTATCTTGGTATATCTTGTGTTCCTCAGTGCTTTATTTGGCTCCGCTAAATAAATTTAAATTCACTGCATTAGTAAAAAGGAAGAACAAAGTACTTGTTTATTCCACAGTCAGATTTTAAGTCCTGATTAGGCACACCCTGTAATCCCATCATGGCTGGACAGATTTCTTCTGAAGTGCTCAGAGATTCCAAAAACGCGTTTTTTAAGGTTTCGTTTGCTTCTTTCTCCTTTTCACTCAGATGTCATAGCACCACACTAAGGTCAGCTTCAAAGCATCATTCCTTAAGCAAAAAGACAGCCCCACCAAGTCTGGGCTACAGTTTGTATAAACTGGCAAAGCTACACAGAGCTAATCCAATTTACAGTATACGCCAGTTGAAGATCTGGCTCAGCAAGTTTGGTAATGCCTGGGGAAGCAGCTTGTTTGCACGTGAGACCTCGAAGTTATGACTGTTGATTTTTTTTGCAAGGATGCTAAAGTATTTATGCCAACATGAGGCTGTTTTTGTTTTGTCTTATTTTTATGTCTACTTAAAAAAAAAAGAAAAATCACCTAGAACTGTAAAACCCTTCCTCCAGGTTTGCCATGGATTTCCTAGTGGCTTTGCTTCACCCATTTCCCTCACTTCCATCACATTTGAAGCGGCATTGCCGTGGAGAGCAGAGGGTGCTCAGTGCCTGCCCAGAGACTGGCAGTGTCTTTCAGGAAGACCCGTGATTCCTTGGAATAACTCTCTGAGAAGGTTGTTTCCTGGTTTGAAACGTCCTTCATTTGCAGAAGAAGTGGCAGTGCTAGTGATTTCATATCAGCTGAGATTTTACAAGTGCAACCCTCTAGGTGCTTTCTAAACACAGAGGATGACACAAGTCTAAAGAGAAAAGGCTGGGGGGGAAGCACGTCCAAGTAAAATGATCAGGGTGCTGAGACATATGTCTTATTAGTTACAGTGGATGTTTGTGGTTTAGCTCCATCTCTCTTTTCAATTAAAGGCACCTTACCCCGTCCTCTTCCTTTCCCACAGTTCAGCGCATAGTTTTTTTTTTTTTTTTTCCTTTTTGCAACAGTTCCTTCCATTTTACTCCCTTTCCACATTTGTTTGTCTTCCTATACAAAAGAACTGTTCACTTCTCAGGGAAATGGATGCGCAAATGATGCAGGCAGGCAGTTTCTTGTGAGTGCCGTAGAAGAGGTGAGTATTGGCGAAGTGTTTGGGGGAGACAGAAGAGTATTGGGGCTTGAAAGTTTTCCCCATTCCATATGCAGAAGATGCTGAGGGAGCCAAGGCAGATGTGTTTAGCTGCAAGCCTGGTATCACTCAGGGTAAAGGATGACCCAGTGGTGGATCACGGTAAGAGAAGGAGCAGGGATGAGGCAAAAACAATGGTACCATTTAAGAAGAAATATTCCTACACCTTTCTGGGTTTCTTAAAAAACAAAAACATGCTGTCTTTAGGAGCGCCTTCCTTTGTATTCCACGTAGTGCTGTGATCCTTGAAGCCCTTATCGCCGTTCCCATTTCGGCTGATGGCAGACTTCCCACTGACTGAGAAAGGAGCAGAAGCGGACGTAAAGACTGCGTTCGGTCCTACTGTCTTGGGGTCAGAAGTGCCTGTGTGGACTGCGCAGCTTTCAAGGTGGAGTGCATAACACATGGTTTGACTGTTAACGTTAAGTGTCTGTCATTAAGGGTAACATGCCAATTCTATAATTAAATCGTGATACTGTATAATACAGAAGGTTAGACTGCATGAGTAGAGACAGCTGTCAAGCCTTGTGCCTTTTATTAATACATACGGCATGCAGAGCATGTGCATCTCCAGCTATGAGCTGGCTGTACATCCATAAATTATATTTGCCAGTTCTTCTGATAACTGGATAGCTTTAAAAACAAAAATCATCTATTTATTTGAAAATATTTTTCAAATTAAACTTCAGTAAGAAAGTTGCATGCATGCTGATCTAGCTGATGTAAAAGTAAAGAATATTCATTCAGTATTTTTAAAAGGCAGCATGGCTTAGTGGACTGAAAGGCAAGACTCTAATCCTAATCCTAGCTCTGTCATTGAGGCACTAATTGGCCTTGGGCCAGTTACTTAGCTCTCAGTCTCAATTTTCTCCTCTGCACAAGAGAATGAGACCTTGCAGAGCTGATTGAAGGATTAATTAATCAGAAAATGTTTGCACAGTACACCCAGGGATGTAAAGTGCCAAATACTCCTTCACATCAAGAAAGAGCTTTGCTTAATAATATTATGGAGAAGCTGGGAAGAGCAGATACCAGAAACTTGGCCTGTAAGAATCTAGCCATAAATGTTACTTGGCAGCGTTGTGAAATACACTCGCTGGTAGAGGAACTGCCTGCAAGCTTCTGTGCTTTATAACCCCTGTCATGAGGGGTAAGGATGTAGGGAGGAAGGTTGCTGCTCTCTGCTTACACCGATACACAGTGTCCCAGGTCCCTTACACAGAGCAGGAAGAGGCACCTATGGGAGTCCCTCTGCAACCTTTTTGACAGCTTAACCCAGGACCGGCAGCTCGTCTTCCCTCCTTGCTGAGGACATTTTCATTCAGCTAGAAGCAAAAGAGTTGGCTGATGTCACACAACTGCTGCTGTCAGAGCACAGACTGCTGTTACAGTGAGGGTCTTAGAGGACTTGTGTATTAAATAGCTATTCAGTTGTCCTAAAAGTCCTGTAAATTTAATGCCAAACTACACAAAGCGCCACTACTGGAAGAGACTTTCCTTTACTTCATACGCTGTCATTGCTAGAGTGGGCAGTTCCCAGATTTTATACCCTTGACCTCTGTCCAGGACACCTGAGTAAAGCCCTTGCGCCAAGAGCTTGTGCAGGCATCCAGGTTTTTGTGCCTTACTGCAGACCAAGCTCCTTGTGAAATTAATAGGATGCTTGTTATGGACTTCAGTGGTAGCTGAGTCAACTGTGCAGAAGATGAAACCTGCAGAGCCCTGAGCACTTTCTAACTGTGATCCACTATGGCACTTCTGTGGGTGTTTAACTTTCAAGCACATGAATAGCATCTTTCAAGTGACTGCCTCCACTGCCTGTCCTGACTCAGCAAGGTCAAGATCCCCAGTTTCCTGGCTCAACCGCTGGTCCTGTGCACCTGAAAATATTGTCTTTTCTGTCCCCTGTGCTGACAAGAATGTTACAAGTGCTTAGACCACTGTAATTCCTAAATACATTTTGCATTACCGAAGAGTACCTGAGTAAAGATGTTCGTTTCTGAGCCAAAATATACATCAGTACACATACACTGATTACAGCTTCATTGAGTCCTATGTCAAATGAGAAACCAAGCCCAGCACGGACCTACCTTTAACAGAGGCTGAATACGTGGAAATGATGCAAAGGAAAAGCACGGTGAGAAGAATCATGGTCAACTCGCCTGTGCTCCTGACCACAGCATTAAATGTTAAAGCCTTGGAGAAATGAACTGCTCAGACTGGAGTGAAGCTTGCAGAGAGAGCCGCTGAATCTGCTCCAGTGTTTATCTAGATGTAGTAAAGGTCAGATTCCAAATTCCACTCTCAGGTACTAAGTTCATTGAAGGACTTCCAGTTAATTATTAAGAACTGAAGTAGCTGACGTGTTTTACCCATTTTATTGTTCCCCTCGGCTTTCGGTTTTGAATACTAAACTCATCTCTTTTTTAGCAGCCCCAGCCTCTATATTACATAATTACAGGTTAGAGACTGAAAAGATGAATTAAACCAGCCATTCTGTCCCACCCTGCTGAAGACTAATTGCTTCGTTAGGTCTAGGAACCAGACTGACACTCTGGCCTTTGAGAAGGCAGTCCCACAAACCATCAGATTGTTCTCCTTTTTACCTGTATTTTCCCCGTTTCTCAGGTTTACTTTACCGCTTCTCCTGATAACTAACCCACGTACTTCCTCCTTCCCCTTGAGAGCAAGTCTCCATTGCCATACGGTGCAGAGCTTCACTGCCAGAGGGCTGATAAGCGCACCCTTGTCCCTCACATCCTGGTGTGGCAGGGGACGGACCCCCACGCGTTGCTTGGCACATCTGGCACACCAAAGTTGTGGAGGGGTCATCCTCTCCCTGGGCAAACAAAACCACCCTAGTTTTGCAGGGTGGAAGGGTCCCTTCCTATTTATACAGAGAGATACCTGTGAGCAGTTACCAAACTCTTTCTCTGCACTCTGAGAGGTCATTTTAAAAAGAGAGATTTTCTTTTCCCCTCCACAGCTGTGTTCTGTAAATAACTCCCAGCCATGGAATAATTTCTCCTAAGCTTTGTTATATTTTCTGTGTGCTATATTCTTGCATGGTAAGAGTTAGGAAATCCATGTGTATATGTCTGTTTCTGAACCGCAGCTGATCCTTTTGTTATATTCTGTAGCACTTGGGAAACAAACTTTTCAGGCCTTCTGTACTTTCTTGAAAAACTGAGTACACCATCACTGTGCAAAAAATAACACTTCTAGCTAGAGACCTGTACCTATACCAGTACAGATTCTGCTTTGGAAACACAGAGTTTACCCTTCATTCACTGGGAGGAGTTGATGATGGGCTGAAATCTGGAGAATAGTAATCGTTCTGTTCTTACACTCTTGGGACATACTCAGGAAATGTGTTTCTTCCCTCAAATCAAGTTAAAAAATGCCTCTCAGGCTCTAAAATATTGGAGGCCAAATCCTCAGCATATTCTTTCAGACACCAAAGGAATCGAATCACCTTAGTTTTGCCAATTACAGTACCTAAGGATATTGCCATCACATATGTGTAGAGAAATAAAGCACATATATTTTAATGTGCCATATATATGTGTATGTGTATATATATATATATATATCATGCACACTTGGTATATTCAGGTAGACAAATACTCCTAAAACTTACTTAAAAACATGGGCCCTGAACCTCATCTCTGTCATGCCAGGAGTAAATCAGTACTAACATCCTTGAAGTCAGTGTTAACTAGTGGAAACAGTTTTGCACCCACCAAAATGCCTTACACTGGGAGGTTGCAGGATCAAACCCTGACGTACGCCTCAGGCCATGCTGGCATACGTTCTAGGGTCAAAGTATTACTGTTGCTGCACAGTTTCCAGAGTCCAAACAATAAAGCTCATATCTTTATGTGACCTAATAAAACTAATGAGATTTCCTCACATCTTCTGAGGTTAATGAAATGCTTTTGTCTTCTCTTCACAAATGACAGAGTGAAGCTTTTGGCTTTCAGCGCAAACTTTCAGCTATACCCACCAAAGCACCGAAGTCCATCTTTTCCCTTCAGCTAGTGCCCAAATGCTCCGGCTCTGTTTCAGGCAATAATGTTCCTAAGACACCCACATTTCTGCCATGGGAGACAGAAGAAAGGATATGCATGGCCAACCACTCTCCAAAGGTGCGTTCTTCAGGCGATTCACATCCTAATCTTCCCCTTCTTTACTGGCCTATGGGGCCCAGTCTACCCGGCACTGACAGCAAAAGGCATTTCTTCACCCTTGCTCCTTTGCCGACCCTCCGAGGTGGTGGTAGCAGTTTGTGTGGGCAGGCCAGGCTGCTGTGGTGGGGAGGCTGGTGAGCGCACCACCTCGGGAGGCAAAACTGCCCGCTCTGGGTTTGCATTGCTGTGTCTTGTGCCCGCCATTACGTTTTCCATGTGGTGTGCCACGGGAGCTCTGCAATGAGATCTGACCCACTGGGAGTGATTTCTGTTTACAAACCTGAGCCTCCACTGAGTATCTTTTTCCTCTCTCCATATTCTGCCACTTGCCCTGCAATGCTGCTTTTGCAAATGCTTTAAAATGCTCTGGAAAACTATTTGAATGAGCATCTTGAAATGTCGTAATATGGCTATATCAGATAATTAAATTCAATTAGACAGTTCTTTCTAAGTATTTGCAACTGTTCAGGTCTTCATTTTGTCTTGTCATCACTTAGCACTTTGGCAGACTTTAGCACAGGAAATATTGCATTGCTCTGTGTTACTGTTTGAGGATCTAAGGGTCTGAATTAGCAATACCACCACTTTGGAATCTGCAAAATGAGGAAAACGAATCTGTAAATCAAAATGTCTGAACAGGTTTTTCTTTCCATGAAAAAGCACATCAGAGTACTGTGTGATTTTTTTAGGTGTCCTTTTACTTTTAAAAAAAGAAAACAAGCAAATGGGCTTCTATCAATAACTGGCCTGCAGCCTTTTAATGACCAAATGAAAATGAAAGATTCTTTATTGGGATGGTAATGCATTTGGACTTGTGTGATTCTGGTATGTAAATCTAGATATTAGTAGTAATGTGAGTAAGGTTTTAAATAGATGCTAGCAAAAGCAAATCTAATTATTTTTAAAGTAACAAAGGAAATAAGCATCACAAATGAAATCAAATATTAAACATGAACAGCAGATAAAGGTCAGTGTCTCACTCTGGGACATACATACAGTTTTGTGAATTTAATATAGCAGTAGTAAATCTGAAACCAGCACTAAAATTGAAAGACTGTATATATCTGGAACCAATGAAATTTGAGATAAACATTGATGCACATGAAAAGGATATTATGGTAGCACTCACTGATATGTTTGCTAACTTCAAGTGCCTCGTTAACCAGAGAAGAACAGATTATCTATATATTTAGGTTGCCCAAAATATATTTTTCTCATAATCCTAGTCTCCAGAATAGTTGCCTGTGCCTATGGAGCATTCTTTCCGCAAGTTGTCTGAAGAGGAAAAAAATGTCACCATTAGTTGGATATTGGCACTCAATCATCAAGAACTAATGGATTGTGGCCTTTTAAAACATGAAATGTGAAGCAACATGCCTCCTTTTGAAGGGGCAAAAAGAATACGGAATTGCTTGTGGTTCTCTGGAACTCAAATTCCGCTCTGAGGAATGCAACTATTTAAAAATACTTCTTTGGCCTCTGTGTGAACTCGGTATTGTCATCAAAACCATCAGATAAAAATAAGGTTTCTTACTTTTCACTGCTCTTAATCCTGTGGAGCCATCACAGCCATTAAGAGAGGGAACAGTTATTACTGTTATTCTCGTCGGGGTCATTAGCTTATGCTCTGAGCCTGCGACCATTTACTCGTGCAGATTTCAAACAATCAGCTCACTTGGGTGCATGTGCATGGGCAGACCCTGGAGTCTGGCTGCTGCACCCATGGCTGTCCCCACCTGCTTTTCTGCTACTGCAGTGAGAACAAAAAGCTGCAGAAGCGTAACTGACAACTAAATTCAGATAAATTCAGTTTGTGTCTAAAGCAATGGTGCAGAAGCACACAAAAAAATGTTCTTGAAGTGCATTTGGCATGGCTAGATTTATTTAATTGTAACCAAAAAAGGGGTGACGTAGCACCTAGTAACTGATGTATCATCTTCTTGAGCAGCTAAGCGAGCGCTGTCTTCCTGTTCTAAAATCTAAAGAATACTAAGAAATATCCTTCCAGCATACACACAAAAAAGGCACAGGACTCTTGAAGCCTCATTTTTTCTTACAGCCGTACCAGGCAGAGGGTGAAGCTGTTAAAAGGCCTTTCGGGGACGGCACGTTTGGCTGCCTGCCCGCGCAGCTCCCACCTGTCCGTGAGTTACTGCGCGCGCGCGGGGTTTCCGCTCAGCGCGACCGTTGGCGCTAACGGTCGCCTGCTGCTCGCCGGGATTTGAAGTCCGGGCCGGCAGCGCGAGACGCGCCTGCGCGGGCCCCGCCCCCTCCCTCCCGGGCCGTCGCGGTGGGGCGGCGCGCGGGTACGTTAACGGTCGCCGCGCCCGTTGATGCTGCGCCACCGCCGTTGGGGGCGGGGGGCGAGCTGAGGTGAAGGGTCGGTGCGTGGTCTCGGGGTTGGGTTTCCTTCGGAGGGAGGGGAGCATGGCTGCCGCCGAGCGGCATGGGGGGCGCTTCCTTCCCTTGTGGCGCTCGGCTGGGGCTGGGGCTGCCACCTGGAGGGTGTCGCGGCTCTCCTGGGCCGCGGCTGGGCAGAGGTGACCGCTTCTGTCGGGTTGTGAGGTAGTTTAGGGGCATGAGCCAAAAATAGGTGCATGTACACATATATATGTGTGCATGTTTGTATTTTATACGTACATATATACATTATATGTAATATATATTTCATATACATGAAAAGTACCTCTGCGTGTGCGTATGTACGTACAGACACGTGTAAAAGTCAGGCACCAGCCCTATCTGCGGGGTGTGTGCCTTGCGGTGGGTGTAGATGTGCCCTTGCCTTGCGGGGCTGTGCCTTTTGGCACGTGAGAGTATGTTGGTTTCTGAGGCCACAGAAACGGGAAAATGGGTGTTAATTCAGAGGAAAGTCTCTTGGTTTTCTGGTTTAGGTATGTGTTTGGTTGTTGTGTTACTAAAAAGGCAAGTGTATTTTTTTGTGTGCGTGTTAGCTTTGTAGATGCAGTGTTCTCCAGTGAGGTAGGTAGTATCTTTAGAAAATCATAAAACTTTGTTGAGGGCAAAGGGGCTATGTGTACAAAATAATAATAATTGCCTTTGAAAAGGAGAGGGAGTATTTGTGATTTGTAATTTTTTGCTGAGTACAGAACATTTTTGCTGAGTAACAGTTTAGTCTATTCTTTCCCTTTTTTCTTCTTTTTTCCCTCCACCTCCCAGTGGGAGAAGAATGGGCAACTTAGTCTATTCTTTCCCTTTTTGTTCAGTGCAGGCTTTTGTCTACTGACAGCTGTGTACTGACAGCACACGTTTGGTTATTTCAAATACAAGAAATAAATCAGTTTTGAAGGGGCACAGCTTGTTCACGCTGTTTTTTTTGCTGAAGCGACTTCAGTCTTTTAAAAATTGTAGTAATCAAACACACTGTCATAATTACCTCACAAGCTACTTAAAAATTTTTTTTTTTATACTTAAATATCTTGTGTTTGCAATGTAGTCCTGTGTTTTCTCTTGTATTTAATGCGTTATGGTTCCTTACTTGTGTGTGCTTATTATGTAGTGATGTGTGAGGTGGGAGGAAGGTAAAGGTGATGCTTTTAAATGGCAAAGTTACAGTATCAGAAAGTTTGAGGGATGAACTTTCACTTATAATTTTTAACATGATAAAGCTTGTTTCCTTTTGAAAATGCTGGCTTTGGGAAGTCTGCAGTAAATAACTTAGGTTCACAATGATAAGGCTCATTATTTAAAAGTCAGTATCTCGGATACAATTTCAGAATTCCCTTCTGTTGCATCCTCTTCACACACGCGCGCACCAGTTTGAGATCATTTTGAGCTGCCCCTAAGGGTTGCAAAAAACCTGGCAGGGTTTCCTCATATTTCAGCTTAGAATATTTTGTGTTTTCACAAAGTTTTTAATTAAAAAAACTGTTGAATAGCTAGAGATGAATATTGAGCTGAGTTTTAGACATATTCTGAGTACAAGTTATCTTTTTTCCATGTATTGTGCAAGTTACTGTTTTGAGAGATGCTAGCCAAACTTTAAGCAAAAAAACCCTCTCCCTTGTTCATGACTTCCGCTTTGTTCAGGTTTGTGGTAGGTGTAGAGTGATAGTCATTCCAATTGAACTTCTTCAAATAATCTTTCTAATAACTACTGTTCTGTTTCTTACAGAATTAGTAGGGGAAAAGCTTGCTCTTTATGAAATATTTACAAAGCATTAAGAATTGAGTCAGTAAAGACAACCAAAAGCTAATGTCTTCAGAAATGCCAGCAGAGAGTCCAGAGGTTCCAACAGAAAGCACTGTGCCTGCAGAGGTTCCTGATGTGCAAGGAAAGGTGAAGTCAAACGATGGTCAAGTAGAAAGACAGGAGGCAAGCTCAGACAAGGCACAATGTCTTGAACCCATGTCCAAGAGGCAAAGGAAGAAACTGATGAAGCAGAAACAGTGGGAAGAACAGAAAGACCTACGCAGGTATGCTTTGCAATATGGCTTTCCTAGGATCATGTGTAGTATTTAATGCTAATAGTAATAATGTGTGAGCGGAACTTGCATGTAGATTGCTTTAGCAAAGCAAGGCGGTTGAACTAGTTTTCTTCCACACCAGGTTTAAAGCAATAGTCACAGGCTGCTCCATCTGAGCATCGAGAAACTACAAAGGTAAGCATCCTGTCTTCATATTAGATGTGCTCCTCCTCTTGAAGAAGATACCAGGAAGGAGTCAAACTTGCTCATGTGTTTTTAACATGTTTGTCCAGAGGGAGAAATAGCGTGGCCTTTTTCCTTTCTGATTTGGCTGTGCACTGTTCTCCTGTTGCTGTCAGATTTGGTGAATTGTACAAACACTGAATAAAATTTACTTCTAACATGTAGAATATTGTGCCATGAATGATCACATTGATTTATGATCTACTAAAGCGTTGTTTTGCAGAAGGTGGTGGGTTTCTATATTGTCTTGTTGAAAGTGAGTCTGCAAAGGGACTGACCTTGGTTTATTCTATTCTTGCTGAACACAAAATGTTCCTTCCCAAGACTGGCTTGGCTGTTAACACAGTGCTTCTTAAGCTGTCTCTGGAACGTGATCCTGGGCTGTCTGCTCCCACTGGGAGGTGGAGGGAAAGAAAAAACAAACAGTTGCTTCAGAAATCCCTTGAAATGGTCTGTTCAGTGGAACAGAAGCTGTTTTGTTACTGCAATTTTGGTAGTATTTTTGGTTATTCCTGATACATGACCTGACTCAGAGCACTCATGAATCCATGAAACCTGCTCTATTGACTCCATTTGGATTTATGTCAGATATCTGTCTCTGTAGTTATGTCCAGTACTTTGCAAATAAAGATGAGTTACCTGCTTTGTGCTGGTGTTAGCCTAACACAAATTCAAGCAACAAAGACAAGTATAAACTACGTGGTCTTGGGACAGCTATCTTAATCATAGAAGTATGTTTTCATCTGTTTACTCAGCATATATGTGCATATTTGTATCTTTTGTTAGGCAGAAACGAAAAGAAAAACGCCAGAAGAGAAAATTAGAACGTCAGTCAAAATTGGACCCTAATAATGATGGGAATGACAGAAAGCGTATGCGAAAGGAAGTGGTTCCTAGTACGCTTCGCCTCATTGTCGACTGCAGCTTTGATGACTTGATGGTGCTAAAGGTGAAAGAAATTTATCCCTCACATAGAGATGTTGAATTGATATCTAATGTCAGTGTTGGTGTGATACGAGAGCGGAAATATTTTAGAGCAGACATCAGCGAATAGTTAGCATGTTTTAGAATGTAGTGACTGCTAGACCTTAATTTAACTGCTGAATTTTTTCAGGGCTTGGAATATACCTTTGTATAAGCTTGCTAAAGATCTTGTTTGTCCTCATGGATCTGTGGTAAGTTGGTTTGATTCCAGAGACAGAAATAGAGAAATAGTTTGTGCCTCGTGCTCACCTTGAAGTTGCATGCAGTTCTACCTCAAAATGGTTCTTCTGGAGAGGCTGCAAATGCCACATTTAGTTACTTTCTCGTTTGGATTGGACCTGAAGTTCCCAGCAGTGTTAGTAATGATCTGCGGAAATTTATAATTTTTAGCACTATGAGGATGCTGAGCTTTGTCTCAGTCACGCCAGAGGTAGTTGGGACAGGAAGACAAGCAAATTGGGCTGTCTCTCAGATATTACAATAGGTGAAAGAACTGGTGTGATGTTGAAAGGATAGGTAAATATGAGAAGGACCGATGTGATACCTGATGACTGATGAAGGTTCTTAGTCTGTCATTTTGAGATCAAAACACTGTTAGTGTTTACCACTAAAACAAAAGGATGTTAAACTGCAGCCTTTGGTGTTTGAGGCAAACTTTTTGCTTCCCTGTCTGTTCTACTGCTGCCACAGCTCTCATCTGCACTGGAAGACTGCTCAAATTCAAGCTTCTGCAAAGCCTATCTAGCTGCTTGCTGAGTGTTATGCATAGCACGTTACAGCACTAATGCAGCTGAGTGCCACTGACTGTGAGATTTTTGGGGAGGCTTCGGTTGCTAGGTTGGAACCAGGTTTCCCGAGGGCTCCTTGGCACTACCACAGAAGCGATCAGAGCAGCCCCTTGGTATGTTTTGGAGATGCTGCCTGAGTATATCCTGCTATGCTATATCCTTTATAGAACATGTTTCCTTCCCTGGGCAGGCAGAGCTGCCATTTGGCCTGGTATAAAACCTGGTGCCTTTACTGCAGATATTGAGCAAGGTTGAAATGTCATAAGTGAAGATGTTTGTGGCCACTAGATGTAGTTAATTAAACACTTTCTGGCTTCTCTGAAAACTTAAGCTGAAATATTCTAGTGATACAGTTTTTTGTTCTTCACTTGAAATCCTTTAAAACTTGGAGGTATCCAAACACTTGAAAATTACTACATGAATAAAAGCAACAAATTGTTGGGGTTTGTTTGTTTCTTAATGAGAATCAGTTACAAGACCACCTTCCTCATAGAACACTGACACTAAAAATGCTTAAGGTACCTTACAAAAAGGATGACTGATTAACAATATCTGTTGCATGTTATAGCGTACTAGTTACCTCTTGTCCAAATTTTTAGGTCAAAATGCTGGAACCAGCCACTAAATTATTTACATTGTTTTGAGGTTCTTCAGATTAGTTACACATTTAATTTTCTTAACTATATACTACACAGTTTCAAGGCTTTACTGTGATTAAAAGACTGAATGTAGTTGCAGAGTGAAAAAACTGCTTGATTCCTCGATGAATTTTGAGGATGATATTATATAATCTCAATGATCTTTTTTTTTGTTTGTTTTCTAGAATAATTCAAATCGAGTACATGCATAAAAGTATCTAAATACATGTTTTGTGGAAGATGTATATGTATCCATGTCAGCATAATCCCTCCACAGTGGCTCTCTTTTCTTTGAGACCAATGTGCTTACTCTTTCTCTCAGTAGTCATTTTTGCCAGTTAAAAGCTTCCCTTTTTTCTCTTTAGCTTCTGACTGGCTCATGGTAAAGCATTTTGTGGTGGTCTGTCTGAAGGACTATGTAAAAACAAATTGTGTTGTATGCAGGATGTTAAGAAGCTTCACAAGCAAATTCAGAGATGTTATGCAGAAAACCGCAAAGCATTTCATCCTGTGCAGGTATGCTTAAACTCATGTCAAGCAAACTGTGTCTCACGTACAAAGCATATGAGAAGGGTAGTACTGACCTAAACTGGTGACAGCCGTAGTAGGCAGACAAAACAATTTGTTTAAACACTCTCTTTAATAAAATAAAGAGTACTTCTGTTCTAATAGATTAATTTTTAACCCATGTATCGTACAAATCAACATATATGTGAGGGAATATGTGCATGCAGATGAAGAGCGCCATATACAGGCATGCCACTGAAACACTTTGTTGATGCTGAGTTTTATGTGACAGGTACAGCTACAAAAGAGGAACTGCATATGTGCAAAGAAAGCTTTTAAATGTGTCCCTAACTACAAGAATATGATCTTACATGATTTTCTTAGCTAAAACTCTTGAATTGTTATTTAGCTTAATAGCTAAGGGTAGAAAAAAGATTTGTACAGAAAGGAAGCAGACTGGCATATTAACATTTCAATATTATGTACCTTCTATTTGTTCTTTTCTAAGTTTTACTTGACCAGCCATGGGGGACAGTTGAAGAACAACATGAATGAAAATGACAAAGGATGGGTGAACTGGAAGGTGAATAATTGACTCTCTTCCCCTCTCTTCTTACAGAAATAAAGATTATCGTTGTTAACTAGGTTGTTTGCTGTGAAGGACCTGTGCTTCCCCTTCCCCCCCCCGCCCTGACCAAGACATCAGAATAATAACGTGTTAGAAATAAGTGTAGCTCTTTATACTCTTAAATAATTTAATTTGATTAAGCCAAGGACTACTTGGCTTGAATCTGTTTTGTTTGTTTTGTTTTGTTTTTTGTTTTGGATCTCTACACACTTGTTTTTATTGAATAGATGCCATTCTCAGGGAGCTTAGGCAAGACAATTCTTCAAGCAGTTCCAGCAGTTGTTTGTCTTGATGGTGCACTTTTTTTCTTGGAAAAAGCACTACTTTGAAGTCCTGGTGCAATTCTCTTGTGTGCTTTTTCTTTCTATTGTGTTGCCTCTCAACATGGAAGTGTTTTGTACTGAATAAGCTTGGCTTGTTAAACTCACGTTTTTTTCTTATGACTCCCTGTTAAAACAAACCAATGTTCCAACAATTTTATCTATGCAAAGTGCTCTTCGTTTAAGGAATAGCTTTACTATCAGCAGGCCTTGTGTCATGACTGCTTTTCAGAAGTATAGCACAAACCTCTCCTATCCATCAAGTAATGCTAACTAAGTAGGTACTTGTGGTTGCATTTTTAGAAAGGAAGACTTGAAAATGATTGGGATCCCTAGAGAATGTGTGGTAATTTCTGGAGAGAACGTGTGGAAACTTAGTTTTTTTTCTGAAGCTCTTCTGGGCTTTCAGAAAGTTCCATGATAATTTTTGCAAGTCAGTGCTTTGGAGACCTGTGGTAGGGACTGGGGATTGTTCATGCAGAAAGCAATCTGCACTGTGGAGGAGAAAAAGAAATGAAGGGCATATGGGCATATAATGAACTACATACTCTTAGCTTTATATTTGCTGGTTCCACCTTGGGTTTGTAAAACATATGGTTTGCCCAACAATTATTAGTCGACTGTAACTTCCTTTAACTATCTTGTCTTTTGGAGGATATCCAAATTAGAACAGAGCACTATAGCGAGCTAATAAAGAAAGAAGACCTAGTATATCTCACCTCAGATTCCCCAGATGTTCTCAGTGAGCTGGATGAGAAGAAAGCCTACGTAATTGGAGGTCTGGTGGATCACAATCACCACAAGGTAAATGGTGGCCACAGTTGTTCACAGCTTTTTGGAGGGAGGCAAGGTGGGGGGGGGGGAGGAGAAGAGGAGCATCTTGTTTGACGCTAGTGTTTTACCTGTGTAAACTAACAAAAATTATAAAATGTCTTTCAAAGAAGAAGACTTTCTTCGAAAAGGTTTGGAAGAAAGCAAAAAGTGTGTGGCGGTAGCAGTGACTCGTGTTCCAGAGTGCAGACATGCTGAGGCTTTTTAGCATTTTCTCTTTTCATTTTAAATATAGTAATGGAATTAATAACACTGCTCAGCTTACCGAGGGCCATATTTTCAGACAGGAGGCTTTGGTTTCTGTGCATGCAGTTGCATGTATGCTTGTATGTGCATGTGCCCAAATATAGATGAAGAACAGTAGCTGAGTCTTGAATGTTCTTTTTTAAGAAGTTTGCCTGCACAGGCAAAGTAACACGTATGCCTCAGGGATCTGGTTCTATACCTGGACATGGGATCATGCTGTGTAGGTTTGGAGTGTTACAGAGAATGCTGCTGGGGAAATTAAAGCGCTGTTACTGCTCGTCTTTAAATATGAATCTTAAGCCTTACCAAATGATTGCAGCAGTTAGTCTACAGTTGAAGGCTCGGAGAGAGTTAAAGCAGGTCTTTTAGATAGTTGTTATAGTATGAAGTGTTTACTTGCTTCTTATACCACTCTATCCCATCTTGGCACAGGAGTTGCTAGGTTAAAAAAACCCAAAACTTTATTCATCCTGTCAAATAATACCTAGTTGCTGCAATCTGAGTAATTTTGTAATTAGGCACAAAATCGTCTTTCAAACAGGCTATGGCTGTCACGCTCTAGAGTTGCAGTTGCCTAAGCAGATTTTGCAGTTAAGATCATCTTGACCATACACCACAGTGTGACATATATTTAAGGCAGTAAGTTTTCCTAAGGTAGCTCTCAAAGCATGTAGTGTCTTTCCTAGTAAATAACTTTTTTAAAGCAAGAGCATGGCAATACTGGCAAGACTGGCCAGAAAACAGATGTAGTGATCTGTATAGGCTGATTTGAAATGTGAATTTGAATTGGTTTTGTGCCTTTCCTGCAGGGAATTACTTACAGAAGAGCAGTAGAGTTAGGAATTGGTCATGCACAACTCCCTCTTGGAAACTTTGTGAAAATGAACAGTCGGAAAGTGTTAGCAGTCAACCATGGTAAGTCTTTAGATCACAGAATGATAGTATTATAGAATATATCTGCAGAATTAAACACTGAACCCTCAAAATGTGCATTACAGTGTAGATACCTTATTTTAATATTTTAGTATTTTTTTGAATCCAGTTGCTTGTGGAATAAAGTAGTTACCCTGACCTTTTAGTATATGAATAAATGTAAAGGTAACTGAGGAGGTGTCTTAGTCACTTAGAAGTGCAAACCCTATTCTGTTGACCTTTGCTGTGAGTAATTTTTGGCTTTCTTGCTATCCTGGCATTGTTTCTAGGCTTGTAGGGTAAGTAAATAAAATCTGGAATCTATCCCGTGTATTTTGTCTCATTGGAGGATAAATATATGTAGATGAATATGTTTTGACTTCTTCTGACAGGTTTATTAGGCAGCAGCTCCTTGGGTAACTCTAGCTTTAACCTCATTTGGTAGCAGCAGTGCTCCATCTGGTGGACTTTTCTTGCTGCATTTTTTTTACCTGGACTCCTGGTTCTGATTGAAGTATACAGTTATGCTTAACCTGTTCTTGAATACTCAACTCGCACACATGCTTTTAATTGTTCACATCTACTATTTGGTATTTTTCAGTGTGATTAAATGGAAGTATGTGCAAGATTAGTGCTGCTCAGAACCCTACAGGAATTTCTTTGATAGTGTGTGAGGTTTTTGTTTTTGTACTTCTTCAGGTTCTTTTATCCTGCTGTTTCAGGTTTGTTGTACAGTTGAACACGTCTCTTGAAATAACTTTGTTCTTAAAATGCCATTGGTGGATGAGGCGTGCATTTGTGAGATAAAGAGTATTTAAGCATAGCAGAGAATATACCGTGGGTTTTTTTTTATTTATTACTGTGTCACTAGAAGTAAAAAAATTACCACAGCTCTTGTATTTGTAGCATTTTTCAGATTTCTAGAACTTGATCTTTAAATGTTGCTTTATATGTATTTTATGTATTATTCATCAAAAATTATAAAAGCTGTAGCTTTCTGTTACTGCTTTTCTGCAATAATCTTATACTGACCTCTACTGGCAACATTTTGGAGCCTGTTATCTAGAAGTCTACACTCTGCATATGATTGGATCACTTACATTGAGACTTTCATTTGTTTGCTTTATGGTCTTGTCCATGTTTCTTGTGCCAGGTTTTTAGAGATATTTATGCACCTAATATCACCCACACAATAAAATAGCAGGTTTTTTTCCCCTACCATTTTAAAACATTTTTAAACTGCAACTGAGAGGTTCTTAACACAAACTGATTGTGTGTGTGTGTATAAGTATATAAAAATTATGTTTATTTTTAAGGTAAATCTTGTCCTGTAGCAATATTTTGCTTAAAGATTTCAGGCAGGAAAATTAAATTGTGAAAATGTGGAGGTAGCAGCTCAGTCCTGGTAATTGTAGCAGCTACAATTAAGGCTTTGACAGATGCTGTAACCCTAGTAACATACAACCTAGTCAAAAATTACTATTTTCAGGGAAGTTACTACTTGACATGAGTGAGGTAGATAGAATCAAGCTGTCACTCAAATTGCATGTTATCAACTCTTTTGTAGGAGTGAAGGCTATTTCTACTAAGACTTTTCAAATTTGCTATGAATGCATCTACCTTGCTACTTTATGTAACACTGTAATTGCTCACCTCTTCTACTGTAATTTGGCTTTTTGGGCTCCTACAGTCAGTTCAGAACTTAAAGCTTGCAAAGTACAATATGTGGCTCAGCAGATAAGACTGAGAGACCTACTGGGTTCCTGTGGGACTATTTTTGAGAGGTGTGAATTTGGAAAGTCCCGTAGAAGAAATTCTCCCTTAACTGCATTGTCAGTCTTTGAAGCACTTTAAGTGGTGCCCTCTGGTGGTGGGAGACAGACAGACAGCGTCATTAAACGTGAAATTTGCTCTCCCCCACAACCTCTTTAAGAACAAGTCTTCAGAAATTTCCACAGGCAGTTAGTTCAGTGCCTGAACTCTGAAATTATCATGTTAAAATGTCATGAGGAACACGCATATGCGTTTTATATTTGGTGCTAGAGAACTAGCAGGCTTTGTGATAAGTGTGTTTTTTTTTTTTTAACTTGATCTGAAATTTTAAAACTTTAAGATCTGAGATTCATATTAAACACTGTATGCACAACACAATTGCAAGTGCTGCTGAGAGAGTTTGTTTCCTCCTGCTCTGATTTGTATCCTAAGGGTAATACTTTCTAACATATGTTATTAGTCCAGATCGCGTTCTATTCCAGCATGCAATGAAGTCTAGTAACTGTTTCCATTGCCTTTTCTGCCCTTGCTTAATATTTTTGTTGCTATTGTAGTGCATCATGGATGTCTCTCTTGTCCTGTTCAAGTTTTTCTATTTCCATCAGTTCTGTTTTTTCCACTGTGCAGATAAAGGCGGTTTCAAAACAAAGGAGAAGATGCATACTCACTGTACTCTTTGCCTTAAGCCAATATTTTTACTACATACTGTTGCAAGTTACTGCAGAAAGTGTATTAATGTAGTCTCTGGGGAGATCATAACTTCACTGTATTTCTCAAGCAAATACCATAGTAAAATGAACAGCTATTCTAAATCACTGTCATAGATAGCAGCTGGCTGTCCAGTAAACCTGGATCCAGGAAACCTCTAGTAAATGTGACACTCTTTTCTGTAATTTGACTCTCAGTGAGTAAGAGATCCATGTACCTCCTCCCTTCCTGAATGCTTGGCTGGCTTTCTGTAAGGTGTTTTTTTTTTTTTTTTCTTCCACAGCTCCTTTGATCCTTTCTCATATGCTCTTGCTTGGCATTGAAAACGCTTGTGCTGGGTGCATTCTTTGAAGCTGGCATTCTCCAGCCCTGTTAGCACTATTCTTGTAGTTTCAAGCTTGAGGAACCTCTTCTGTGTCCCAAATTTTTCACACTAGTCTAGTTACTCACCAACCACAGTGCCTCCTCCTGCCTTTACTACTTCTGCAGGGACACAGTCATGTTGAGAGTTCTGGTACTTCTCAACATCACTGACTTTTAAAATTTTGGACAACTGAGATTTTTCTAAATAGGAATGTGCTGATGAAATTTGCATATAATGCAGTTTGAGGGTATTGTCAGTCAGAGGAAGTTTTGAGATGAAAGAAGAGGAGTAAGAGTGACCTGAGAACTAGTATAATGGAAACAACAAGAAATTCACTAGTTCTGAAGGAAAGCGTCACAAAATTGGGAGACTAATGACAAGATTTTTTGCCATAGGCTCAGATTTCATCAGATGGAAATGAAAGAGAAACATAATGAGGATGTAGCAAACTTTAGGAAGGCTTTTGGCTGTCTGTATGTTACAGCTGGGGGAAGAAACAAAGTCATTGTTAAAGTGCATCCAGAACAGTATTTCTGTCAAACTTAGGAAAGCATTAGTGCCAGTATAAAAGACACTTGCGAGACTTGAAGTACTAGGAGGGACATCTTGTACTGAAGAGAAATGAATTCGAACTGGAGCAGCAGCAGAAAGGATACTAGAGTGATCAGGAGAATAGAGAGCCTATTCTACAAATGAAGACTTAAGGTGCTTGGCTTTAGACTGCAGTAGTAGCACAACTGCTTTGTCTGCTTTTGCCTATAGATTTTACTTTGAAGATGCCAAAACCAAATGCGTATAGACCCCTGTAAAGATGGATTTGGGTGTGTGTGTTCCTGTCACCAGTTCAGGTGTCTCCTGGTAGAGAAGTTGATAGTCTTTCTTGATGTTGCAGTGTTTGAGATCATCCTTGCATACCTGGAGAAGAGAGACTGGAAGGAGGCTTTTTTCAGTGTCTTGCCACAACGGAAAGGGGCTGTTCCTTTGGGAGAAGCCAATGATTCATCCAAACATTCTCCATCTGAAAAAGAAGATGGAGACACTGACTTGGAGAGCAACTAGGCTTCAGGATGAGATGAGAAAAATGAGATACGCTGTTCACGGAATAAAGTTGGGACACAAAGTAGTTAAACCCTGAAGACTGTCTGCTGCCCTTGTGATACTGAATTGTCTCAGTGCTTAGCAGTTACATAATGGCCCAGAACTGTTGATGGACAGAAAGGGTAAAGATAAATGCTACTTTTACCCTGAGACTTCAATATGAGTAGCTTTTTTAAAAAATAAATTAATGGCAGAAATTATTTTGTTTCCCACGGAAGCTATTTTATTTATATTTGTTTTGAGTTTTGTTATATTTGTGAAGTTGAATGTATTCCCAAAAGTCTAAAGTGTGCATTTTTTATCCATTTCTACTCTGATGTGTCTTAAAAGCAGTGTACAGTAGGAGTTCATATGACCTCATGTCCTGTACCAGTAGTACCTGTTGCAAAATGTGTATGACCACTCAAAGAAAAAACAAAATTTCTACTTTTCCTGAGGATCTCAACGGATAATTGCAAGCAACTGAGCTCCCTTTTTCAGCTGAGCCATACTGACTGATTTATATACCTGTGTTCAGCTGATTGGGGTTACTAGATGAAATATGAATGTGGAGCTAAGCCAGTATTCTGCACGTTAGTTCAAGTGGGATGAGTGTCTGCACATGTGCAAATTTTGTGGCTTGGTTGGCCCATAGTGCTTATTATATTGAGGTGGCTCAATTACTTTTGATTATCTATTACAACTTAGCAAAAACATATCCTGCAGTCTCAAAACAGTACCAGAAGACTGCTCAAGAATACCAGTGACTTGCAAGCTGCTTATTCAGTTTTAATATACCCGTATACTACATGTTACGTTGTCTGTCAAATATTTTTCCTTTGGGGGAGGGTGAAGTAATCTCTTTTTCAGTCTTGACTGGAAGCTCTGATCCAAATACTTTTTAATGGACTTCAGTACTTTTGCAAAGTAATGAAATGGATATCTTGGCAAGTGTGGCTTTATCTCACACCTGCAAGCCTGTCTCATGCCTTTCTTTTGTACGGACTAGCCAGGAAGCTGCAGTAAATGTACTGGATTGTGAATAAGCATACACTGAATCTAAGTTGACTGAAGCAGCTTGCACACAGGCTGGCTGAAGAGTTTAAAACCAAATCACGATAATTGTTCATCTCTTCTTACTTAGAATCAAGAGGGTGCTATAAATATGTATCTGTATATGGCTTGTATCTATTTCTAATCCTCTCTCTATTCCTGCTTTCAAATTTAAAACAGAAGTGGGGTCTATTTGGGTATTTGCATGGTCTGTAAAGGGCTGGCAAAAAACTAGTCATGACTTTTTATACCCAGTGCATGCTACCTCCTGTGCTTTTTAAATAACTGCTGAAAAGTTTCATCTGTTAGGAGCATGGACTGCAGATTAGTTTTTTTGTTAGGCTATGCAAGAGTGATTGCTTTTGTTGCAGAAACTAGATCACCTTTGGCACAAAAGAACAGCTGTTTTTATTTCTTCAGCAAAAGCAAGTGCAAGGGTACCAACTGTTTATTACACTAATTCTCTGATAATAAATGTGTAAAGCAATTAAGTTACAAAGAGTTACACCTTTAGAGCTGAGGTATTGCATGCATGTTCATGCACATAGCACCTATTAAACCTGATCTTCGAATCTTCAGCCACTGTAAGTTTTTGTTTTGAGTATTCTTAAATGCGCCTCTGCCACAGGCTTGAGAGTGTAAGAGAAGGTCACATAAGCAAACTGGAGACTTGTGGAGACATTCGGATAAGGTCCAAAGAAGTATTATGGAATTGTTTTATTGACAAAGCATTCTTGCCATGTGAAGGAAGTGTGTTACGGCTTAAAACACAACCTTTCTTGCATAGTCACTAGTGAAATTAGTGATAAAAATCAGGTAAATCAGACACCTACTTGCACGTGCACACGTGTTTTTTTTTTTTTTTAATCAAGCTCCGATGGGCTTCCAGTTCAAGGTTTAACTTCTTGGATAAATTTGAAGCAGATTTCTGTCTTTGCTTTAATTTACAGAATATATGAATGACTGCAAGTGGTTGAGTTACTGGGTTGAGTGCCACCTGAGTTACCTTCAGTATCGTGACTGGTTAAACCAGATATATACCAGTGATTTCAAGTGAACACATAACTGCAAATCAACATAGCTGTGTCTTAGTAGAGGTCTTGTATCACAGTTAATTCAGGAGCCAATAGCCTGTGGTACCTGTGAGCAAAGACAGCATGCAGGCAAAGTGTAAATGGCACAAAGCAGGCAGGAGCTGTGGCATTCTGAGAGACCCGTGCAAGAAGCAGCAGTTCCCACCAAGTTCTGAAGTCAGTTGGACTCCAGTGACTTCTACAAGGCAAGATAGTACTGATTGAGAGCATCTCTTGGTTCCTGCTTACTGTCTTCTGACACATTTAACCTCAAATCAAGAACAAAATCAAGAGAAGGGAAAAATACACTGGCGTGCTGCTCTTGGAAGGCTGCTAGCGTAACTCTGGGAGATCACAGTAGCTTCATCACTCGCAGTTGCTTTTTCGTACGCATCACATGTCTATATCATCTGGTGTTAATGTTTCTCTCATTTGAGCCTTTAGTCAATAATTTACATTGCTGCTGTTGCTTACCTTTTCTCTGTTCATGTTAACCTAATCAGGTCACAGTAGGCTGCAGTTCATGCGTGTTGTCATGAATTCTGTATGGGATGCTGTTCTCAGGATGTGTTAGCTGGTGAAATGAAGTATTAAGCTGATGTAGACTGATGTTTTCAATGTGATGCAGTTGTTCGTCCCGCAGTCTCTTACGGGAAAGACCTGTTCTTGGTTGACCTGGACTCATACCAATCGAATTTCTATCCCTTTTTTTTAAAGATTTAAAAACTTGACTGTTCATAGGTGGAATCACCAGCACTAAACATTATTATACTACAATAGAGTTGTAATTTGCTTTCAGGCATCAGACTGGAGCCGTGCAGAAGTCCATAAGGAGAAGCGACATTTCAAAAAAAAGCCATTTTGGGGGGGGGGGAAGAAAAAAAAAAGCCATTCTGATAATGTAGAGTTGGTGATGAAAATAGTTGAATAAGCTGGGGCACGTGAAAATGACCCCAGCCATTAGATCAAGTACAAGAAACTGAAAACAGTTTGTGAAGGTCCAGGAGAGTAGCTTGTAAAAGCAAGAGGGCTTGTACAGGATTTTTTTCCATAGCTAGGTCAAAATGATCAACTAACCTTTGATTGCAGCACTAAAACACGAAGACCACCAGACCCTGCCAGAACTTCACAGTCCGTCATGACAGACCAAGAAGGTACTCTTCACGTATTTCCGGTGTCTTACTGCAGCATAAAAGTGGAGGTATGTTCTCAAGGATGGTAGGGTGGCCTACCGGTTGCTGACGCTCCCGGTAAGAACATCCTAAGTGCTATTGACGTGCAGTATTTCACTCTGGTGTGCGCTCTGTGCTCCCTTATTTTCCCCTAAATGCCCCTGGCTGCCTCTGTGAAGAAGGGCACGGAATTCCCAGCTAGTACCTGTTACCTTTACGTAACCAAAAATCTGAATGTATTGTGGAATTTGTGAGAAGTCCTGGGAGCTACTAGTGTCCCAGGTCAGAGGGAAATAAATCCACAGGAAGAGGCAAGTACTAGGTCTAGTTTGAATGCAGTGAACTTGTTAAATAACTGGCTGCTTAATGGGGCAGAAGTTAAATATGGCTGTACAGAATAACGCTTTCTGTAGCTAAAGATATGAAATAATTGAAACTTCATTAGTTTAAATTTGCTGTTAAGGTCACATTGCAGTTGTTGTAAGGCAGAGTCTATATATACATGAATCATCTCCTGCTGTCTTACAGTACATTTTGTGTTCTCCTTTTAGTATTTTTAATTTATTCTTATTTTGATGTAGGAAATACTTCTATTATATTTTTTTTGTCTGTAGTTTCGCATAAAACTGGTAGTGAGGGTTGGGGAAGATGATTGAACCCTGATTGAATTGTGCAGTGTGGGTGTGTGACATGATTTGTTTTCTTTTGAGGATACTTTAAGTATTAGTATGTTTCTTCTAGCTTCCTTTTGTCATCAGATAAGTAAAACATTATTTTGGTTCTGTCTATAGTGAATAAGTTATAGCAGAGTTGCCAATAGTCAATGTTATTCTTAGAATTTTTTTCCCTTTTTCTTAACTGCTTACTGACATTAAATTGCTACGTAGCTAGCTGAACTTGGCTCCTCTTTTTCCCTGAAAGCTCCGAAAACTTGCCCATATTTAGTAATTATGGTGATATGTCTAGCTCTTGGTCATTTGTGTTTAACACACATTACAAGGAGTTTACGTATTTATTGCATAGGCCAGACCTCCAGTAACAGGGTAATCTCTCTGAAGAGGGATAGAATATAAATTCTTACAGAGGAATAGTGGATAGCAACTTGAGCACTTCATGAAGCATTTAGAAATACATGGCCTGGGTGCATACCTGTTTAAATTAGTTTACTATCTGAATCTCAGTAAGAGCAGACATCATAAAGACTGCAGACTCCCAGCTGTTGCTGGTGGGAACAAATGATAGTTCAGAAGATGGGCCATCTAGTTTTATTACAGGACAAAGAAATGCAGCTGCCTCACTAGAATAGCCTTAGGAGAATCTCCATTACTCTTTATCCTGATGTTTTTGTAAGGATCTGCTTCTGCTTCTCTTGTTTGAGAATCCAGGTCATGGATAGAGCAGGCTGATGGGATCAGGGAGGGACTCAGAGGACATGTGCACGACTGTCTTTAAACTTAGGAAGAAAATTTGACTTGGCAACATTTTTTTAGGGAATGTCAAAATTCAGACCGAATTGACAGGCTACTGTATAGCTGAAACACTTTCCAAGACACGTGACTTCAGATCCACACATTGAACACATTCTTACCCTTCCTCTAGTAAGAAGGGGGAAGAGCTCTTTGGGGAGCTTTGTTTTGAGGTTTCCAGCAAATGCAGTAACAGGTGTTTTGGGAAAGGAAATGACTGATGCAATTGACTGTAACTGTCCTTGCAAACTGTCCCACTTCTGGCTCTAACGTGTTTGCTCAGTAGCTTGTCACCATCATGAAGGAAATGTAACCATGCTATTGAAAGGCTTTTTTAACACTGTTACTGTCCTTTTGGTTCTGTTCAGTAATGAGTCTCTAGGGCCTCAGAGACATTATTAAGGTTTTCAGGCTTAGCTAACACAGCATAATGCTGAGACACGACTGATAAAAGCTCACGACAGAGATCTGTGTGGGATTAAGGCAATCTGGATATGGCCCAGAAGCACACACAAGTCATTACCACAGTTTGGTTAATCCATAGTCACTCAGCTCTCTTGCCCTATTGTTTGATTTTGCTACTGTGCTTTCCAGCTCACTTTATAGTGTTTACTCTTAAGACACATGGGAAATTTCAAAATATTGTCAAAATGAAGGAGATGCATCTTGTAGCAGAACAATGTTTGTCAGTTCCCCTCACTCCTGTCCCATTTGCCATGACCTGCAGGCTAGTACTCTTGCACTGCTATACAAATTACCTATATGGGAAATTGATGCTCACTTGCATTGTTTTATGTAAATAAGTTGGCAAGTGTACGTGAGGAATGGCTGTTTCTGCGTAACCAGCTTTCCACTGGCCATCCGCAAATACTCTTTTCACTGATCTGTGGCTTCAGATTAGTTTGTGCCCACCAGCCCATTTCATTCAGTGCTCTAGTAAGGTTGGGCACATGCAGTACTGTGTCAGCCCCAAGGGAAACCTGAGATTGTCACCCAGGTCTTAAATTGTCACTCCTGCCCTGAGGAGGGAAATGAGAGTGGATGTGGTAGTTGCAATAGTCAAGACAGGGGCCCCTGGAAGAGTATGCTGTGGTGCGCTCTTGAGGTAAACTTCTCTTCCCTTAATACAATACTAACCATTTCTCTCCTTGCTCCCTAAACAGACAGATGTTTTGAATGAGCTTATCTTCACTGAATAATGCTCTGGGAGATAAATGGAAATGTGGTCAGTTTATCACATCTGGTTTTGTGCGAATAAACTGATAGAGGTGCATTTTAAACAGATAAAACTGGTTCTCCTGCTTTCACAGTTTACTTGCAAGACCTGGATAAGGTCCAGATAATTTTCTGTTGTTGCTGGCCTGTATTTCAGTGGCTTGCAGTTTGTATGGTGGTTTTAGTGTTTGTTTTTTCTTCCCCCATGGACGCTAAAACTTGTGTTACTCCACTAAAAACAAGAAATATGGAAGCAAATAATAGCTTGCTATGAGGTAGACATCAGCAGTCACTGTGCAGACCAGATTTTGAAAATTCAGTTTCTTTTTCTTTTTTCCAGTGCCTAGGGCTTGACATGCATCTCTGCAAATGATGTGTGCGCCCCTCCTCTTACCTTGGTGTGTCTGTGACTGTAGAGTCAAGTCTGCACACAAGAGCTATCAGAATTTGGAAAAGTGAATCTGATGCCAAATGTGTTGTCTCTGCCCATTCAGCTCTCTTCACAGGTACCTATGCAGCATGGTTTGGTTGAATCACTGGAAGACTAAATATAATGAGCATAAGATTATTTTATTTTAAAAGAGAGCCTGGCCAAGTATCTGTAAATACATTACAAGTGCTAAAGAGTATACTTTTCTTTATGTGAAGGTGGCATTGGAGCTACTTCAGTGGCTGTGAAGAGAGGAGCCTCCCCTAGAAGGGGGATGCATGTGTGTTGTGGGTGGCCTGCTGCTGCTCAGATGAGACTTCCGGTGAAGTGTGAAGGCAGGAGCAGCGCTTGTTTCTCTAGCACTTTTTTGGCTGCAGGGTCTCTCTGGGGGCAGTGGATCTGCATGTGCTGAACTTCTGCTTCTCAGCCTTGAGAACAAAAGACATTCTTTCTCCCTTTCTGAAAGAGATTTTGGAAAAGAAAGCTCTGTATTATCAGGCTAGGCTTAAGATCTTGTTAGACTGATTTGATTGTGTTCCTTATGCAGTTGGGAGTATAGAAGCACAAGTACTCTTTAGCAAGTGAGTCCTCCTGGATGCCACTTGGAAAAGGAAGGAATGCTGCTTTAGAGTTTTCTTCTTTTGTTTTGCCTCCTTGTTCTTACATAACCTTACTCTTCCCTGCTCCTCCAGTATAGTCACTGGAGCCAATATTGTTGACTTGCACTGGCTGGGTAAAGGATGCAAAAATGGACTTTAGTAGGTGAAAATCCAAACGAGAAAGCCTGACTTATTCTGAGGAGAGTGAAGAAGGCACGTTTAGATGATGGCAAACTGCAAAACATTGGCAGAAGGAGTTTCAGCTTGTATGCAGTTTATAACAGGAGGTCTTAGTGGAGGAAGAGGTAAAAATAGGTACCTCTTGCTGCTAAGGTTTGTTCTGGCAAGAGGCAGAAGTAGCTGTCCGTGTCCCTCACCTTGCTTTATTTCTCAGTTATACCAGTTAAAAGAAGATTTATGTGAGTTTTGTATCAAATAAAACAGTTCAGTGGTCACAACAATGGAAACAATGGAAAGTCTTGGATATCTAGCTCTTAGAGAACTTGACCTCCATTTTTATTTTCATTTCATTTGTCAGCTGAATTCTGGACCTGTTGTGAAGATAAAAGTTAGAGCTGCTGGACGTTCATAGTCGCTACACAGTTCAGTGAGTAGCATTGAGTAGCATCTTAGACACATGGTCTTTTAATATTCATAATTTCCATCACTTGCCCTGTTTCTTGTTTTGACTTGCTTCTGATTCTTTAGTTGAAGGCCTGAATAAAAAAGGGAGAAAGTCCAGCTTTATAAATAGTGTAAACTGTGTAATTTATGTACATTGCAATATACAGGAGCTATTTTTTTAAAGGGTCTTCAAGTGCCCCTAATGCTCAAAGAGTGTGGGATCATCTGTAGTTAGGGGCACTTTTAATTCAAGCTGTGCGTGATAAATTTCTGTCACAAAGTTGCATTTTTATGAGGTTCACAGGAGAAGAAAACAAATTTAAAAAATGATTTTTTTTTTTTTCAAATAAAGTGAAAATGTATTTCTGGTTATGAGCTTTATCTCAACCTTAATCCTAGCAACCCGACTGCAGGCTTTACCTGGACTGATTCATTTCTTCTTCAGCATCTCCCCAAAGAGGAGGGTGAGGCTTTTTCAGACTCTGGATATTCATGTTCTCTGTTGTACCTTCATTGATTGCAGGTGGCTGATAATTCAGCAAGTCTTTGCCAGTCAGTTCTGACCGAATCAGATCGGACACGAAGTTTTTCTCTGAAATTTGAAGGCAGCAGACATTTTATAAAAGTTCCCACTTGCTAATCTGGATGTTTAGGGGAAAATTCTAGAGTTTCCTTATCTGAGGCTCAGTCTAGGATTTTCAAAGGCCTTAAGAGAGATGCATCCCGTTTGCTTTTTGCCTTCCCCAGCCCCTGACAGCCCAGAGCTCCACTGGGAGCGCACACTTTTCCACCCAGAACAAGTCTGAGCAGGCTGAAGTTGGAATGACTAATTTCTGTGCACTGTCACCTGATTATTCAGCACAGCTACATCCAGGCCAAGCACTCTTCATTAGCTCCTGTTCTTTCTCAGTAATCCCATTCAGTTCATGTCTGTGAGAATTTTCAGTTTTACACAAATGGGTTTGTGTAATACAATTGGGTAGTTCTTTCAAAACTTGTATGCATTTGCATGCAGTACCTTTTATACTTGCTCTTGAGAGCCATCCTTGGATCTCTGCAAGAGAATCTGTCTGTAAAACTTTGCAAAATTTCTCCAGCACCTAGAATATGTACAGGACAGTTACAATGAAGGAGGAGATGCTGATTGGCAACATCCATTTAGCTCTAGCTTTGTGCGTATGCAGAGTTTTACAGCTGTGCAAATTGTCTAGAGACTGTCCCATCAGTTTTGCTGTGGTAGGCAGATCCATGGGCTAAGGACAGCAGTCTGCAAAAAGTAATGCTGGGAGAGTACCACGTACAGAGCATTTTAGAGACATTGGAAGGAAACTGTATGCAGAGGTTAGTATATATAAAGCTTCTTGATGTGACATACAGTATTTGCAGGCTGTTTTCTAGAGGATAGGTTTCAGCCCATGTGCTAATTGCACTGCTCTGTCAATGATTTCAAATAGCAAGTTCCAGTTATATGAGAGCTACTCAAAGTAAATACTGAATACAAAATTTAAGTTAATAGGATTCACACTGGAGATGAAAAATTTGACAAAAACCTCCAGTGATTCAGCACCCTTCTCAAGAGAAATAAAAATGTGCAACAACACGGAAAACCATATACTGCAGCACTCATGTTTTACCTTTATTCCCTGATCCAGGTAGCTTGGGGTGTAATTCATGTCCTCATGGATGTGAGGATTGTGATGCAAGTTGGTGAATGGAGAGGAAGGCAGGGTGTGAGAAGCAGCGTGGATTCCCTGGCTAGTTGCAGGTGGTGCAGAGGTCTGGAGTCGTTTTTTCACAAGCTTTTCCAAAGCAGAAAACAATGTATAAAGAAATAACTTGACTCCATTTAAACAGCAGTTAACGGCAATGTGAAATAGATGACTAGTACTGGTCCACAGCAAGGCTGTGAAGCAGAAAACGCATCTAAAACTGTTAGAGGCTCTATTGAGTAGAGGCAAAATTAGGAAGTGCACAGGTTGTTACACCTCTAATACCTAGTCACCAAGATCAGTATCAGATGTTCATAATCCGTAACATTGGATTTTTCCCTTTACTGGCAAGGAAGAGATGTGAAACAGTCCACTATATTTTACTTCAAAATGTCTTTTTGGAACAGCTCTGTGTTCTGGAGAGATTTGCGTTTTGATATAAAAATGAAAGTGACCCAGTATAACAACTAATGGAAACTGACTGAGGAAGGGATTAAAGGTGGACCTCTGGATGCTGTTTGCTTTTTAGTCATTAATTTGTAGCGTGCTGCTGGGTGACTCTTCACTTCTTTGTGAGCAAGTCTGTGAAAAGCACTTGAGTGGTAAAGTGCTCAGCAGATTTGGTTTGTAAATGCAGTGGGGAAACCTAGAGGAAAAGCAAAGGGCAACTAATGGAGTTATTAACAGTAGTTTACTTAGTGTGGCTAAAAACCGGTATCTGACCACTACGTACAGTAAAGATAAAGCGTGGCATACCCTGCTCAGTAACCTACGAACAACAGTGAGAGAGAAAAATACAGTTAAAAAGAGGAAAATTTCAAGAAAAGTTAATCTTTACCTTCAGGGCTCTATGCAAAACATCTTAGCAGTACCCTCTCCTGTCCAGCAGCAATACAGCAAGGCTTAAATTGACCTTTTTGAAAGCCTGTGCAGTCTTCATATTATACTTACAATGCTGTATTTGTAATGGAATAGTAACTGCATCTCAGCTATTGCATTGTCACTGTAGAGGAGATGACTAATTAGATAAGCTGCATCTTGAGACTAAGGAGTTATGATGAAAATCTTTTACTGGAATTTATGAACACAGCTGTAGATTTGGATCTAAATCCCTCCTTGCTTCTTTTACAAGAAAATGTCAGAAAAAGTAAAACTACTTGGCAAATAATCTAAAGAATCTCTGCATTGAAAGGAGAGGGTACAACTTTTTCTTGTACTTATCTTTTGTATATAGTGTGACTGATTTTTCTCTATCAGTTTGAGACTAACTGAATTTTAGTCTCGCTTTCATCTAGTTTGATGATTTTTCTTACTAGCAAATCAGTGAAACTGCCAGTCTTGGCACTGTATCAGTGATCAGCTTTGATTTTCTGTTGTTTCTTTTTCTCTGATAGTTTTGTAACTAATTACCATGCACTTCCAAGTTTAGATTATGTTATTCGGCATCAGGAAGCTTTGAACATTTCCCTCTTCTCCCTGCACTTCCCCAGCAGTAATTAAGCAATGCCTTTTGCATGGAATAGTGTAGGGCTCCCTCTGAAGCCTAGAAACAAGTTTTTCTGAGTTTCTCCGTTTCATCTTGCCTTCTCTAAACTCTCTCCAAGGGTTGTACTGAGGTGTTTGTTGTCTCCATTGGCTTGAGGGTAATGTACTGACAGTTAGTTTTTGCACAGATACTTATCCCACCAAGAAAAGTTAAAATTCTAAAGAGAGAAATTCTGATCTTTTGTCAGATAGTAGTTTGCTGCTTTGTTGAAAAAAAGTCAAAAAGAAGGGTTACAGCAGCATCTGTACCTTCTGATACAGTTATTCTTTTTGGCCATTTACTGAAGGAATCTGTCAGAGACAGCATGCAACAATCAGACTGTACATGAATATATTGGTGTATGATGTCAATAGAAAACTTTCCCAAACTTAAACCAAATAAAGGGACAAGATGTAACAGCAGTGCCTAAGACACTGTTGCTCTGGCAGGTAACCCAAGCTTTTTGAGTAGGTAGTAATTGTTTGGGGTCTTTTGTTTGTTTGTTTGTTTTTGTGAGCTGGCTTTAACCATTTCATCTGTTATATTTGCAAACTGTCACATAACTAGCAAGCTAAATTGTAACTGCTGACTAGCTTGATTTATATCCCTTGGTAAGCTTAAGCTATTATATTTTCTTCAGGCAAAACATCTTTAATATCATATTGCAGTCAGAAAGGGGATGCATTTTACATCTCCTATACAAGTGTGTGTTTTCTTTCCTTGAAGAAAGAAACACATTGCACATACATCCTCCTCAAACCTTGCAATTCACTGTAAAAGAAGCAGGAAATTCACCCAGGCTCTGTAGGTGTGGTGCAAATACAGGGTTAACAGAGGCATCTTCATGGCTACTTTACTGCAGAGGTGAGTAGGAGGGTTAATGTCATTCTTAAGAAGTTTATTTCATAGGTTTAAAAGAAAGCCAGGGTGCAGGATAGTCTAATGACTAACTAGTATTTTGCAGCTGGAAACAAGGAAGGTTCATGTTAAAGGACTTCTTTTCAGTTTAACACAACATTTGAGCAGTGTCTTCTGCTGTTAGTACAGCAGAACTCAGACTCTCAGTCACAACTGTTGATGTAAAGATAGAGACTCAGCCAAAAGCAACACATTCATAACTTGGTTATCACCCTACTTAATACCATAGCCATTCCCAGCACTAATGTTCTACATTTTGGATCCTCACATCCCTCTTTTTGGGTCTGTGTTCTCCTTACCAGGCTGAACCAGTCAATTCAAATTACAGTTTTCAGAAGTGTGAAAGAGAGTGCTAAAATAAAGGATTGTATGCTAGCTTTTTATTTACCTTTTTAAGTGAATTAGGGGTATTTGGAATCCCTTTAGCAATGTCTCCAAGCCCTTCTTCCCCATGTTCTGGAAGTCAACAGGCAAATTCTTTTCACAAGTTGAAAAATAAAAGCCATAAGATAACACTTTACATTATGTTCAGGGTGCCATTTTTAATTAAAATACATTGGCTGTGGTCTATGGTTTAGAAATCTGTAAGAGGATATATTTCCTTCCCTTTTTATTTGCTTTTATTACTTTGCACAGCAAATGCAATTATAAGCTGGGATGCCTAACAAAGTTGAATAAAATCCTGAAAAGCTTATCACATGGATGTACATATACAGTGCTATGTAACTACTACTGCAGAATGTTGCCCACAGGTGCAATAATTGCTGATTATTGTGACAAAATATTAGATGCCTAGTGAGTATGTTATCTTTAAAACATATAAAGTTAAAGATGTAATCAGCAAGAAGAAAAGAAATTACTAAGATGCAGTGGCAAACACAGAGAGAAGAGAAGAAATGCTTGCCTTTTTAATATAGATTCATTGCCCTAGGTTCCCTTCACAGGGACCTGAGATGTGATGAGAAGGTGCCCTGACTAAGATCTGGTTCCACCTTCAGCAGCTGAGGTTCCTTTGCTGCTGCTGCATAAAGCAGCAGTTTGGTGCCCCCCTACTCACGTGTCCCAGACTGGGAAGAGCCTAACCCCCTTCTCAGGCAAGCCTCCAGCCTTGGAAAGTAGTTGTTGGTGGATGCATTGCTTGTAATGTTCCCAGGCAGCACATGCTGTTGGTCAGCTGTGCGCTCCATGATTTCTGTTTTGCCAGGAGATGCACGTTCTCTTAAAAATTTCTCCCTTACAACACAGATGGGAGCATTGTTTAGCCCTGTGCAAAAAGACAAATGGATATAGTCTTTACTACAGGAAGCAAGTGTGCATAGTGACTTTGTAGATGATCTCAAATGGTAGTCTGTGGGGAATGAATGAAAAACATATAAATTTGTGTATATAAATAAAGAGCTTATGGAATGAGTCAAAGGACTTTAAAGAATTTGAGAATCCTAGTAGGAAAGTACCACCTGTTGTGATAAAATTTGCAAATCCAGTATGGTTTAGTCATTGCATTAGGTCCATGGTTGATCAATCAGTGTCTGTGGTGCTCATGCTAGAAGCACGATGGGAGCAGAACTAGTAGTGTATATGAGCAAATGGTACCTTCTGTCTTTTAGTATTAGAGAGAAACATAGATGAGTTCTGTATCCATTGCTTCACATGTATAGTCAGCTGGAATTTTTATTTTTCTCAAGTGTTTAAAAAAACTACCCTGTGCTTTTTTTTCTTTTGACCATCCAATGAGGCTTGCTCTGCATCTGCATCTCGAGTCATTTTGAGACCAAAATCCCAAATGCATGGCACACAGTGCCCAAAGTGAGCATACTGGAATAATCTAGTTGAGCTCATTCATTCCAGGGCATCTTGTTCAGGTTCTAGACCATTTCTTTTGTATCACTTCCAATTTTAGAGCATACTTTAAAGGGGAAGATGATAGAGTTGTACATATTATTCCTCTATCAATTTTTTTCAGTGCTATATATAGAAAAAATAATAATTTTCTATCTCGTTACCCTACTCACTGCCTTATGGTGGTCTTTTGCACAAAGAATTCACATTACCTTTCCATAAAGAACCTCTAGTCTTTTTCACACAAGTGCTTTTTGAAAGCATTTCTATTCTCCCTTATTGTGGCTTGCATTCTGTTATTGTTAGATGTATAACATTGCATTTAAATGTTGTCTAACATTTTATAATACTATTTTTTAAATACAACTGCATTAAACATATTACAGAAGTTTAAGCAGCCTACATCTATGCTATTACCTTTTCTACTACCATTAAATCTATATTCTCAAAGAGTTAAACAAACTTTTATGTTCTCTTTTACAGGACTTGTTTTCCAAGAATCCAGACACGCTAACATGATTATGCTCTAATCTTCTCACACTTCATCAGCTGAATCCTTATCAACAATGCTACTAATTGTCTCTGGACTCCCGGCAGGCTAACAGCTTTTAGCTGCCTTAGTGCATCCTACCCACTGTTCTTGACTCTTGGCTCTGCCAGAGCTTTTTCAGTTTCCTCAGGCTTCTCTGCTCTTCTAGGACTTAAAAAGTTGTGCTAGGAACTTTTAAATTACGTTACTGGCTTCAACTAATTCTTTAACATTCCTAGATGCAAATTACTAGATTTGTTCATTTTTACCACATTAAGCTCTAGTCAGATGTCTTTGGGACTGCCAAATTTACTGAGAAACTGGAAAATAATTTACTATGAGAGACAATTTTTTTCTCTTTCTTTCCAAGTGAATACTACACCGTTTTCCTGAACCAGTCTTAGCAATTTCATGCTGTATTTTATTACTGGGCCTATGCAATTGGCAGAATGTCTTTCCTTCCTAATATATCTAAAAATAACTGCTTAGTTGGCCCTTTTTTCGTATGTGTCCTCGTAGTTCCTAGCATAATTTTATTGTAGTCCAACAGATAAGAATCAATTTGGAAAAGCTGCCTTGTGAAGACACTGACTGTGCATGTGCAAAAAGTCCAAAGTACATGTTGGACTGCAGCCTTGCAGATTTAAAGTTTTGCTGGCTTTCATGTTTATGGTATCTCATAAACTAGGCTCCAGTTTATGAGCATCACCAGTAAAAGGATGGTTCCTGAAACACCACCACAGCTTTGTACTGAAAAAACAGTGTTGACTTTTTCCTTCTTAAACCCTGCCCTCCAGTAGGCTAGTTTATACCCTTCATCTTGTGAGAGATTATAGGTATGCAGTTCATTTCAATGTAATGAACTAGGAGGAGAAAGCTGAACCCAACAACTGAGATTTAGTTAGTCTGTAGATGCATTAAAAGAACTAGAATCCTCCTTTCTCAGCTACACTAACAGGAATTGAAAAAGAATGCCTTATTTTTATCATTCAAGTAAGTCAAACTGATTTTAAAATAAGAAGCAGTTTTATTAAGCAGTTGATTATTTTTTCCAGAACCTTGATTCTAACAAATATCTGATGTAAGATAAGTACTAAGCAGTAATTACAGCTGAATGTTACTTTAGTGAGGGTGATGAGTTAGTAGAGTCTACAAAGTTGTTTCTGAAACAAAAACCGATCCTTAGAAGTACTGTTTCTTCTCTTGCTCAGGCACTTGATACAGTGCCTTTCTCCATATTCCTTTCAAACATAAGAATTGTAATCACAGCCAGATCGATCATACAGCAAAGCAGCACAGTGTTTATAGAACAGGAGGCTAGCATTATTACATGCTGCGTTGTGTAATAGGTTGCTCCTTGAAAGGTGTAAGGATTGTATAGGTGAGAGTGAAATATAGTTTTTTTTTTAAAAAAAAAAAAAAAAAAAAGTGAACAACTGTCTCTTTAAGTAAAATTTCTGGCACTTTTGGTACATTTGTGAGCACAAAAGGAAAGATAAAGACAGTAATTTAGCTTAAAAGAAATTCCAGATAGTTCTTCTTGAGAAATGGTTTTAGTTGTACCTTATAAAGAATTTAGCACTGCTAACCTTTACATTGTCAACCTGAGATTTTCCATTTTTGAAGACAAGTAAAGATGCTTAGTGGGTTGAAGTGAAGGTAATGACTTTGTGAGTGCATACTGGAGTGTACCTAGGGCATGTTCTAAGTTGTGAGCAAGAAATTTGTAGTGAAGTGTGTTTTAGTAGAACTTTTGCAATGTTTTATTCTGAGTAAGATGTCATTCGCTCCTGTCTGTGCAATGTATACTTCACTAGCATGCAAATGACCACACCAGGAACACTGCATATCCTTATTGCCCCTGAAGGGCCTCAGTATTTCAGTCATGACTAGTTATAGTTCCAAATGTGGGATTTTTTACTGAGTTTGTGCATGTTGATGAAATGCTTCTCTTATGGAGATACTGGAAACAGGAAGGGTGGGTGATTTTTAGAGCAAAATCACATTACAGTCATATTTCTCTTCACTCTTGCCAGGGCAGTTTTGCAGGCTAGCTCTGTGGTCCATGAACAACTCTTACCTCGTATGTGACAAACCATCCTGGGATGAGGAACATGCCTGGACAAGAAGTACGTCCCATCTGAGCTTCTAGAGGGAGTGTAACGCTGGTTGTTCTGTGGCATGTTGTGGTTGAACTGAGGTTCAGGCTGTGACTTGAAATTGATATTCATTGTGTAACCTTTATTATTCTCTTACAGAGTGTCATTTTGGGGAGCACGTTGGCCCTCCAGCTCATCAGGTGAGGCCAAATGCTGGAAGTGAAATAAAGACCATGAATTGACATGGACAGAAAGATAGTGAAAATTTCCAATTACTGTTTTTCTTGTTAGTGCTTTGTATCTTTTTACCTCTTCCATGCGCATTTTGGGGAAGCTCTAAGCACAAGAGGGTGGAAGCAAGCTACTTCCTGCTTTGCTCCTAAGTAGTTACTCAGTCATCTAATACTGCTTGTGGTCACTTCTCAGCTGTCAGTCATCCAGCTGCTCTTACTTCCATGTAGTTTTTGTTCAGGAGCTCAATTGCTCATTGTCGTGCATATCTGAGACATCTTTGTGTGGTAATGTAAGATAAGTACTAAGCAGTAATTACTGCTGAACGTTATCCCTATATTAAAATATAGGGATAGGTTGCTTTCTCACTTGTGAAGAGAAGTGAAGGGACTAGTAATTGACAGCACAAGAAACGTCCAGGCCTTTTTGATTTCTGTCTTTACTAAGAACTGTGTATGCAGTGAGGTAGTCCTATGTCTCTTAATACTTGGAGTCTGCTCTAGATTTTGCTTTTAGAGGTTGAATGATAGACTGGTAGCTGTTCTTACCTTTAACTTGACTTTTTTTTCCTTCAGTGCAGTAGAAATCACTAGTGTTCACAGTGTTTGTCTCTGCCATCTTGGTTAGGATACTCAGAACAATAACTTCCAAGGTTGAGAACATCCCAACAGTGGTGGGTAATAGAAGGCATCTTGCAAATGTCACACACAAAGTTTATCTAATCTACCTCAAAACCATCTAGAATCAGGTTCATTTGGGTTCATTTCTCTACCATGTCCTGGTGGTCAGTGACACTAATGAATTACAGGTAATGTGATGTGTCTCTCTGAGTCACATTTCTGCCCTGGACATTTCTGGCTTCATATATGTGCCTTCCAAAGGACAATTTTTGGTAATATTTCCTAGATAAAATTATAAACAGAACATCAACTCTCATCTCATAAAAGCATTACAATGGAAAGATGCAAACCTAGATTAAATAGCTTTTTATCATTTATGTCTTTCCTGACAATCCACTAAGTAAAAAATTGTGGACCGTGCACCATCAAATGTATTTTTGCTTTTGTTTTAAATAATTGCGATGAATACTGTAGACAGAGGATGTTGTTGCTGTTGCCATTTTATGTTTGTGTCTTAGCTACAGCTTGTTGACTTTAGTTTGCATTGAGCCAGAGCACATGGAAATACACTAAAAAGAGGCATCTTTTATTGTTCAATCACACCAAAGTCTATTTAATCAGAACAGGAAAATCTTGTTTTTCTTATGACATATCTGAGCTTGGTGTTCTCATGGCTCAGGATATAACATATAAATAAATAAAGTGTAAAGCAGCCTCCAGTATCCACTGCGTGGCAGTTACTATGACACCTTAAGTTTTGCTTCTTATGCCATATTTGACTGTTCTGTAATCTCAGGTAGGCCTTGTTTTTGAAAAATAACAGGTGTAACTGCAGTTTTAACTGTACAGCTCCCAGTGCTGACTCTTCTATTCTGGAAGAAATGCATCTTCATAAGAAGCTATACCAGCATAACAAGGGGTAGCGTGATTATACTTAGGCTAATATGTCTTCTCATGGCACAGGCCCCTCAGGCTTTTCTGCAGGTTAGTGGAGCTAACTCAGAGTTGTTTTCCTCCATGCTCTTCCTCTCTCCTCTTCCCCGAAAGACAGGAGCATCAAATTGTGTTTCAGATGTTATCTCACAGGCAATTGTGGAGAACTCTCCCTGTAAGAAAGTCACCTGTAAGAGCTCATGACTGGGAAGGCTGGGTAGGCTGAGAAAGGAGAAATTCAACAGCTGTCTGTTGGGGACAGTAGGCAATGTGTGGCTTTTCGTACATTTTAAGGTATATGCAGAGAAAATACGATTGGGAAAAAGGATAGGACTTTTTTTTTAAGAAGCTCTTAATTACTTGCAAAGTTACATTTTTTTTCTGTAACTTTTTCTGACTCAGGAAAACTCAAATAAACTGACAGATTTTGCAATGTGCACAGAAGGTCAACAAATACAAGGCTTCCTCATCTGAAAACAAAGAATGTAAATTCCAGAGTTGAAGGTCTGGTGTTAAGTTCGTTGTATGCCATGAAAACCAGCCAAGGCAAGGTCAGTGTTTGTCCCTTGTGAACTGGCACATGCTAGTGCAGGAGGACATGGGATGAAAGCTACTGTTCATGGAAGTGCTTTGGAGGTGATGGGGAGCTTTTTTACAGGGGGCGGAGGGGGAATGTCTAGGAGCAGTTAAAATACTTAAGGGATAATGTGAGTAACAAATAAAGATGAAAATAAGAAAGAGAAGGAAAGACAGGTGATTTCAGCAAATATTCTTTCTTAATTATGGTCTGAATTACCTTCTAACTGGCATTTTGATTACATACAGCAATACTGGCAAATTGCAGGTGCCTTAGTGTTAGTCCTGAACACTGCTGACTTACACAAGTCATTCTCAGAGTGAAGAAAAAAGAAAGAAAGAAAAAAAAAAGGCATTTTGCCAGATAACCTGATTTCAGTGTCATCAAAACAAATGTAGTTAATTTCTTCTGTACTAATCCAGTTATTTTCTCTAACACTTCTCTTTTTTTCTCTGACAGTCGAATGTTCATAAATTCATTCATAAAGTCAAATTTCACCTCACTACCAAATTTCGTATTGTTAGAACTCTACTGACTTGCTCCTGATTTTTATAATGTGAATTTTGAGGTCAGAATTTGGTTTGGAGGAAAATAATAAACCTGGATGCTAATTTAAAAGAAAGACTTTCCCTAGAGTTACTATTTATACAGTTAAGTCAGGTATGAAGCAGTTGCCCTTGGCAATTAACACTGTTTTTGGTTGTGATGTGTAAGTTACTTTATAGGTTTGTGGTTTTCTCTATTAGTGTAAGAAAGAAGATTGAAAGGTTAGAAATGATAAAATTGAGGAAAAGCTGTAGTATGATGCGTTAATCAGCACAGAGAATTTTAAGTAGCAAATTAATGTAATGACTTTTGTATGAAGTGTTTTGATTCTGAATTCTGCAATGCACCTGTGGCATTGCACCGAGCTTTGATTTTTTATTTTTCACTATATCTAGTAATGCATAACTGGTTCACACGGAACAATAAAGGATTAAATGATTTCTGATTCCATCTTGTAGGAAAGGAAATTCTTCCTTTTTGTTTTTTTTTTTTTTTTTTTTTTTTTGTTGTTTTTAAGGACGTGAATTATAAACAACATACAGCACTGGTGAGCCAGTCCTAGCTTAAAATTAGCTAACCTGTCTTGTTCACTACAAATATTAGGGAAGGTCTTCATCTGTAACTGCTGTCTTACTGTGATTTCAGTGAAGAACATGCTTTCCATTTGGACCAGTTTCTATGTTAAATGCATGTTCATCAAAACGTTTTGTTGGGATTATTGTCCATCAGATGGCCATCTATCCAAAGGCTGCTTTAGAGTCTGGAATGAGAATGCTTTTGTGCCATTAGTATCACAGTATTTTATCCTAGTTTTCAACCACTCTAACTTTAAACACAAATACCAAAATATATTAGCAGAAAATTTGATTAGAAATTTTATTTGGGAGACAAACTTTCTTTTTTAAATGTGTAATGCTTGCCATGAAATACATAGTCCTTAAGATTAAATGCTTGCTAAAAGTAGTGTATAAATAACTTGTAGAAGCAGAAGATACCTTATTTACCTTATTTTTGTGGAGCTTCTGATTTTCAATATAATTCTACTTATGTTTCTATGTATGTTACTCTTAAAGGACTAACTATGTCTGTTTACAAGTGTTTAAAAAGAAAGTCATGTGCAAGGATTTTTTTTTTACTAAATTGCTCAGTAGATTTTCCGTGGCACTCTTAATTGTCTTGTAAAACCTAAGTCTAAAATCTCACCAGTTATTTAGAAACCTCACGGTACTATATACAATTGTTGCTGACAGTGTATGTTCTTGCGATATAGGGGTATTACCCTGCCAAATCAGTATTCATGACACTGTATTAACAATCAATTTACTAAATTAAGTGCAATGATAGCACAAAGAATTGGATGCTTAAAAAAGTGTATCACCAGCCGTTGCTGTTACTTCTATTTTGTAGATAAAATCACATCCAGAATGTTGATTCTTGAAGGCCTCCCATTTCCTTAAGAAAGTGTATAGTAGTTATTTAGAATACTCTACTACTCCACTAACAGTGGCTCTTAGGGCTCTTAGTGGGCTCTTAAGAAAAAATGGTTGATATCTGTATCTTTACAACTTATGGTGTTGGTTGTATTTTTACCAGTTACCAATCTATACTTTGAAAACTTTTAAAATTGGTGTAAAGAAAAGGAAAGTTGAACTACCTGATAAGCAGTGCTGCAAAGGACGTCCTTTTTAGTAGAATGTCAGGTCAACTACAGCCGGTGAACTTCCCTCTGTGCTGAGCATTCCTGTCTTTTCTAGGGTGAGAGTCTGACAGAGCAAACAGTGGGCCTGGTTGTGTGCAGTGCTAAACAACTTTCTAACGCGCAGACAGATGTCTTGCGAGTGGAGGGAAATATGGCAAATCCAGAATCTCCTGTGTTCTTTACATCTTTTATGACATCTTTTAGCTGTAATCATGGCAACGTGCATGTACATTTTGCCTGTCATTAGCACAGAGGAAAACTTCAGTGCTTGTGTCCAGTTCTTATTTTACATTCTTAGCATTTTGTCTCTTTAATGTGAGAAGAATATTAGTGATCAGAAAGAATGAGTTAATTCAGAGAATTAATGTTTGTATGAGGATCCAAAAAATGACTGTGCAGAGGACCTCAAAATCACCTGACTGTGGGTTTGTGTGTTCAACAAAATTCACACTCTTGGCTAGTATTTTGGTAATGGTTTTTTTCCAGAGTACAAGTACTACATAGTTGCCCTGTTCATTCTCAACAAGTGAAATTGTCATCATCAGGATTAATGAGATTAGATGAGTAAGTATAAAAATGTATTTTCCAGCATTGTCCAGTTGGCAGTTAAATACAGTTGTGACATTAACATTTGAAATTTAGTAAGAGAAAGAAAATCTAGGAGAGGGATTGATACATTGCTGTGTTGCCACTGGTTATTACTGGAGATGTCTCCAGTGGTACTTTGCGGGCAAAATAAGATTCCTACTACATTTAATTTGCAACTGTAGTACGCTTTTCAGATCTCCTTAGAAATCCTCTACGATTACAAATGATAATACATAGACTCAGTCATCAAGTCCCAGGATATTTTGTGACTGTGTCTCAGGTCCTGAGGCTCTTGATTTCTTACCGCTGCTCATGTTCCAGAAAGTTCAGCTGTCAGAAGTTACTTTTCCCTCCCTGTGAGGGTGGACCAGCATCAGTGGTCTTGGTCCCATCACTGGCCACAGTACTCCATAGACTTGCAGCCTCCAGGCACAACCATTTCAGGATATAGTACCCCCAAGAGACTGCTGCACATTTAGTGTTTTTGTTTTGTTTTGCTGGCTTTGCAAGCCATCTTGGGGACAAAGAGGAGGATAATACTAAGAAAATACTAGGCAGGCTCTGAGGTCAACAATAAATGAGATTTAGGTTTCTCATCATGATTTTAAAGTCTTTAGCCAGAAAAGGAGGCACACTCACTCTTTTTCTTTTTGCACCTCATCAGGAGTGGGTATGCATTGTTCACAAGAAATAAGAGGAAGGCAAAAAAAAATAAAAGGAAACTGGGTTTTCTTTGCATTTGGAGGGGAAAAAGAAGAGTTTCTGGAATGACTCTTGTATTAATCATTTTGATAAGTGATTGGAGAACTTGCAGGATAATGGGCTAAGATGTTACTGAATCTGTGCAAGAAGAGGAGGATAGATGGCAGAACCTCTGAGAAAGGGGCTGCCCCCAGCAGCATTCTGTGAAGCCTGGTGGCCTTTTCTCCTGCAGCCCAAAGTTACCTGTTATCACTCACTTCACTGTAAGGCCGGTGTACAGGAGAGGCTGTTGCCATGAAGGCACAGAGGGAGCATGAAACATGGGCTGATTTGGAGTTGTCACATTCTCAGAGGCAAAGTGCCAGTACCCAGGGACATTTTCTGTTATTGAAAGCACTTCTATTGATTCTGTTTAGATAAGGCCAACAAGGTTAGCATGAAATTGTGAATCTGCTGCTCCATGAATCCTGTCCGTGGATGAGGGAGAGCACAAGAGAGTCAGTTAACTGAAGATACCTGCATCATTGCTACACGTGACTTTGTTGGAAGGAAGACTTCGAGGATTCCGAATGATGGGGAGCAGAGTGCAAGGTAGACTTCTTTTATACTGCTGTTCAGTTAATTTTCCATCAGTTCCCTGCACACTAGTCAAATAAACCCTGACAATAAAATGGTTTTCTGTAGGCTATGGCTTTCTGCCTACAGAATAGGGTGCAACTGCAAACCTTGTTTTTGCAGCTTATGTAGTGGACATAAATGTGCTGCACCTTTTTACATGATTGCTTGGGAATTACCAGTATTTGCTATAAAAGCAGCTTAAGCAAATAGCCAGCTGAACTTGTTAAAAGGGAAATGCCATTGAGGTCTCAGGTAGTGCAGTATCTTCTTCGTCCAAATACAGCAAATAAAAGAGGTTCAGGAACAACATTCTACTGAAATACAATTCAAGGAGCTTAACCTGTTTTAAGCTTGGTAATAGGGATCGCTTGATGAAGGGAACCGTTTGTAGTAACATTTTTCTTTTTTACAAAGCAAAGGAGTGCAATCATCAACTAGGAAATTGTATCTAAGTTTGACTAAGATGCCTACTGCTGATGCTGCAAAACAACAATTGATAATGTGTTAAATGTTGAAGAGGTGATGACATGCCTCAAAAAAAAAATGATAGAGGCAAGTGAAGGGCAGTAGTCCTAGCTGCCAAAATTATGTATTATATATATGTGAGATTTACTTTCCCCAGAGTTGATCTGTATTTCATCTAGTAGAATGCTTATTTTTAGAAGTTGTGAGCCAAGGTCTATGGGTTTTGCAGTTGCCTTCCACACCTGAAAACTGAAAATGACTGTCTTGATTCCCAGCGGTTGTGTCTAAAGCAAATATCAGATATGCTTTACTGTGCTCCATCTGTCCTCCACTTGAGGACTTGCATGGAGCTTGCTATTGCTCCCAAGAGCCACCTTGCTTGCAAAACCAGAGGAATTGGGGTGGCTGGTGTATGCACTGAAGTGTGCTTGTCTTGCCCTGTTATTGGCCTGGCAGGTAGCTAGTATGCGTGGCCAGAGACAGGAGGTCTGTTTGCAGCTCAGATGTGAGTGAGGATTTTAAGTTGCTCTTGAAAATAATTTTTACTTACCTTTAAATACCAGTTACTTATGCCATCTTTATCTTGGACCGCTTTCCAATAGTCTGAGTTAAACCTGAAGTCCCTTTTTCAAAAGCCCAAGTCTCATGGAAAGCATGCACAGTTTGACATTTAAGCTAGATGAATACCTAGGGAAAATTCAGAAATAGATTTGGGGATTTACGTGTGTGGAATATCAAATCCACGGATTTGTGCAAAACTCTTCTGTATAGAGAAACAGCTATTCTTTTTCCTGTAAAACTGTGTAACTGAGCAAGATAAATACATTTTAAAGGCACGTTTGTCCTTGAGATAGATAGGGGCAAATACAGCAGAGCATTATGGATTTCTTTCAACTAGGGATCAAACAGAAGATGAAATCTTGACCTTAAAGGCCAATTGGAAATACTTTGGCACTTTTTGGTAAGTATCTTGGTGAAAGGTAATTGAGAGAGGTCTGGGTTGATGGGTGATTCCAACAATTACCTTTGTTTTCAAAATGTTAACGTTTCTTTTAAAAATAGTTCTCAGGGCAGGAGGGTGATGGCTGTTTTTGGGGGGTGTTTTTGAAAGACCTCTGTTCAAAGCTGATAGCAGACGAGATCTATTGCAAAGTAGCAGTTTGGTGAAAATTTTCTGTGCGCTTCTGAGGATTGTGACCTGTATCTATAGTAAAGCAGAACCATGATCTGCTCTGTTGTCTTCATTCCTATAATTCCCATCTCCAACTCTATACTGTTACTGGAAGAGGCATGATGAGTGGAGCTCCTGGACACTTCTTGACAACCTTCCCTCACAAACAGGCAGATTAGTGCTATTTTTGTTGTTGTTGTTGTTGTTGTTTTTGTTTTTTTGCATTCAGGGTCATGTTTACTCATGGAAATACAAAGGGACAAACTTAGAAGGGAAAATAACTTAGGGACCAATGTTCTTCAGGCAAAGGAAATACCATCTTGGTCTTATGTCACATTCACGGTTTTTGCTAACTCAAAATCACAAGCACAGGTCAGAACGGTCTGGATCAGCAAAAAGCAACTATATATAAATTGTGACAAAACAAATGGAAATCATGGATAAAAGCCAATCTGAGAAAAGTCTGAGATCTTTCTATGTTCAGATGTCTTTGGGGAATGAGGGGAAGGGCTGCTGTAAAATCTAAGGTCTGGATCCCTTAATGAACTGCCAGATGAGAACACTGCAAGTCAGATATTCTCAGTTCTTACTATGGATTGGGAGCTTTCTTCCTTGTGGCTGAACTTCATGAATTTATCATACGGAGGACTTTCTTTAGGGATGAATTTAGCATGTTCAGGAATGCTAGATACAATTATTTCAACAATAGGAACATTGATTTAGTGGTTAAGTGCTGCTTCTTTCAGTTCTGATTTCTGGCTAAAATCAGTAAGTTGCTTTGCTGCTTCAATTTTTTTTTGTTTGTTTGTTTCCACCTATTTATCTTACTGATACCTGACAAAAACATTTGCATTTTAAGAAAAGCTGGGATTGCATCCTTCTTGTTTGAAGTGGCCAGTGCTCATTGCAGCGGTCATGGTGGTGGCATGGCTCTATGCCTCCCTTCATTTCATTTCTTGCTGGATGTAAGCAGCTGCCTGTTTTCAAGGAATAGCAGTGTTCTGAAGTGTACGAAGGCATCCCATTTTATGCAGTTTTAACCAAACGGCAAGCTTGATTGCAAAAAATATTTCTATTGAAACTGTATTTGTTTCGTTATGTTCTCTCACCTTAATTAGGATGTTCAAAGAAGTAAATTGTTAGGAAATTCCCACAAAGGATTTAAAGACAAGGTTACTGGTAGCCTTGCACGTTCACCTGAAATTAACATGGCAAAGAGATTAATCATTATTTTTGTCCATGTGATTTTGCAACTGTGTTTCTTTAAGGAGACTTTGGTAACTGAATAAAGCAGAACTGAACGTCTGGAAACTGGACATACTGTTTGACCACTCAGTTATGAAAGAATTAAGTGACAAATTATGGGGTTTTTTTCTTTGTATCTTGAAGTAACAGTCTTTTGGAGTTAAAAGAAGGTTCAGTCTCTAAACCAGTTCATGTCACTAGACTTTTGCTGCTAAATCTAATTAGTTGTGATTGTGTTTGTAATTTGGGCTTTTCTCAAGCGGTCCTAATTGTGAGGATTTAGATCAAAACAATTCAATACAGACCACGGAAAAGGCATCAGAGGGCGTAGAGCTATGATGTTTATAAATGTTGTGGTAGTATCATGTGTGTATTGCAAGGAAACTTGGGTGCCTTTCTTGCTTATATGAACTTACCATTATTACTGAAAGTCCTTTTACTCATTTCGTAAAGTGAATATAATCCAAGCTGACAAAACTGCATTCAGATTCTGGATATGTAGGTATCCAAATGCTCTTTCCGCAAGACAATTTGCAGTATCGCTGTGGGAAGTTATAGGACTCAGATAGGTATAATCCTGCCGTGAAGATTACCCTATTTTCCTGAACCTGTCTTCTGGATTTTCTGCATGTTTCCCTTTTCCTGCTGATCCCAGGAAGAGAATCCCACAGTGTAGATACAGTTGTTGTCTTGCAAAAGACAAGGCTGCGTGGGGGCACTTGGGCAGTGCTTGCTGTAGCCACGCTGAGGACAGGTCTCAGCAGCAGGAAATTTGCTCAGGGTTGCACGATGCTGCAGCTGCCTAAGCAGTGACCTGCATGGGGCTGCGCGCAGTGCAGAGCCCTGTTCAGAGTCAGGCTTTTACAGGCGTATGTGCTTTTGCCTCTTGTAACACCTGCTGTTCTCATAGGCACGAGAAATTTTGCCCATCTTTGCCCTTCCAGCACTGCCACCACCCTGATGTTTTGATCCAAAGATATACTAGCAGTAGGCAGAGCGCTTCCTCCACTTGCCCTTGCGCGGTGCTGCACACACGCAAGACAAGGTGGGAATGAAAAGGAAAGCAAAAAGAGATGTACAGACAGCATGGCTTTGGGGGTCACTGAATGCGCCTCTTTTGTTGTTTTGGTTTGTGCTTTGGATTACATGCTGTGAGCAAGCTGTAGCATTGGTTGGCACTCTAGTCTTCCTGCTTGTGGCTTGTTATCTAAGAAAGCACTTTTGTTCTTTGTTAGCAGTCTGTAGGACTGACTGTATTATTCTTAAGATCTTCCTTGGACATGCTGGCATATTTCAGGTGTGGACCACTGAAGCCCTCAATCGGAAGCAGTTCACTGAAGAACAATGAATTGCTGTACGTTTTTGGAAAAAAGGCCAAGGAAGTAGTTTCAGATAACAGAAGTAAATATTTACATGTAGTGCTCTCAGGCATTTCTTAAAGAAAGGTCCTCCTCTGAATCCCAGCTTCCACCGTACAAAGTTAACAAAGCTGTAGAAAAACAGCATTTCACTGAGATGTGCTCAAGGTAATGAATTACTAGAGAGAAAATTATTGCCTGTGGTCACTAGAGTCAAATTAGGTAAACAGCTGATAAAATAATTGTATCAGAGGAGAGATTTATTGGGAAAAATAGATAGGAACTTTAGAAGAAGGGAGGAAGGGAAACAGATAACTATCAAGGAATAGACTGGACTAGAAATTCTTCATTCTTTTACAAATTTTTCTGGGAAATGCAAGTGACTAGATGTTGCTTCTTGAGGCTTGTGGAAGACCTGTCAGTGTATTAGAGGAAGGTAAGTCGTGGTGTTCTGGATGTATTTCCGCACAGAGTATGTAGAATATATCCTGTATCTTGAAGGCATTACTAGGAGAATTTGGAGTTTTTTATACACATTCCTGTGTTGACGTTTTGTGGTATGCTGCCAACATGTTAGTAGCGTCACCCCTCTCAAATTTTCAACCTGACATGAGAGGAAAGCTAGTGGTGTTACCTACACTTGCCCAGAGCTGCCAAACCTTTCCACTTCGAGCTCTTTAGTTGTCACTCCACTCTGGGACCAGAGATCTCTGGGTGTGCAGGGTGCAGGACTGGGGTTACCTGGGTTTTGAGACTGGCCTTCCACACGTATAGTCTTTACCAGCTGATGTGTTGAGGCTGCAGCACGAGGTCTCTGCTGGCTTCTTGGTGGGAAAGGGGCTCAGCTCTCCTGGCAGAAGGAGGCGGTACTGAGCCCATGGTAACACTTAACTCATTTCTCCCTGCTTCCTCTGCCTGTAGCCCTAATTAAATTAATTACAGCTGTACAAGAAATTTTAAGAGACCAGTGTTTAGACAGGTTATACATGCTATCTCCTTTTGTTTGTTTGTTTGTTAAAGGAAAATGCCGATTTCAAAATGTTAGATGTAATTCGGAAATACAGGTGAGGCTTGAAAGCCACAGCAAGGGTGTGCAGCGCTGATCAGCATCCAATCTTACGTTCTGCTGCGCGGGGGAGACCGCTTTGGGAAGAAAACAAAGGCCTCCGGAGCTCACCAGCCGGCCCGCCATGAATCGCGCTCTCAGGCGGCGTCCTGCCCCTGCCTGCTCTGGAGCCCAGGACCCGACCTGCTCCCCAAGCAACAGCAGACCCGGGGCGCGTCACCAAGCCGCAGAGCCTCAGCCCTGCTGTGCGAGCGGGGCCAGCGCGCCCCTCGCGCCGGGAGGGGGTGAGTACGCTGGCAGGCAAGAAGCCATCGGGCCTGCGCTCCCCTCCTGGGATCAAACCAAAGGGTCATGCAATGACTTGCAAAACAAACTGGGCTGTTGCACCTCGTACAAAACACCCTCTCACAGCACTTCTTGCTTGCTGAGTTGGAGTCTTTGCATCAACATGTTGTCCTTGGTCACTGTTCGCTCAAAGACTGATGATTAATGAGTAGCCAGGCTGTAAAGCTAAGGAAAAGAAATGCCCCTGAGGAGCAGGTATTGCAGCAGAGGGGCGGTCGGCCTTTTGTAAGTGGCTTGCACAGTAGCCTGTCTTAGTTTATCAGATGGGCTCTTGAGGTGGCTCCAGAGTAGTTCAGAAAAGCTGAGGGGCAAGAGTGACACAGCTGAGAGCAGGAAAAAAAACGCCGTGTTTAAGACGCTGCCTGTTCTCGCTGCTGTGTCCCTGCTGCTGAGACTCCTCGAGCAGCCCTTCCCTCTGCTACAGCGCCACTTCAGAGTAGTAAGTCTGGAGGGCAGCCTCCCATGGAGGTGCAGAGAGGGGACAGCTCTGAGCCAGAGGCTGTGCTTCCTTCCCGTGGTGCCGAGACCACCACGGACAGGACATGGAAGGCACAGGGGTGAGACGCAAAAGGCCACGATGGGAGTACTGTGAAGAGCCACGTGTCTGCCAAGTGGTTTATTTTCTTTCTAGTGCTTTAGGCGTTTAAGGGGTGGGGCTCAGCCCCAGGAGGCTTGGCTGGGCGGTCTGAGCAAGTATTTGTAGGAGCAGGTTGCAGTGTGTTGGACAGGAGGTGAGACACTGGCAGCCTGACTGCTTTGCAGCTGACTGGACTCCCAGTGCAAGAAACCACTGACAGCAAGACGCAGAACAGACACGCCAGTCAACATGAGCACCACAGGCAAAGTAAGCAAACAGCTGAGTTCAGCAAAGTTTCTTTGTTGCAGATGAGTAATGCATTTGACCTGCAGTTTCTTTGTAGGGACACTTTAATACTAATGGCATACAGTCTGGAGGGCAGCTCACGAGAAAGCTGATACACTAGAGCTGCTTTTCTTTGCAGGCCACTGTACTCTCTCAGAAAATGGTGGTTATACTCTTAAAGGAAATAACTATGCAAAGAGAGCACAACACTGCGTTACTCCAAGATTTTTCTTCATAAAACTTGATTTAAAAAATGATGAGCCAATGTAAATTAATGGCACCAAAATAAAAATACCTCCTAAAGGTTAGCAAATTATTTTCAATTTCTGATTGGCCAATTTAATTTAGGATATAATATAGTAAGCATCCAAATAAGCAAATGTGTTTATCATCAGCTGTATCAGTTTTCATTCTGAATCCCCCAGTGGTTTAGAGTACTTCTTTACTTCTTTATATTTCACCTCAGTTTGTTTTTTAAAGAAGACATACTGTTAATATTGTGTTAAATTTGAGAGTATAATTACGCAGATGTTAAGACGGTCAGTAAGACTGAATATGCATATAATGAGCTCATAGCTTAAATTACTAGACCAAAATACACTAAGTGTCACATACAATGCAATACTGAGCTTTGCGTCTTTGCTAGAAAGTGACAGGAGCTGTAAAGGTTAATACTGCTGCTGATGTCAGTACGTCTAGCATCTTCCACTAAGAGATGCTAAAATGCACCCCGAGACATGTAGTAACAGGTGAATGGACAGGAACCCCTGGATGGAAACCCCTAAGGGGTTGCACACTGCTGCAATGCTGCCTAAGAGAGAGTACCAGGATTATTTGCTGTTACTGCCAGCTGTCTCCACTGTTCTAAAAACAAACAAAACAACATTGCATTTTTAGCCAGGTTTAGCTTTTGTTTTGTCAGCTCTCAGTGCAGACTTGAATAATAAGGCAATTTTAGGCAATACAAACTGAAGTTGTATCATGACATGATAAACAGCGTGATTTAGTGCGCTGTCTCCAAAGGCAGACAAGCTGAACAAGCTGACAAAAACAAGACAATCCTCCAGAGAAGACAGAAACACAGACCAGCTCGCCTACCCAAACAGTATTAGCTAATGGAGAACTCAATGCTGAAACAGCAATGAGGAGCGATAAGGTATCCCGTTATCCTGGGAGGTTATTACGTATGTTGGTGAAAGCTTTGTACGACAGAAGTTGGACATATTTTTAGGAAAAATAAAATGTATTACAAATAGGTTTTCAACACATGGGCTTATGCACAGTGACTCTTTTTTTTGGGGGGGTGGGGGTGGGGGGGGTAGTTTCCCCTCTCCCTAAGATAGGAGCAGGAGTTTCATATGCAGAAATGTAAGAATGTGGCTTAGTGTGCTGGTGTGCCCAGTCCAAGTGCCATCTCTTTCCCTTTTCTGTTTTCACAGGTCATTAAATGCAAGGCAGCAGTTATGTGGGAACCAAAGAAACCGTTTTCCATTGAGGAGGTGGAAGTTGCCCCACCGAAAGCACACGAAGTTCGCATAAAGGTATAAAAAAAAATGTTTTGAATTGCACACTATTTTGCTGTTAATCACAATTATTTTTACAGGTTTCAGTCAGGGAACATTCACCAAGCAAATAGTTAATATTCAGTGAGCTCCTATGGAATGCGCTTCAAGTCCTAAATTCACTCATAAAGTCCTCTTTTTTTTTTTTTTTTTAAAAAAAAAAAAAAGGCTTGTCAGGATGGTGATTTTTTTTTTTCTTTCCTAAGACACAAGTGCTATTAACAGGCTCTGTAAAATTACAGTAAAAGGTAAGCATTTTTATCCTTTATAAAGCGCAGCAAGAACTTCTCTTTTACTTAGTTCTTTGACTCTATGCTAGGATATACTTCAACATAGCTAAATATTTCCTTTTTTATCTGTGCATTAAGCATTTGTTACATTTCTAAGAACTTTCTCCACAGAAATCTTTTTCTTGTTAAAGCAGTTTCAGTTCTTACACAAGTGAGGAGAAGCCTCACATGGGGTTGACATTTGTGTTTGTCAGGATAAAAGTGATAAAGCCCTATCTGAATGTTTCAAAAAAAAATGTTGCTATGCTACATGAAAGAAAAGGTAAAATGGGATGTGGAGTAGGCATGTGTAGCCTAGATCTTTGTGCATATAACATAAATAATTTATATATATATTCCTTTCATATATATTAGGAACAATTAGTTTTATTTTGTTCTTCACAAATGATTATATTGCAAGAACATTGCTTCCGCTACTGTTTGGTAGTGCACAGTCAGCATCCACAGAGGAGTCTTGTTCTGTAGATTACAGACTAATACAAACCACGATAGTCATGAACCACACAACCACAAGTGTTTGCCCCTTAGGTTTATTGTTCGTATATGTGATTTCTGAGGGAAGCAAGTTCTGTACACGACACAGTTAAATGCTGAAATATTCTTGTCTTTTCTTTTTTCTTAATAGATCTTGGCCACGGGGATTTGTCGCTCTGATGACCACGTGGTAAGCGGTGCACTGATTATGCCTTTTCCCATAATCCTTGGGCATGAAGCAGCTGGTGTTGTGGAGAGTGTTGGGGAAGGAGTAACTTCTGTGAAACCAGGTATGAAATAGTACTGAAAACAAATCCGGTGCTTAGCTTTCAGACTTTTGTTTAAATCAAAGACCATGACATGCGTGAATACCTGTTTTGCAGAGGAAAGTGTCCAAATTTTAGTCATTTCAAGGATATGTTAAATGACACCGCATGTGGTTCACACTTCTTTTACTATGTTTCCGATCTTGATTTACGTCAAGATTTTCTATCCAATTTCTTTTGGTTTTGACAAAATCATCTAGACTTGTTTTCCGCCTGTGTAGTGCTCCTCCTAGCGTGGGATTGAGAACATACCTTCTTCTCTGTTGGTAAGAGGGAATCAAATGTTAGCTGCAAGTTCTTTAAACATGGTTTATACACTTAATCTCCATCAAGAACGATACAGGTATAGATTAATTTACCTTAGGACAAAGCAGTGGATTAGACAACATCTCAAAGCACCTGCTTCTGATGTCTTAACATTTAAACAATCCACTGAGTTTAGTGGACGAGAGTTTAGGCCTTTGTTTAAGTATTTCACTTTAAACGTACCGGGGCATACCTGGAACGCACCCTCTGCTGCCGGCTTTGCTCGTGCGCGGCACCAGTGCAGGTGAGTCGGGCTCCCACCGTGGGCTGGGTTGCTCTGAGGACGGTCGTCGGCGTGAGCTGCCCCTCTCGCTGCTCCCTCTTTGACCCGCAGGCGGGAGATACAGAACTCCGTGAAAAGTGCTCGTTTTCCTCTGAACACTGCAACAAGCAACAGAGTTTCTGTTCACTTTTATGAGACCTAAGAAATTCTAACAAGAGCTGAGTGATAAAGATAAAATATGCAATGAATCAAACCTATATGGAAATGCTGATTTTTTTTTCCCAAGGAGTTTATTATCATACCTAAGTAATTTACTTTTATTACCTCTGTACTTTCAGCCTCTTTGTTCATACTGGCAACGAAGCAGGAAGCCTGTCCAAGGCAGGTTGATATGTATAAGAAAATGTTTTCTTAGAGAGAGATCTCTGCTTTGTTCTAACTCCAAGCAGATATTTCAAATTTCAGCGATAGCTCAAACCATTTTTTCTCTGTTTTCAAGAATTTGATACATTACTTGATTGTCCAGTTCTAGCAACCATATGTTTTCACATGTGCTGAGACAGTATCTGTCTCTGAACTTCTGCACAGAATACGTCTCTGATGCTTGAGTTACACGTCTGAGATCTACAAAAAGCCCTGAGACCTGCGAAGTTCCTACAGCAGAATGATTACTAAGCCCAGGTCCCGGTTCTAAATTAACAAGGGGTGGAGAGGCATTCTCACGTTCTCTAAGGTGTTTTTCCACTTTTCAGTGGGAATCAAAGATTTCCTTTGGCTTTGAACATGTCAAAGGTGAGCCACATTTTAGAACTGCCAAATCACAGTATGATCTGTATTAAATGAGGTATTTACAATACACTGTTCTGGTGGAATATACACAGCAGGTAATGTTGCACTGAGAATGATGTGCTACTTTGTTAATCATATCATTGTGCTAGAAAATTTGAGATCTTAACTTGTAGGTTGGCAAATTAATAAATTTCCCCTTTTCGTGTGCACAGTTCGCAACCTTGTTAGCTCAGCACCCCAGGCTCATGCTGCAGTGGATCTCAGTTTTTATTTCAGTTTCTTCACCAGTGTGACATTATTTTCCTTTGGAGAAGCAGAAGATGTGATGCACTGCTGACTGAGTACTTGGTGAATGGCAGTAGCTAACTAACTTTTATTATGTAGTTCAGACTTAGTTCTATGAAGGACACTAGGTCTTTTGCACATTGAAATTAGCCATCATAACCCAGCACTAATGCTGTCTTTTGAGACACATGCAGAAGTTCCATCTTCCAAGTCCAGTACTGCACTCATGGTGCATATTTTCCTATGGTTTAAATAATGTTTTTACCTGCATGCTTCTTGTCTGCCTTTTTAACTCCTCTTGTTATCACTGTTTTATTTCTAGGAGACAAGGTTATTCCACTCTTTGTTCCACAGTGTGGGGAGTGCAGCACTTGCTTAAGCACCAAGGGCAATCTATGCTGTAAAAATGAGTGAGTTTCCTCCATTACCTAATGACCTTTGTTTGATTTTATTTACAAAATAGCCTGTCCCATGCTTTAGAGATCTCATTTGCCATTAATTTCGGTTATCTTTTGAACAGAATTGGTTCACCTTCTGGAATGATGCCTGATGGCACCACGAGGTTTACCTGTAATGGAAAAAAAATTCACCATTTTCTTGGTGCAAGCACCTTCACTGAATACACTGTAGTGCACGAAACTGCAGTGGTCAAAATCGCTGCTGCTGCTCCTCTGGAAAAAGTCTGCCTCATTGGCTGTGGATTTTCGACTGGTTACGGGGCTGCACTGCAGACGGCCAAGGTAGGTGCTGCGGCAGCTGCTTCTGATGCCTTCTGGGGTCTGTTAAGCATTGAGGCCTGCGAGCAGGTCATCAGCATGGGAGTCAGAGGTACAAGACTCCATTTGCTGACTTCATGGTGGACAGAAGTTTTTTGCCTCAGTTTCTCTGTCTATAAAGTACTTTTGAATTGTAGACTTAAAATCCCCCCAAACTGTTACTTACCATTACCATCTGTAAGGTTTCCTCTCAGAACTCTAGCTTTATCGCCCTTTACCACCACTCTAGCTTTATCACCTGGAAGTCTGCTGTGAGGAAAGCTCGTAATCTGCAGCAATGCACAAATATGACTTTTACAGCTGGCTCTGTCTCCAAGGGAGTGAAACCACAGCCTGATTTTAACAGCAGTGAAATACAGAGCATCATAAAAAATTTGGCTCTAAACCTGAAGTTGAGACCTGTAATGAAAGCCTCGTCTCAGAAATGTATTTTAGAAACAACTTATCTTAGTCACGTGTAAGATTTTAACAGTGTACCTGGCTACTGCATTGGTAGATGCGCTAGTGCATATTCCTTCTCCGTGGGTAAACTCCAGCCGTCTTAAGTGAAAATGAGTGGATAATAAGAAATGCACTGTACTTCACCTGGAATGTAACAGGATACCATATTCTTTGATTACTGTAGGTGGAACCAGGCTCTACCTGTGCAGTCTTTGGCCTCGGAGGAGTTGGCCTCTCTGTTGTCATGGGCTGCAAGGCGGCTGGAGCTTCCCGCATCATTGCCGTTGACATCAACAAGGACAAGTTTGCCAAGGCCAAAGAGCTGGGAGCCACCGACTGCGTCAACCCTAAAGATTTCACAAAGCCCATTCATGAAGTGTTGATCGAGATGACTGGCTATGGCGTGGACTACTCCTTCGAAGTCATAGGTCACACTGAAACCATGGTATGCAACCGAAAGAGAGAGTCAAAAGAGGACTTAGTTGGTAGCTGTTCCTCCTCTGATCTGCTCAGCACTGAGGGTGCGGAGCTGAGAGCCACTGGCAAAGTGTTAACCGGGATTTCCAGCCATGACGTGCAGCTGTTTTCCACTGAGCTCTAGGGACAGAAGCACCCTCAGAAGCCTTAGGAAAGGGGACCTGCATGGAGCCCCCGAATATTCTGATAGAAGAAGGGCCAGACCAAAAGGAGACAAGCATTCATCTAACTCACTCAGTAACTCCCCTCCAACAGTGACTAATCAATCACCAACAAATAGGACAGAACAAGGGAACTGAACAAAGCTATGACATGTCTAACCTGTGACAGCAGGTAGGATGGTGTGAGCTGCAGAAATTGTTTGATAAGGTTTCAGTTGCAAAAGGCGTTGCCAGCGGAGTCCTGAGGGGAAGAGGAGGAGAATTTCCGTGTTGCACTCCAATGGCAGATCTTGCATAACCTCAGGGTCGCCCTCTCTGTTTTAAATTCAGGCTGCAGCCTTGGCCTCTTGCAACTACAACTATGGAGTCAGTGTGATTGTGGGAGTGCCCCCTGCAGCACAAAAGATCACTTTTGACCCCATGCTTCTCTTCAGTGGTCGCACCTGGAAAGGGTCTGTCTTTGGAGGTAAGGACATTGGAAAAGATAGCATTGGAAAGATGCTATTTAACTTGCTTGGAAAACTTGTAAATCATTTCAAATCAGATGAGATGCATCTAAATTCATGCTTAGGCTGCCCTACTGGAAAAATACTGATAATTACTAAGGTGACAGGCAGCACAAAGGCAATTTGTTATGAAAACTGCGATTAACAACTAGAAGTGGTTAATGGAGAGAGAGAGAGAGAGAGAGAGCAAGCAACAGCGCAAGTGAGAAAAAGTGCATCAGCAAGCGAGAGAAGCCACAAGTAAGCAAGAGGAATAACCAGTAAAAGAGGGCAAGTAAGACAAAGTGTGTGAGCAAGAGAGTGAAATAGCACGAGCACGAGTGTGCCAATGAGAGAAACAACAAGAAGGGGATAGAGCACACTAGCATGAGGGAGAGGGAAAGCGGGAGTAAGAAAGAGTATGAAAGAGACTGCAAGAGAAAGGAACCACAAGCAAGTGAATGAGCGAGCAAGAGTGAATGAAAGAGCATGAGCAAGTGAGAGAATGTGAGCAAAAAAGCGAGAGATGAATGAACATGAGACTGAGCAAGTGACAAAGTAAATGTAAGAGTGGAGGAGCAAAAGGGAAGGTGAGGGAGAGAAGGAGAGAGGAGGATGGGGGAAGCAGGGGGAGAGAGAAAGGGTGAAAAGGGGTATGAAAAGAGAAGGAAAAGAGGAGAGAAGGGGAGAGAGGGAGAGCGAGGAATGGGGGAAGAAGGAGGAGGAAAAAGGGAGAGAAGGTGGGGAAAGGAGCAATGGGACAGAGGTAGAACGAGGGCAAGAATGGGAGAGAGAGAGAAAGGGAGATAGAGACATACAGGAAGAAAAAGAGGGGGAGAGAAGGATGGGGAGAAGGAGAGAAAAGAGAAAGGGAACAGCAATGGGGAAAGTGAGAAAGGAGGAGAGAGAAAAGGAGGGAGATAAATGGACAGAAAGAGGGACAGAGACGAAGGAGAGAGGGAAGTAAAAAAGAGGAACAGTAAGGGAGAGAGTGAGAAAGGGAGAAAGCATGAGAGAAAAGGGGGAAGGGAGAAATGAGAGAAATCGTGGGAGAAGGGTAGCAGGAGAGAGAGGAAGACAAGGAGAACTAAGGGAGAAGGGGAAAGGGAAAGAATAGCAGGCAGACATGAGAGCAGACAAAGGGGGAGAGGAAGGAGGAGAGTGAGGGGGGAGAGAGAGAAAAGCATGGGAGGGAGAGGGGGAGAAAGAAAGGGGAAGAAAGGAAGGGGAAGGGCAGGAGTAAGAGGGGGACAGGGAGCGAGAGGGAGTGGGAGAAAGGGACAGAGTAAGAAGGAGAAAGGGGGAGAGAGAAGGGGGAGAGAAAGGGAGATAGAAAGAAAGAATGAACGAACAAAAGCGAGTCAGGATGCTGGAGGACACTGGGGGTCAGACGCACCTGACGCAGGTCAGTTCAGGCCCCGGCTCAGCCCCTTGGGGCCCCTCTCCTCAGTCCAGCCAGGCTCTCTTGTTTGTGCCTTGTCTCAGCAGAGACCCACACGCAGCAAGTCCTCGGGGGCCTGCAGCTGAAGGCCAGCGGCCATACATTAGATTATCCCTTCCCCAGCCTCCTCCTCATACAGTCAATAGGTACTGAACAAAACAGCAAAATGTGTATTAGGCTCTTCTGGAACAGGATCCTGCTATTGAGACAGCTTTATCCAGCTGCTTGCAAGAAAACAGACTCCCATTAATTTGGCCAGAGAATCAAGTTTGCAGTTACCACTACAGATGCCAGCGCTCTGGCTTTGTATGATGTGCGTCTTGGGGGACAAGGGAATCAGCACCTTCAACAATGTGTATTGAAACAGCATTTGACATCAGAAAAGGATTCTTTAAAGACTCAAGTTCTAGAAAATTTGACTTGTTCTGTTAAAGCACTGCTGGGTTCATCGTACGCCCTAGACTCCACTGTAGCATAGCTGCGCTTTATACCGTGTTACCTGTTGGAACTTTGTATCACAAAGGTAAAGACCTACTGCAACATCTCACCACGCTACTCTGCTAAAGAAAGTTCACCTGTGAATTCAGTCTGTTCTATGTTCACAAGCATTTAATTTTTTTATTATCCATTGTCTAGATTTTTTTTTTTTTTTTTTCCAGGCTGGAAAGGTAAAGATGCAGTCCCTAAACTGGTTGCTGACTACATGGAGAAAAAATTTGTTCTGGAACCATTAATAACTCACACCCTTCCTTTCATTAAAATCAATGAGGGATTTGATCTGCTGAGGACAGGGAAGAGGTAAGCATTGTTTAATTTTAAAGGCTCTATATAAATAACTCAAAGAGCTGTATAGTAACACGAAGCATGGCTTCGTGGCAGAGAATGGGGAAAGCAACCCATTGTGCCCGTTAACATTGCCCAGTGCACCACGTGCTGCACGAGCTGTAGCACAGCGACGCAGCCAGCCAGGCTTTCGCTTTGGAAACACGGAGGGGCCCTGCCTCCCCTTTTGGAGGAGTTTTCTGATGCTCTTTGTTCAAACTAGAAAGAAAACAAAGACTTTGGGTGGCAGAGGGAAAAAAGCCCGTACAAATCAGCCAGTCTGTGCCCACTGGAAAAAGAGCAAAGAACCAGAGGAGCCTGAGCACATTTACCTGTGTGATGGCTGACATATGAGATGTACATCACAGCTGGCAAAATTCACTATGGCAACAATAGAAAATTTTCCTTTGCCGAAACGGGAGATAATTTGTATATTTTGATATACGTTGAGACAATCCTTTTTGAAGTTTCTAGTCTTTTATAAATTACACAGTCTGGAGAATGCGTTCATGTTCCCTTTCCATTATCAGTTGCTAGTATTTTTTTAGGGGCCACTTGCTCTAAATATAAAAAGCATATAACAAGGGAGAGGAATTTACCCCCGATGATGTCGTTGAGGTTTTCTCCCAGGTTCTAACTACGCTCACTTCATTCTTCCGACTGCCCTTACTTTAGACATTTTTTAAATGTTAGTTCTAGACTCCAGTATAACAGGAGCAAGTCATGAGGACAGAGCTGCCATGAGCTTTGCTAAAATATTGGCAGTCATCCTGAAGATGGGGCATGTTGGTGCCACATTGAGCAATTTTGCTTTATAGCATTTTGTGTAGAGCATGTAAGGATCATACCACACTCTACCAATATTTATTTAGCCAGAGTCATTAGGGAGCTCAGACTAACCTTTAAACCCTTGCAAGAAAGTGAATTATTGCTGTATCTGACTTTGTCTGCTCTATGCACGCTGTCCCCATAACTTAGGTAGGGATAGTGCCCACTGCACCGTAGCAGATCAGGGCTTGAAAGCCAAGGTCTACCTCAGGAAAATTAAGTTTCCTGCCCTTTTCATCAATCATTTACACCAGAAATCAACATATCCTGTAGTCTCACTTGACAAATAAGCCCTATGGTAGTGCTAAGTGATGATCATTTTCTTGTATGTTCTTTCTGATAAGCCAAAAAAAAAGAAAATCCTCAAAATGAATGGAAGTTCCAGGGCTCACACCCTGGATATGGTTTTTTTTAGCTAGCTGTGGTGGGTGTCTCTGCATTTATATTCCATTTTGGAGGTGTTTAGATAAAAACTAACCCCTCCTAAGGAAAGAAGATGCTGAAGGGCCATCTATGCTCCCAGCAGCTTTGCGAGCTGTTCTCCTTCCCGCTCTCCTTCCTCCCCACCCCATTTGATACCAAGTTTATGAGAGTATTGTAGCCAGCAGTAATATCCTAGATTTTCAGAGAAAGCAGCAGCATCTTGCTGATGTTGGCATAGGCAGGTTTTCTACAATCACTAACCTGTCATTTTATATTGCAGTATTCGCAGCGTCCTGGTGTTTTAGGATTCCCAAATGCTAAGCTGCAGATGGCTTAAAACAGCAGTACAAAGTTTGTTATCCTCCTACAACCACTATGCAATACAAAACAAGCCGTTTCTAAAAGACCTACCACCATCACCCTCGAATAAAAGGATCAAGCTCAAAACCCAAACTTTAAGGCACAGCATTTATAAAGAAAATAAATAAATCGTTTTCCTCTCATGTCTTTTTCCTGATTCTTCTTGAAATAATCAGTATTATTCTGCAATTTTCTTTTAACAGCCAGTGCTGATATTGTAGTACTTAATGCTGTCACGTGTTATGAAAGGCTTAGATTTTTTTTTTAATCACTTTTAATGAGCCATTTTTTAAATACAAAAAAAGAAACTCTTTCTTTGGGTTTTAATAGCACTGCAGATTTAGCAGATTTATGCATATAGCTCACACGTATGGGAGATGAACGCTACCATACTACTCAGTAAAACTCCCAAGTCAGAACTATGCCCTGGCTTAACCCATTACCTGAGCGGTATGGAAACTACTGCAGAGATTACAAACAGGGACAATCTTTCACTGTGTTGTTAGATACCCCAGTGCATCATATTAAAATGACCGTTAATTCTTTTTTTCTTAAGCCAGTAGTATGCCAAACTGTTCTGCTTTAGATATGCAAGCCCTTTGTAGAAGAGACAATGCACAATTTTGCTGTTTTTTTTTTTTTTTTTTTTTTTTTTACTCTTGCAAGCTTAATGGAGTTAAATTGGAAAAAACATAAAGACTACTCTGTGAAAGGTTATTAGTGTTTTAGTCCCTCTTTTTTATGGCTTACCCTATCCATCTCCCAGTCTCTCGCCTCTGTAGCAGCATAGCAGAAAACTTCAGTGTGTGCTCTGATCCAGCTGACCATGTGTTTGAACTAATAATTTCAATAAATGATAAGTAAATCACAAACTTAGGCATTGAAGAATGCCTCGCAACTGGATATTTTATATAACTAACATGTCTAATCATTTTATATAAAACAGCTGTGGGTTTTTCTTTTAAGCCTGTACCTCTTTTGAGGTTTTAGTTGTTTTATCAATGTGGTTTTAGATCTTTGGAGAGGTTATAGAAGCATGCCTGAAGCTTGGGAAACAGTGTGAATAAACACAAATATACATCATTATTTGTTCCATTAAACAAAGGGGAGGAGTCTTAGCTGTAAGTGTGACTACAAAATAAATGAGGAGACGACATAATTGTTGGTAACAGGCTGCAAGAAATCAAACATAAAGAATCTTGCAGCTTTTGGTGTTTGTAACTTGGTAACAGGAGGTGTTAGAGGCTATTTCTGTCTTGTCAATCATGGTCAAATTGCCTTACTTTTCATTTAAACAGCCACTTACAGTACTGCTCAAAGCTTGCATGCACCCAGTTGCACAGTATCAGGGTAGAAGAGCATATGAACTAAGGTGTCTGTGTGCTAATGAGGACTGAGGTTTGTCCTAGCAGAAAGAGTCCTTGAATAGCCCAGTTAGATTAGAGTATGAGTTTAACCAGGGATTAGGCTTTAACAGAACAAGATCCTTGAACAACACGCATGTGTATAATAAACTCAGTTTACCCTGCAATTAAGAATCAAACTTCACATTTGTTTCTGTGTGTGTGTGTGTTGGGGGGGGTGTTACCTGTGTGCATGGTTTTGAAGCTCTCTCTTTTCTGGCCTGTAGGATGACACATCTCAGGTGCGGTACTGTTGAAAAGGTCCCATCTCTTTCCAGGCCAACAGTGTGCACTGGATCACTGAAATGTTCAAAACAGAGGGAGAGGGTTTTAATTCTGCTTAATTCCGCTCATCTGTAGTAACATGCATGCAACAGAAATAAGAACCTAGTAACGTCTCAGTGCTCAGAGTATTGTTCCCTTTTTTTTTTTTTTTTTTTTTTTTTTTTTTTTTTTTAATGGAGGCAAAACTGGTTTACTGTATCAAATAAGGAACAGGCATTAAACATGCTAAATAAAGCTTGTTTAAACCTAGTGTGCAGTGATAGAAAGGGACCGTACAGGGAGGTGAAACACCCCCGTGTCCAAGACTCAGAGGGGGGGTTTCTCAGGCATTCCACAATGCATCAAAGATACAGCAGCAAATACATTGGTAGCCTTGAGAGTGGAATGAGGCTGGGGGGGGGGGGGAAACCTGAGCTAAGGAATAAATCACAACACACCACCTCGTAACTGGATCTCAGGATCACGCAAGCTATGCCTAGTAAAGGCCTGCTGTTGGTGTCTTTAGGAGGCTATTTGCCAGGGTGCAGGACAGTCAACTGAAATCATCCTTACTGGGGACATTTTATAAGGCAGCACCCTGGCTTTGTGCTCACCTGTGGGGCTGGGGGGGGGGGAGAGAGACCCCTCTGTCTCTCAGCAGCCACAAGAGCTCATTGGCTCCCAGCCTACGACCCTGTGGTGAACCCCTATTGCAGCCGCAGGGCGCCCTACCCACATTCCAATGAGGAGCCCAGGGGGAGTGAGGGGCTGGGCCCTGTGATGGCAAAGCTCTGGCCAGCATTTGCCCTCAGAGACCCTTTCCCAACAGCTGACTCTGGGGCAGGGGGCACAAGCCTGGTCTGTACCTGCACTGGGGCGCTTTCCTGTGAAGAGCCAGGAGCCCCAAGGCTCCCTCGCCCCAAGCACCCAGACGGCCTGACTGCAGCTCCCTGGCGCTCTGCTCCTCCTGGCCTTCAGCTTGCTCCCAGCTCACACCATGGCATTTCGGGAGACATATACGAACTGATTTGTCAGCAGCTACATCCGTGCCAGCTACTGCTGCCAGGCTGTAAGCTGGAAAAGGTCTGGCTTAGAAGGAGGGTGCCTACCCCTGTGCTGCAATCACAGCACATCATTAAACAGCCACTGTTACAAGTTAATGCCAACCATTGCCACATATTAGGGCAACAAGATTAAAGCTGTTAATGATTCTCTTGGGCTCCAGTATGTGCCCTGAAGAACTTGTCTTTGCTTAAACGCGTAGCATAGCCTTTAGCCCCTGTAACTCTAGAGAAAAGGTTGAATATCTTATCAAGTTCAAATAAAAGTAGCCATGCAGCTAGGAGCAGCTGCCAGACACGGTTATTCAGCAGTTCATAAAAACAAAACAAAACAAAAAACCCCACGGGGTCGGGGTCGGGCAGAACAGGTCTGCCCCGCGGCAGCGAGCAGAGCAGCTCCTCCTGGTGGCTGAAGCCGCCGCCGCCCCTCAGGGCCAGCCGGCCCCAGGCAAGAGCTCAGCGGCCGCAGGGGTCAGCAGTGCTGCCCGTCTGCACCCGGACGCCTCAGCCAGGCTGGAGGCACTCACGGCGGCAGGAATTTTGGCCTGCCAACGGTGAACAAACGCTGCTGCTGCCAACCTGCTCTCCCCACCATAAGACAGTGCTGATACACACAGAGGCAAAGGCCAACACAAAGCTCACCAGGGATTCCCCTAAATACTTACCCCTGGGGCTGAAGTCTCCAAAGATGTGGTAGCACCTCCCAAACCTTAGGGTGAGCCAAAGGACAGGAGAGGTGCTCATCTTATCCTGGTGCCATTCTTCCAAATTCCTCTAGGTTAGCTTGCTGGATGCCTCAGTGGAAACACACCTGCGAGAAGAGAGCATAGGTGTGTGATTCTCATCACAGAACAGGATGATGTTGTTGTTACACATAAGTAAGTTAAACGAAAGCCTTCTTGGAAAAGCCTCTCCTTTCTGACACATTTGCTCCTTTTGGCTGGGGCACTGCTATAGCACACTACAGCAGCCAGGCATTAAAAAAAATAAAATCCAGCAACATCACAGATATTTAAGTTTTACTTGTACTCTTCAAAGTGCCCTGCATGTCTATTTTTCACTCTCTTTATTATTTTAATTTAATTTAATTTTATTTTTTAATCCTTTTGCAAGTATTGGAGGCACTGCCAGGTCAAATGTTGCCTTTTGGCAAGGGGTGAACTCCAAGGAAACCTAAGTAGTGCCAGGAATCTCCTCTCTCCACCTGTCCCTGCAGCAGTTGGAGAAAAACGTCAGTGAGTGCTGTTGTGCTTTCCAGGGGGCACAGGGAACCCCACCAAGATGCGAGGCATCAATAAAAGCCTTCCAGGCAGATTTGTCCTGGCACTCTGTGGAACATGACTGCCTCCCGTTGGCATTTCCCTGCCACAAGCAGGCTCCTCTGCTCAATGCACCCTGTACTCACTGATGTCCAGCCCTGGACAAAGATTAACCAGTGCTCCCAGCTCTCCAGTGATGCTCCTGCAGCGGTTTGCTCTGGCCCTACGCCAGGGCTCTCACGGTGCTCCCTGCTGTCCTTACCAGCACTGACCTGTGTGTGCTCAGGGCCACAGCTGGGACTTTTCGCAGTACAAGGAGTCAGCCAGACTGAAAGCAGCTTCCCTCGAGCCTGCTGCAGTGCCTGCAACAACTCTTCTAAGACCACATGACTACCACCGGAAAAGTAAGGACAATTCATTTATTTTCTTATTTTCAATTCATTATACTCACTTCACTTATTTTCTTTCAAAGGTATTCTGGGGAACAATCTTGAGATGGCTCACACTGCAAACTTGTAACTTTTTTCTAAACTTACTCCCCTAAGTCATCCAAATCACTCTCCAGTACAATCCTGTGCCTTCGTACAACTGCAGTTTGTCAATACGTACGTACAGGATTCCTCTTCTGTTCTATCTTCTAGCACTATTCAGTATTTTCACTGGTGAGCTGGTCTGAAAAACAGGCTCCTGCTGAACCCTGCCTCATGCCCCCACTTTAACAGCGAGACACAGCTCTTTAACGGGGAGCAGCCAACCACATATTCCCCAGTCTGGTAACAGCTTCATACTGACCTGTTTTCTGACAAACAGCTGTCACGTGGGACCATTTCCAAAGCCCTGATATAGTCAAGACCCGGGGCATTTCTCTCAACCCTGATACAAAAGGATATTTAATTTGATACGACTTGTTCCTGACAAATCCCATTTTTACTTGCAAGGTAACTGACTACAAATTGCTTGTTTCTGACCACACATTTCCAAAGAAATCTTTCCACTCAGCAGGGGTACGACAGCGGCTGTCTCTAAAACATGGCAAATGGCAAAGGGAGCCCTGCCTAGGTGGGCGTTCAACTGATTTTTTTCTAAGTTCCCCAGCAGCACTTGTGGCCCAGCCCTAACACCAGTGCACTCATGAGGGCAGCGGGAAATCCTGGCTGTCAGGATTTTACAAGAGTAGCTGGAAAGGCAGCCGGGTAAACTGTTGAGTACTTTCAGGGACTTGAAGACATTTGCCTGAATTAGATTTGAACTCTGCAGCAAGCACCCTGCTTCCTTTCATTGCCAGACAGGGCAAAGCCTCTTTAACATGCATAAGCTTTTAAGCAGCCTTCTCAAAGAGAAAATTCTGTAGCCAGTTTCCTATGAATACTGCCCAGGTGACAGCAGCTCCTCTGCTCCAGCCATTTCACTAGAAGCAGGATGTGTGATTAAGCTTCCTTCCACAAGAGCTATGGCCCTCTTCTCGGACTGGAAATATCATCTGTAACAGACTACAGTGCCGCGCGGAGATCTGTAGGATCCCAGTACATAAATAAATAAATAAATAAATCCACTATGCTTCGCACACAGCTGGAAGACAGGAGGCCTAGGCAGAATCACTGCTGAATCCAGCTTCCTTAGGGGCTTGCCCTGGCGATTGCTCCGACCATCCAGTCCCACAGATACAAGGTTGCTGGATATTTTCAAATCCAGATTCCTAGGGAAAGCACTAGCCTAATCCTCAGACTAATGGTTCACTTCACAATTTCACAGCTAAATCCACTCATGACCACAGCTGACAGACCAACCGCCATCAGCTCCAAAGACCATCAGGGGTTCATAGAGCAACTGACAGGCACTAACCCATTGAATCTCACAGTGCCCAAAGGAGCTAGAGATGGAGGGGCCCTTGCTCCAGGGAGACAGGCAGGGACACAGAGCTGATGCCATTTCCCACCTTAACTTGCAATAGCAGCAGTAAATGAAAGGAGAACCAGCCGAGTCCTTCTGGCAAAGGACAAATGGCATTTCCTCAGACCTCAAACTATGTCTGTATTTATCAACCATCACTTGATTTCATTTTTAATTCAGCACTGCCATGTTTCTGCTCTCCCACCTCATCCCACATATACAGGAAGATCCCCATGAAACATCACAGGAAGGCTGTCTAGCACCCACAGGCCCAGCCACATGTGTTTCGCACATACACCCAGTGTAGCTCTCTTTTATACAATTGTGAGAAGCCCTTCCCTGCTTATACTTTCAAGGCAAACAGTCCCACGCAGCCTAATCCCCTCTACTGCTTCCAGGTTATAAAATGCAGAGCTGCCGTTGCCTGGGAAGTGGGCAAATCACTCTCTGTTGAGGAGGTAGAGGTTGCACCTCCAAAGGCGCGAGAAGTTCGTGTCAAGGTAAGACCTGCAAGTTTTGCTATGTTCCTTTTCCCTCTTGTTCTTTTGGTTGGGGATTGGATATACAGTTTCATGAGTCTTGGTAGGAGGAGATCAGGGTGTGAGAGCCGAGTTTGGGCAATCAAACCTCTACTTAACATTTAAACACAAAAATGGAAAAACAAACAAACAAAAAAAAAACAAACAAACAAAAAAAAACGTTCTCAGTTCCTCCTACCTGATAGCTGTTGAAACAGGCAGAGACATCAATGCACACAACTGGGTACAGCAGTGTGCTGAGAAAGTGGACTAACACGCCAGTGCGTTACTGGTAAGTCATATGGAAAAAATAAATGCACAAGAGCTACTTGCCTATGCAGATATTTGAATGACATGGCCAGTTTATTTAGGGATGCCATTTTAGCCTTTACTGCTTTTTAAGTGAACGCTTAATCTCCATGAACTACCTTTCTTACACTTCCCCCACAGTTCTGGGCACCAATGCTATTCAGTTCACAGGAAAAGGAAATTTTTCCCTGGATTATCAAATTATGTGGCACACCAGTGGACAGCAAAACTCTTTGCTCTCCCCTGCTGATCTATACCATGTTATTTTAGATACCTGGGATTTTTGATTTCAGAACTCTAAGAACCAGAGATGCTCCACAGGTTAATTTTCAGTCCTCTTCAACATGGCACAGAGTACGATGGGAAGCATTCAGTGCGAGCAAAAGGCAAAGGCTGGTCTGGGCACAAATGATGATGAAAATTACCCCCAGGAACAGGGTTAAACAGTGTTTCTTAGGCTAATCTACACGTTCATCTCCAAACAGATTGTGGCCACTGGGATCTGTTGCACAGATGACCATGTTTTAAGAGGCTGCTTTCCTAATACAGAATTCCCACTTATCCCAGGCCATGAAGGAGCTGGGATTGTGGAGAGCATTGGAGAAGGAGTGACCTCTGTGCAACCAGGTAAAAGCAAGCACACACACACGCGTGCGTGCACACACACACACAAGCACGCGCACAGAGGATTCAGCACCCCGAATAGACAGAGCAGCCCAGAGCTCAGAAATTCCTGCCTGCAGTCTGCACCCTTGATCCCGAGTCTGCCTGTGCACTAGGACAGTTACTCTCTAACACCACAAAAACTTTCCTAGATGTTCTCCAAGCACATGAGTGTGGCTCCAAGCATTTCCTACTGACAGAGGAAGCAAAGTACTCTCTGTAGGAGGCTGCCACCTGAAAGCTCAGCCAAGACACTCCAACAGGCAACACAGCACCCTCAGGGCCTGTTGAGTCAGAGGTGCCTAACACGGTGTGCTTTCCTTCAGGAGACAAAGTCATCCCTCTTTGCCTTCCTCAGTGTGGGGAATGCGGCTTCTGTTTGAATCCTGACTCCAACTACTGCAAAAAGGCTCAGTGAGTTTGGTTTACCTCCCCTTTATCCAAATGCAGTTGGCTGTCTGACAGTCCTGTGTGTGCTGTGCTTGATGAACAATGCATTTGTCTCTTAACAGCTTTGACGAAACCCAGAATGTGATGCCGGACAAGACCAGCAGGTTTACCTGCAAAGGGAAACAGCTTCACCATTTCCTATGGGTCAGCACCTTTGCAGAATACACCGTTATGCCAGAGTGTGCCGTTGCCAAAATAGATGCTGCTGCACCTCTGGACAAAGTCTGCCTGTTGGGTTGTGGTTTTCCCACAGGGTATGGGGCTGCCATCAATACTGCTAAGGTTGGTAATCAGGGGTTTCTAGGACAAACATCACCACAGCTGCCTTAGCACGCTTGTCAAGGCTGTGCAACAGAAACCTCCTCCTCACACTGGAGCCCTGTGGATTCCAGATGGAGGCTAACAGGGCCTCATGTTGTGCAGGTAAAACCAGGCTCTACCTGTGCAGTCTTTGGCCTCGGAGGAGTTGGCCTCTCTGCTGTCATGGGCTGCAAGGCAGCTGGAGCTTCCCGCATCATTGCTGTTGACATCAACAAGGGCAAGTTTGCCAAGGCCAAAGAGCTGGGAGCCACCGACTGCGTCAGTCCTTTGGATTTCAAGAAGCCTATTCAGGAGGTGCTCACTGAGATGACTGGCTATGGCGTGGACTACTCCTTTGAGGCCATTGGGCACAAAGATACCCTGGTATGTGGCCTTTTAGCACATGCTTTCCCAGCTCATTCACAGTCCCCTGCCAGGGCAAATTTCTCCAGAGCAGCTACTTGCTTGCCTTGTGCCTGTGTTTTTGTGCATATCTTTGCTCAGTAAGGCAGGCTATTCGGCTTTGAGAGGAAACTATATCTGAGGCTTAAAACAGGAACAGAGCTTTGCATTCTAGTTGCAGAAGAGTGTGAGTACTTTTAAATTACCAGCAAGGGAGAAATAACTACATAGATGGAATGCATTTTTGAGAAACTAATTAGTGTATTTTCTAATTCACCTACCTGTCCCATCAGATTGCTGCCCTGGCCTCCTGCAACATGAGCACAGGCATCTGCGTGATGGCTGGGGAACTGGATTCTGGATCAACAATTTCCTTTGACCCTATGCTTCTGCTATGTGGGCGTGCATGGAGAGGGACTCTGCTCGGAGGTAGGAGACTAAAGAAAAGATGATAGCTATTTCAATCTTTGCAAACTTTTCCTCTCACTGTAATTCCCAAATGTGTGTGGACAGTTACCCTTCAATGTATATGAAAACCCTCCCCTTGACAATTCATTGAATACATTTTCCCATGTGAGCAATGTATTCAGCTGCATACCAAAAGAAACATTTTCTGAGTGATGATAAATGTCCCATGAAAGCAACTTCCTTCTGCCCCACTAACACCTTCCTGTTGCACAGCCTGTAAACTGCCTGGGTCTCTCATTCCACAAGATTCTTCTAATCTCTCCCGCCCCTTTGCTTCCCTCCCCTTTTTCTCCCCTCATCCCCTCCATTTCACGCATACCCACCACCCTCAAAGGCACTCCCCTCAGCTCCAAGCAATGTTCTCAACCTGGATTTTACTTCAAACCTGCTGCATCTAGCTCATGCCAGAAGTGGGGCTGATGTGCCCTAAGGATCTTCTAACTCTTTTCAACTATACCCTCAGCTCTAAGACTGTTCTATCTGTAAACCTCATCCTATTAATTATGATGCATTCAGGCAGATGGAGATCATCTCTCTGGCTGCGATCTTTAGAAGCAGCTATCTTGTTTTTCAAGGACACAGTCTGACATATCTTTTACATGTGAACATAGCCTGGTAGAGGTGCCAAGCCACTGACTGGCATCTGTATTCATCTCAAAGTACTGTTGTTAGACTTCCGCACCAGCCAACAAATACTTATGTTACTTCACCAATCAGCATTTCTTTGATTATTTACTGTGTGTACTTCTCATTTCTAGGTTGGAAGATGAGGGATTCTATTCCCAAATTAGTTTCTAGCTATTTAGAAAAGAAATTTAACTTGGACTTGCTGATCACGCACACATTGCCGATTGCTGAAGTGAACAAAGGATTTGAATTGTTGCGTACAGGTAAAAGGTAAGATTTTGACTGGCTGGAATTAGGCGTAACAAATGCCACCTCCATCTAAAATTCAAAGCAGTCCAAATACTCTGGCAGCCCGAATAAAGCAGCAACATGAAATACTACCCTATCAAAAAGCATCAAAGGGAACTAAGAAAGCTGGGCCCAGAACCATGTTAGTGTGTTGGGAGGATCTGCCATAACTGAGACATAAGAGCCAATACCCAGCAAAGGAATTCTCCTATTTATTGTTCAACTCTTCAGAGATCCTGCAGCCCCCAGCACTGGACTGATGCAGACACAAGATCTTATTTCAGTGTTTGAAAGCACAAATGAAAGAGAATAAGGAGGAAGGCATACCTGGGGTCAAAAGTATGAAAGTAAGAGAAGTAAGAAGGATGTATCTTAAGACTGCAGTACAAAAGAATTGAGGGAAGGGCAAGGTAACTTAGCTACTGAGTGCTTCCTTTCAGTAGATTTTTGAAGACAGCCCATTTGCTGCCTGTCTCATTCAGCTGAGTTAAAAACAGGCTGGATGAGAAACAAGGTGGCCAGTCCTCATACGCATCAGCCTGGTATCTACTCCATCTGAATATGAGGAAAAACTTCTTTACTGTGAAGGTGACAGAGCACTGGAACAGGCTGCCCAGAGAGGTTGCAGAGTCTGCTTCTCTGGAGATATTGAAAACCCACCTGGACGCAATCCTGTGCAACATGCTCTAGGTGACCCTGCTTGAGCAGGGGGCTTGGACTAGATGATTTCCAGAGGCCCCTTCCAACCTCAACCATTTTGTGACTCTGTGCGATTCTGTGATTCATGAAAACTTTCAATGCCAGCACTCGTAACTCTCACTTCCTTTCCATTTTTCAGTATTCGCAGTGTCCTACTGTTTTGAAAGACAAAACCAAGGGAGGCAGAGTAGAGTTAACAGCTCAGCAGACATCCTGTTGGTACAGGCACAACTTCCCTAGCACCTCATTTTGTGGGGCACAAGGAGAAGAGAACGAAGCACTTGCTGATGATGGTACCACCAGCAGCATTCCCATGGCTGGCTGAAACCTGAAACAACCCCTCTCCTAAGAAAACAGTCTTATAAATAAAAGGTTTCTATTCAACTCTTCCTACAGAGTGCAATGAAATGATAGAGGCCCCATGGGGGAGGAGGAGCTCTTCCTCATATCACAAGACCTTCCATTGCTCCCTCCACTGCTACTTCTTCAGACCTTCTTTGGCCTTCCACACTTAGGAACATACATCTTCATGTTCACCACAATCTCAGCTGTGTTATTGCTGCAACCTAGACCAAAACTGCATAAGGAAACACAGTGCACTGCTGCTGCTGTTATTCTTGATCTCTCTCTTGGGAACACCATGTGTTTTGCTACACTTGCTGCTCTAGCTCTTTCATCATTTACCTGCCCGCTTAGAACCTCCCACTTACTGTTAGTGAACTGCATCCCAGTTTTTTCCAAAATGTCTCCGCAAACTGTCAGAACCATTTTCTAATCCTCTCCTTCAGTATGCTTGCGGCCCTACCATTATCTGCAGATTTAATGAGCATACTCTATTCCAATGCCGAAGCCTCTCAATATGAAACACTGAGTAAACCCAGACAATGACAGAACCTTGAAAAACATCACTCAACATATCCTTCAAGTCATAACAGCCAATATTGAATAGTTAATCTCATAATTTCCCCAAACAGCTAGAATCATGACATGAGAAGCATGTGCAGAGTCTTGACACAAGAGAATACACAAGATGTACTTCAGAATGCAGATTATGGCACAGAGGAACACTTTGACTACCTGGTTTCACATAAGAGGGTCTGATGGTAATTTCCCTTTGAGTTTTTGTAAGCCCTGCCACAAAGCAACTTCATGTTTGGTTGATCTTTTGCCTGTATCTAAGTTTTAGCTTTGAAGTTAATATGTATCTCTCCATCATATGGCATTTCTGCCAATTACTACTATACTACTAGTAATTGCTATAACATTTCTCTATTAATACAACAAAAGAGCAAATTTCTGCTGTCAGAATTATATCACTATTTGAACAGAGATTCTGTTCTTTGGCAGAGCCTCACAAGACTATGCTATTATAAAAAACAATACAAAAGCATGCAATTTCAGTCATAAATGCAATATGCCAGGCAAAAAAATAAATGAGCTTTTTCACTGGTAATTATTTCACCCTATGATCATCATGCCTTAAAACCTGTGGTCAGAGTTCATAAAGCTTCCATATCATATAGAGGTAGAAATTAGCTGAAGACATTAGAGCTATAACTCCATTCCGCATTTCACAACATTCAATTAACTGATTCAGTTACCAAGAAAACTGCACTATTTGCACACCAAGTATCAGACAGTTGCTGCATTTCAGCACTGCCTGCCTGTCTTTTTTATATCAACACAGTCTGCAGGATGCTTGCAGAGGAAAGTATTTTCAAATAAAAAATAAAAAGGAATATTAGTTTTAGTTACCACAGCAATACATTAAAACCAATAAAAAAGCAATTCAAAATAAATACTATAAAAGAATTTGTTGAAACATGGCAAAATTGCACTGTACAACCCGCTAGACCCTATTTACATAATCTACATATTGCTCTAATGTCTTATTCTCTAGCCTTCTTCACAACAACCAGTCAAACATGTGAAATTTGTTAGCTGCTTGGTTTTTTTTTAATCATATTTTGTCTTCAAATTGTCCAGCTTGTGGAGTTTTCATTCATAAGATTTTTGAGCCACCCACCACGCCAACGTACTTCAATCCACTTCTCCCACTTAAGTGCTAGGCCCAAGTCAGAACATTCGAAACCCTTGTGACCCTGCACCATGCCATAAGATAGGCTCACTAAGCAGAATATTCATCTCAGATAAACAACACTTTCTATGACTCATTTTCAACAGCTTTTTTTTCTAATTTCTTTCAGGGAACATAATGCATATAGTGGGAATATCTTGTTATTTACAAACTTTCAATGGGTCTTAACATTGAGTTCTTATGGTACCATTTGAATTGAGATATCTCCTCTACAATTTTCTTCTTCCTTACAAAAAATGATCGTACCACTTCCCCTTCTCATCAGTTCCAGGCTGGGAACCAAGGAAATCAATACTGAATCACTAAACAAAATGTTGAATCTTACAGCACACTGGAGGTCAAACCAGGCAATCACAGCAGTTTTAAAGAAGATCAATCCATATGAGTAAATATGAGCAATATTTCTAACAAGCATGTTGTGACTTGTGTTGCTACAGCAATGGTTCTTGTGCCCTTCTCTTCATATACTCAAGCAACAATGCCCGATGTCTCCATTCACATGGTGTATGATGAGTTAACCACAGTGACCTACACACAAATATCCGAGGCGACTGACATGTGTTAGATAGTCCCTAATTTATACCCTAATATCCCAACTTAAATTCCAAAATGCTATCAGTCCCCCAGGTAAATGCTTATTCAGTAAGTGTATGTCATGGCATACTCCATTTAGACCACTATCACGTCAACATCTACTCAAAGTATGATTTAGTTGTTCACTCAGAGTTTCTTTCTTACACTATTGTAAATCTGAAGGTGAACTACAGTCAGGAAGAACGTACTACCAAACGTAAAACATGAATCAGTCTCTTCATATTCAAGTCTGTTTGTGCAGACAGCTTAGAAGAAAAAATAAAACAATTTAAAGCCAAGGAAGTTCAGTGGTCACTTGGCATGAGTAGACTGAATTCAACTTCAGCAGTCTCACAAACACTCAGTTACACAGGGCTTGCCTACACAAAAGAATTTACTTACAGACACATTCTTTGCTGTAACTATTAAAGCTCTCCCAAATACATGTTCAGTTTCAACCTCAAAATGTGTCACCGCTTCCATGCAGTAAAAGATGTCCTTCAGCACATGCACTCAGCATAGTAGCCAAGTAAGTCACCAACCTTTAGGCCGCTGCTGAACCCTGAGCACTGTGTGACTGTTCCCAGAGTCCACAGTGGAAATTTTACTAGAAGTCGCTGTTGTCTGCCTTGGAGAAAAAGACAAAAGGTAGCAGTGAAAGTCCCACAGTTCTTCTCTCACTTCTCCACAATCCAGTTCCTTTCTGATCCATGGCACCATTTCACACTGCCCACATGTCAGTGTGATTGGCACTCCACCTTCCACATTGTCATGCCATGGCATATATCTGACACATCACTGCCAGAAAACCAAAGCGTTGCAAGATTAATACTGGTGCCCCTTTTAAAGCCCCTCTTACTGCCACTTTGGACTACTGTTTGCCTCAGATCTCCCTATCAGTCCTCTTCAAGCATTCCTGGAAATGACAGCTACCCACCCTGCAACGAAGTCTGAGAGTCTCCTCTTTGACCTAAAAGCTCTCTGCTATCTGGCGCACACACGATACTTTGACAAGAACTGAGGATACATTGCAGAAAGGGCTATAACAAGTACTCATTTATCTAATTTTTCTTTCCGTGGACTGCATGATTATCAGGGCACTAAAAATTACTATTGTCTGTTTTGCACAGCATTTCCTCTCAAATTTTATAACTACGAAAAACAGATGTACCAGGTCACCTCTGTCAAAGAAGTTTGCCAAATACTTGCTAAAACTGACTATGGATTGTGTCCAACAACTTTAGGGAGAGCAAAATACAAATGAAGTATGTTTCATAATAGGATGCTGATTTATTTTTCAGTTTTAGCTAGTACATTGTGAACTGTATTTCTCATATTGTTCTACAAAATACAGAAGAAATGCTTTTTATCACTTTTCTATTCAAACACTAAAAGATTGTTCAATATTATGTCTTGAACATAATAAACTGCATAAACTGATGTTTTGCTGCAATCCCAAAGTCCCCCAGCAAAAAAACAAATGTCAGTGGAGCAGCACCAGTTTACATCAGTAGAAAAGCTGGCCATTGGATCTCATTCACTACTTCTTTATTATCCAGTGAGTGATAGCTCCACTGTTTAAGTTTCACATCACTAAACTAGTCATAACTGGTAAAAGATTAAATATAGACTGGACAGTGGAGCACTGAAACAGTATCTCTCCACAAACACTTCTATTATGGTTCCTATAAGGAAGACTAGGAGCCTGCAGCTATGGGTAAAACTGGGAAGAAAACCCCTCGCTGCAGACAACATCCATCTCATGTTGTGAAAGCTGTCAAAGCCTGTCATGTCCATTCTACATTAATGTCGTAAACTGTCAGTCTCTCCTCAGGGAATCTGTTCCTCAGCAACAACTTACTGACTGCAGTATTGCAGCTTGCTCAGCTATAGTGTGGTTCCTAAGATCTAGCAATCCTGTTACTCAATTTCTAATCCTCTTAGCACAATCAAGGATTTTAAAACTGCTGCTCCTGCACCTGATATCCTTCTCTGCATATTATGAACCTAAAAAGTTATATGAACTGTGAGCGATGTGATGGAAACATTAGCTGTAATCCATTTAGCTACTTCCTTCTCAGATTTGAAACGTGCCTGGCTAAGAGTATACTGTACACAGAGCCAGAACGCAAGTTGTACACAGCCACTTCCACACTCTTCCACAGCAGATTCACATACCAGAGGAGGCGTCTGGCTGAGAACATTTAATGGAACTTCTCTTCCAACACTTTTGGGGCTGGCATCCCTCCCACGCCTCACAGTAGTGCTGCCTGACCCCATCTCTTCCTTCTTAATATGAACCTCGAGTACCTCTACCTCCCCTTCCTCCCAGCTCTGCCTGTCAGAGCCAGGGACTGCTTGCAACACCAGAGTCAAAACATTGCTAAAATTCTCCCTCAGGAGTCTCCGCTTGTGAAAACTCCTAGTTGTCATAAATTAGTATCTGTCTTCTACAGCGGAGGAAAAGCCTTCTTGTGACATCCAAGTCATAAGCGAGAAGTTATTGATCGCATGTGTACATGGTATCTTTGTTACACAGTGAGCATTTATAGACAGGACCACAGAAACAGCCACATTATCTGGTTTACAAAAGCTTCCAGACAAAATGCTCCTGTGAAAATCCTTGTATATCTTTTAAATTTGACATATTTTTTACATCTCACTTGTATGTAATGTAGTTTCTTCCCTGTAGAACAGGCAGAAGAATCTCTTTGCCATGCCTACTACGAAACACGCAACTTGGCAACCCTGAGTGGAAACACAGGACTTTATGCTCCAAGTGAGGGAAAACATCTCCCACAGACAGAAAAATTCCCTTGTTTACTCAACACCATTACCAGGCATTAGTACAGAAACTGAAGCAAACAATATCCAAGTTTTTGTTGTTATATTGTGCATGGATGGCTTACAATGCAGCTCCTGCCAGGGCTGCAGATAAGGCTCTAAATGGAAGCTGGTCTATTCCCTGGCTCCTCCACAGTCTTCTGCGACTAAACCTCTAAGCCCAAACTGTCAAGAGGAGTGAGATGTGCTGTGGCAGAAAGGCACTACAGGACCATAAAGATGCCTTTACAGAAGCTTTGAAATATCTTCAAGATGCTGAGATTTCCTTTTCAGTGAGGGTTCTCTGTGCCACTTACTTTCTCTGCAATCCCACTGACAGGTTCAAGTCCCAACCTAATTGAGATCAGCCTAAGGACTACTACAACACATTGTAGAAAGCATCCCGTTACAGCTAATACGATAAATACAGAGCATACAGCAAGCCAGAAAGCACACAGAGCACCTCATTCAGCTAGGTTAGTCATTATGCAAAGCAACACAACAAGATGTGTTCTCCAGTAATTTATTTCTTGCACTGACATGTTAAGTTCAGTTTTCAGTTATTTGAGACATAGCTAACAGGATGAACAACGAATAAGGAAGTTCTGGTTAACTATGTTCAAGGATGATGAATTCAAACTGGCAGAGATGCAAAGGGAGGCTACTAAAAGGATTTAGGAAAAAGTGGAGGGTGAAATGATATGTCTTCCATAAATATATTAACACTACAAACACTAGACAAGGTAAGAACATTCTGAGGTAACTGGCACTGTTTGCATAGAAATAAGTGAGAAAAAGTAGCCTAGAAGTTAAGAGAAGACTAATTTGATCAAGATATTGTAAGTGATCTTAATGGCTGTAAAAATATTAAAACAAGATTTGACAGGTTTATGATAAGGGCTACATGATACAGTTTCTACAGCAGCAAAGGATTAGACTCAGTCTTTTTTTTTTTGTTTGTTTGTTTGTTTTTTTTTTGTTTTTGTTTTTTGGTGGTGGTGGGGAGTCCAGGCAACTTGTTACATGAGCATTGCTTGTATGGAACAGAATGAATAGAATTAAAAAGAATTAAGAGTGATAATCTCCTAACTTACCTGGTTGTACCAAGATATTCTCACCAGAGTTTGTATTCAGAAATGCATTTGTTATGTGACTGATGTCTAAGTCAATGATCTGGATTTGAGTCTAAAGCAAACAAGTCAAATTGTAAGAGCTGAAATCTTGGCAATGTTTATACTTGAAATGGATTTCCTCCTCCAAAACTTAAGACTGCTTGGTTTGGATTTTTGTTACTGATTGTTACAAAGAGTCAAAAAATTAATTCTACTCATAGGTTGGATCATACAATTTAAAGAATAAGACGACACACTGGGAACTGAATTCCTGATCAGACCAGCACTCATTCTGAGCAATTCTCACCATATGCTGGAGAAAATGTTTCTTTAAGGAAAACAATATCATTTGATGGTGCAACATTTTCTTGCAGCATGGATAAAACATGGCACCATTGGGGGAATGAAAGGATGCTTTTATCTTCATACATGAATTGCATGCAATGTATAAATAGCCACAAATTTCATTGGGAATCTATATGCATTTGATTCTTGAAAGTACAATGAAATTATTTCCCATATATAATCATTCAAATATTTACAAGATTAGGAACTTGACTAAAAACTTTTTTTTTTTTTTTTCAGAATTCTCACTTTTGTGTTTTGACAGGTACCTTAGAGGTATTTGATTATTTCCACCTTCATATTACTTGGAGGTAACAGTCCTTTTTCTCAGCTAAAAGGTCAGCATTTCAAAGAGGCATCAGTGGCAGCTTTGCTAATAGCTTTAGTTTAGTAATTAACTGATAACATGAACCTGAATTAGTCATTCTGTTGGGGTCTTATTTTGGTTTGCACAAACTGAAATGGGAGCCACATTCCAGAATAAACAAAACACTAATATACTTTGAACATAATTTAAAAATTGCAGTAAAGGCTAGTTATCTCTTGAAACCATCCTTTGTAATAAACCTGCTGAGAGATGTTCTGCTTTATAGGCTTTAACATGAACACGGGGTCTTTATTTTGCTTTCATTTTTGTAAGAACTACAGGAGCATGCTTACTTTTGTTTTGGCTTTCTTCATGCCCTTTGGGCTTTTCTTACTAATAACACAATATAGAGAAAGATTTCTGCTTTACATCAGAGTATCTGCTTAATAAACAGATTTATTTCAACAGAAATGCACATCATTTTTATCATCTTTATCATCTTATCCTTTTTATTGCCAGCACTGCACTTCTTGCCAACCAGTATTTTGCTGTTCAAATTTCTTCAGTTGTAGTTCTTTTCCTTGCTTTGAGAAAATATTCATCCCCTTTAGTACTGAGGCTTATAAATAATGTACTTGACCTGTGTACACTTGGTGCTAAGCACATGTTAATGTTTTGACTTTCAAATGCACAGCTTATTTTTCCATTATGTTACATCTGTGCTTACTTTATTGAACCAATGCTAATACTTTTATGTTGGCTTATATACATTTCTATGTTTCTCACAAAAATTAACTCTCAAAGAAATCATGTGGATTTTTATAAATCCGTAGATTAAAAAAAAAAAGTTTGATTATTGACAAGAGAGTTTGATTATAATTCCACTCTCTGGGTTTCTCAGGAGAAATCTGTACTGAGAAACTCAGTTCAAATGGAGAAATCTGCAACTGGCAACTCACTTGCAAAAAATGGCCTTTTCTCTGTTCTGAAGGACTTTATAGTCATAATACTGTATCAACAGCACACTCAAACTTCATCATGTGACAGTGCTCGAGATGTCATCATTCCTTTTGCATTTTTCTGTGGTTTAAACTATATGTTTTTGTTAGTAAAGCAATGCCACAAAATGTCACTGACCTAGGTTCAGATCCAAAACAGGATCTGTGTGTTTTCTAGATACTTGCCAAAAAAAAAAAAAAAAAAAAAAAAAAAAATCCATAATAAAGGATTCCACAATAGTCAACAATAAAGACTGGAAGAGCAGGCACCTAACTTCAGAAACCCTATTCCAGTTTTGACCTGACAGTTCCCAGGCTCCCATAGTTGCCAGAACTACTCCTGTTCTACAAGTCCTACCACTGACTCTGATAAAGCATTTCTCTGCCAGGAAGATGTTATTTATTAGTACCAGATAGTAACTGCCAGGCCTTGTTAAAGACCAGGAGCCCACCACGCTGGGCACCCTAAATACTGAATAAAATGCATGCCCTGCCCTACAGAGTTAACAGTGTAAAACAAGAAATGACAGATGAGCACAGTTAGACAAGGGGACAACCAAGAAACAAAATTTAAAATAGCTTATTATGGTAGACAGCAGCAATGGTACCTTGACAACAAATATGTTGTTGAGATTTTGTAGACCTCAGAGCAAAGGAAAGTTTTAGAAAGGAATTTCAATGAGTACAAGGTAGCACTGCAGACATTGACAAGGATCTACCAAAAAAGAGACAGTAAGTCAGACAGGGGTCTCCCCAAGAAGTTAACAGGCAGCTGGAATCAAGGATCAAAACATAGGTAGGAGTTTGTTCATGCTGAACAAGAGGCAAAGGAGTGTGAAAGGCCTTGAAAGCACAGCTAAATCACTTACATTTAATACACTGAAAGAATGAAATCAACAAGTGTGATGGAGAGAGAAAGAGATGATTCAGTCAAAGTAAAAGGATAATAAAATTATTTTTGCAGCAGCATTCTGAATGAGTCAGATCATACTTGTCAATACCAGAAAAAAAGATGTTGCTATAACTGAGATGAAAAGGCCATAAGGCTGTAAAAATATTCCCAAAATAAAAATATCCCATGTTACCTCCTCTCATTCTCTGTTTTTTTGATCTGTAACAAACAAACAAATCTGTAACAAAATGACATTAATTACTATTTGTATAAACTACAAACTGTATCTAAGTATTAGATGCTGGGTATACACAAGACATGCTTGCCTTGAGGAGGTTGTTAAGGAAAAAAACATGACTCAATCTAACAATAAATAAGACCTTTACAAAATCAGCAGCAGATTGTAAAAGGCACAAACTACAGCATCTCAGGTGAAAGTTGCTGTCCAAATACACAATACCGTCATCATTAATGAAATGTTACCAGTAAATCTATCACCTTTTGACATTCAGAACTGAAATTTAGGACTTATTCGCACATTCTAGAGCACAGGATTCAGTCTGCCTCTCATTAAAATCATCCAAGCCAGGTGGTTCAGGGACCAGCGAAGGCTCTCTGCTACGGGAAGGTCTGTTAAGTCTGTACTTCTTACATGTGTCCACATTAAGCACTCTATTAATCATATCAATCTCCTTTAAAAAAAATAAACTGAAGCCCACATTGCAATCACAGTTAAGTCTGTACTGTTCCGGTCCAGCTGATACAATGACATGTGACGCATTTAAAAAATTGTAAGACAACAACTAACATTATCCTAAGGACAACACCTGCAATCTTTCCAAGATGACATCTATTGGGGCTTCAAATTCAGAAGTCCAAAGAATGAGCTCGAAATTAAGTCTTGAGAAAGAACAAAAGCACTGGGAAAGTATAAGAAAATAGCTTGCATTTGTTTTAACACTGAAAAATGAACACCAGGTGCTTGATATTATTTTTGTGGTGAGTACCTATCACAGGTTACATTTCAGTGTTTTATTTTCAATATGGAGCTTGATATCTTTGGAAGGGTGGCTCTGTGATGTAGCTGGTGACAGCAGTAAAGAACTGGGTTCATGACTCATGTGGTCCTTTCCAGTTCTATGTTCCTAAATGTGATGTTACTTGTTCATATGGAGGGAGTAATGCTAAATTGTTACTTCTGAAGTGTGATTAGTATTTAAAATCCCATGCAAACATGAGATGTAAGTTTTATGGACTAAAGCTTGGAGAGAGAAGAGTGGTGTGTATATAGGAGAGAATACTGAAAGGAGGGGACTGCCGAGATAGGAGGAGCAAAGGGAGGGGAATGACAGAAATTCTAGATGGTATTTAGCACAGTGTAGCTGGCTCCTGCAAGATTCAAACAGCAAGCTACTGCTACTGATGCTCTGAGCAGCATCTTTCAGGACCTCAGACTCCTCCCTGAGACCCGCACCAGAGAGGGAAGGAACATGAGCAATAAGGGCAAAGTAAGACAGTGCGTTCAGACATCACTTACTGCTGCATTTCCTGCTCCTGTGCAACACAGGCATCAAATGAAGTGTTCAGCCACAGTATGTTGCCTTTTTCCTCTGCAACAGTGACAGGGTGACAGGGCTGGTGCTGCACAGACAGATGGCTCAGGGGGCTTTTCAGAACTCCTCCCTCTTTTAGGCAGCACAAAAAGGACAAAAAGAGGGAATATTGCAGGGCCTGTACTCTGTGGATATTGGAAGATTGTAGGGATGGGAACAAGAAACAGAGTTGAGTTGACAGCAGTAGCTCAGGAACGACAATTATGGACAAAACAATGCTATGCAAAGGGTCTGCTCCTGAAACTAAAATGCAAGCAAGGAATTTTGTTCAATTCAGTTTAAAAATGGAACTAGATCAAAGTGCAAGTATTAGGAGAATAAAGCATCTGCTGTGGTGACTGGTCCACCAAGACTACCTCTCTAATTTTTCTCAAGTCACAGCTGCAATGCTTCATGACAGACATGCAGATTGCTGCCACTGGCATATGCACAGATAATCATCCTATCAATCCCAGTTTCAAGGAGGGTGTTTTCGCAATGATACTGGGCCACAAGGGAGCCAGAATAGAGAGCATTGAACAAGGAGTTACTAAATTTAAACCAACTATGGAGATACTTTTTGTCACACAACATTTAAGTCCTCTCTGGAAAAATAGTTACATGCTGGTGTGAACATGCTGAAGTCAGAGTTACTCTGTTTAAATCACGTAACATTCTGCTGAAACAATTAATTGCTCACAGAAGGTGACTATAATGAACATGCCCCCACAAAACATTCCCCCTCCAACACCAATTCTGACTTGGAAAGCAGAGGTAAGATTGCAATATTCAGAATTTATGAAGCTTCACTGTCCTTCCAACTCAATGGGATATTACTGGATTCTCTTCATTTCATTCTTTATAAAAAGAAAGAGGAGGAGGAACATAAACATGAATCTGCAATCAAAGACAAAACTGATACTTGAACAAAATAACATTAATGTCTACAAGTAAGAAAAGAGTAATCTCCACAGTCCCTTTCATTGAAACACACTGCACTCCCACCCATGCCATGCCCACTTGCCTTTAGTATTTTCTTCTCTACTCTGACAGCCCTAGTCAAACTGTCTTCTCCACTCACAGCACTGGAAGAGGAGATTCTGGCATTCATGCCTCTAAGCAACAAGCGATTTATGAGCAAAATACCTGAACCCTTGCCACCTCCATTTGACCAATTATAACAGCATACAATCTTGCTTTTCCGTTGCCTTTCTGACTCCATACAATATTCCATGTGACAACACTGCAATGCCTATTTCTTCCTGTTTCTCTGTATCACTTGTTCAAAATCACCTGAATGCAGAAGCTAAAATTTGCCACTTTACTTGCCTACCTTGAGTTTAGCTGTTGGTTTTCAGGCTAGGCTAATTCAGCCATACTGTCATACACTGGATGGTCAAACTCTGGAGTTACACTAGTGAAGACTCTGAGCTAAGAAAAGGCTGAAGAACTCTTAAAAAAGTAGACCTACATATGTTTTAGTCCTATGGGAGTTCTATGCCCGGAGAACTTGCAGAATTAGGTCTATGACTGAGAAGGCAGGGTTAAAATATCAGCAATTGCAATAGCTTTACAGAAATATTACCCTATACAATTACTATCTTTAGGTGACAAGGTTATTCCCCTCTACATGCCTCAATGCAGCCACTGTAAGTTCTGTTTGAACTCCAAGACCAATCTTTGTGAAAAGATCAGGTAGAAACCACAAATAATTAACTTGTAGTGAGTTAATTCTGCAAAGACCAACACACGGTCTGACAGAAGCAGTGGTCAAGAGAAGACTGCTACTGCTAGCAAAGAGCCTAGCAACACAGAACAGAGGGAGAAGGACCAGCCAGGGCTGGTGACGTGTGAATTCCTGTTCTATTTTTATGCTTGTAGCAAGGTTAAAACACTTATTTCGGATCAAGATGTGATATGTGATGGATCTAGTAGATTCACTTGCAGAGTGAAGCCAATATACCAGTACAGTGTTGCGTCAGAAAGCTCTTAGGGAAACTGCTGCTGCTGCTCTTTTGGACAAAGTCTGTCTGTTGGTTGTGGATTTTCCACTGGCTATGGGGCTGCCATCAATACTGCACAGGTAAGCAGCTTACAGATCAGCTTCTGCTCACCCAAGCAATGCTGCTTCTACACTCTCTGAACTCATTTTAGAAACTTGTGCCTAATGTGACTTATTCGAGTTCAGTGGATCTATTCACACGACAAATGCAAGCAAAATTAGCTTTAAAGATCTTTTAAAGTAGCATATGAAACATTTGACATATATTTTACATGTATAATTTAAAGAAAAGTGCAAGAATAAAAGCAGATCACCTTTCCTCTCTTCCCCCCTCAGTGTATTGCCATGAGTGTTTTCCTAGTTTTACAGGGCTGATTGTACAAAACATTTGTACTGTTCCCCTTTTTAAAATGGAAGTATGGAAGTATACTGATTGCTTACAAGGCTCATAGTTTCAAACTTTAAGTTTCTTCTGCTTTAAGCTTTTCATATTTTTGGTGAACAGAACGAAAATTTAGTCAACACATGGAGCTATGTTGTTTACTTGAGGCAGGAAGTGTAAGCCTTGATATAACATACTCAAGTAGAGTTCTCTTTTAGTCTTTTGTTTGAAATAGAAATTTTAAGTAAAAATATGGTTACATGTAACTCATGCACTTCATGACACAAGTCTGACATCAGAGGGTTTTATAAAAAAAACATTTTTCCTTTGAACACTAAAGCCATTTCATAATCTTTCTCCCTGCTGTAGGTTGAGCATGGTTCCACCTGTGCTGTCTTTGGCTTGGGAGGTGTTGGCCTTGCAACTGTCATGGGTTGTAAAGCTGCTGGAGCTTCCAATATTTTGGGGATTGAGATCAATAAAGACAAATTTCTACTAGCTAAAAAACTGGGAACAACTGACTGCCTCAACTGGCTGGTTTGGGAAACAGAATGATCGTACATAGGCTACTACATGCCTACGCAAAAGCAGTCCATTCCAGTTCCATCACCCCCAGTTCTTCTAAGCAGCCTCACCAAGGAGACCAGCTGCTGGCAACACCTTGAAGCTGTACGCACACTGCACAGCTGGTAGCAGGGACAAATGGATGTACTTTTCACTTTTATAATCTGTCTCCAGTGCTCCACACTCCTATCCAGCCTACATAAACTTTGGAGTTGTACAAAGTCATATCAATCTCATTCCACGTATCAGAACACTTTGAATACAAATGATTCAGTATCTTATCTTACAAATTATTTCATAATCACTAGTATTTTCTGTTCCCTGAATATTAGCTTGCACCACATATATTATGGATCTGAAATCTTTATAGTTACATATCTCAGATAGTCTGGGAAGTGTACAAATCATGGGATAGGTTAAACAAGGTTGTATACATGCATTAAATATGAACACTTGAGAATACATGCTTCCTAGTTGGAAGGCTGGCTCTGTTCAAGTCAATGAGAACTTTATGGAACAAAACTGGATATATGGACATTTAAAAGTGGATATTTAATCCAAAAGAAATAGTACAGGACAATTAAAGCAGGCATAACTGTTGTGAAATATTACAGTTTTTACATGGGATACAGTATATTTCAGGCATAACTAAACACTGTGATGATATTTACTGAGAGGCAATTTATGCCACTCTTCTCCAGAATAATGTAAAGCAGTCCTTACTTATTGGTAAGTTTTCAGAATATGCTCTCAAACAGCTGAATTCCACTGGTTGAAAAGAAGCAAATGAGAGCAGAAAATCTCTCACATTTTCAATCATATTTTCTTCAACAATGAAAACAAAGAGATTTTCCTAATACTAGGCTTTTTGTCAAGTTATATAGAGTTTTGATTTGTGACTCCCATCTCACAGACAGCATCTTGATCCACAGTGAAATTCCCTCTAGTGTTCATGTGACTGCAGCTCAGTTATTTGACTGCGTAACACCAGTGAGATTGCCCTCTCAATCTGAGCTTGTTTTGCTTTTCAGAAAGCTGCCTTTGAAAGCACTGCAATGGGCTGCGGAACATTTGTGATGGTTGGAGTGGCTGCTGGTGAGCAACTGATACCTGTTTCTCCAAAGTAGTTGATAATGGAACAGAAATTAAAAGCTACCTTCTTTGGAGGTCAGTTTTCCCAAATAGCTTAGACAGAGTCAGTCTCTCCCTATCAGTTTAAGTCTATCAGTAGTTAGCCAAGCACCACAAAACAATTTGGTCACTTCCAGTGACATGCATTTCCTTAACTAATTTCCCGTATTTTAGAGATCCAAATACACATAATTGTATTCCTTAGGTTAGATTTATTAACTACAAGCACAAATGTTCATGAACCGGATAAGCTTGATCTTGAGGTTCCCGTGCATTCAAAATCCATTGGGCTGATACTGGTAAAGGAGCATATGTGGAGATCCAAGACAGTATGCATTTGGACTTGCATCTTCTACCCAGAACACTACAAAATATGTTTTTGTTTATTTAAATGTTTTGTTGGCAATGTATAAAGGGATACAGTATAACTGGCACTGACTTTTAATGATTCTAAGATCTTACCATAGTAAGTCTCCAAAGCATTCCCCCCCCCGCCTCCCGGAACCTCAGAAATTAAATTTCTGACTTGAAAAATGTGTAAGTAAAAAAATGGCACATGCTTCAGGAATAAATCTTATTCTACATAATCTTCATTATCCAGGAGAAGGAAACACAGAAAACAATTTGCAAAGATATGACAGAAAATGCAGATGTAAAAAAAAAAAATATATATATATATATATATATATATTTTAATTTGTCCTTCATGACAGTATCTCAGCAGAGTTAGGATACTTGGCAAATGTTTGAAATTTCTGGAAGTGATTATCAGAATAAGATCATTATAAGGGTCTACCATTTACCTCCCAGTTTCTCAGTATATACAGAAAAAATGTGATAATGCATTTAGACTTGAAATTTATTAAAAGAATCACAAACTCGAACATAACAACTAGGGTTTTTTTAAGAGTGTAACTGGATGTGTAACAGCATTTAATGTACTAATTATCCTTTTCTTGGAATATTACTGAAGTCATTTGGGCTTGCATCTTACTGAGCAAGAACTGCACTAGGTAATACTTAAAAGATGTACAGACTTTTATAACTTCACTAATTCCCTATAAATCAGCAATTTGTGGAGTAACACATGACTGCTAACACCACAACTAAAGTTTAATGACCAAACACTTCTATTCAGCCAAAACTCTTAGCAAGGACAACCAAAGAAGCCACTAGAACAGATTTGCCATTTAATTACTAACACTTCTGTTCAGCAAAGCATACTTCCATTAATCAAAACAAGATTGTTAGAGCACATTATATAGAGTATTCAGCATATTCAGGGTATTATTATTTACTTTAGCAGTGTATTAGTGCTCAGTGTGGAGCCTATATTTATCTGAACAGATACAGAATAGTGAGCAGCAGTTATGCATTTGACAGATGGTAGAGTTCAATGAATCTCCTGTATCCGTGAAACATTCATCAATCATACTTAAACTAAGTTTTTGCAAAATATGTGTGTGACTGCTAAGTCAGAAAAAGCATCTGTGACCACTGGCTTGAAACTTAAAATAAGAAAGCAATCATCTAATCTTGGATCAAATTGATCTTTCTTGCAACCTATTAATTATTTCAGTTTGTTCACTGTTCACTTGATTTGGTTTTTACAGACTTTGTTGCAAGTTGGAAAAGTGTACCAAAGCTGATGTCTGATTATATGGCAAAGAAATTTTATTTGGATGCCTTGGTGTCACATACTCTGCCATTTGAGAAAATCAGTGACGCTTTTGACTTACGATTGCAGGAAAGAGGTAAGATATCAATAAATTAAATCTGCTTATGCTGTTGATGAAGCATATTTTAATTATACAAGCTGAATATTTTGTTACCCTATTCTATGAATGTATCAGTTTGAACATACTTAAAAGGAAAAGAAGAAAGAAACATTTTAAACTGTTCCAAGAAAATCTGATTCTTGACATTAATAAATAGGAAAATTAACACACCACCAAGGAGACTGTGCATTTCCACAGCTTTAGGTACTCTGTGCTGACTCTTTATGAGGAAATCTATTGCACACCAGAATTATTACACTTTCAAACTAAAGTATGCATCTTAGGAAACAGTAAGCAAATCTTAACAAGGAGTTAACCTCCAGAAGCTAAAACTTTGTCATCTCATACCCCAGTTGACTACAGCGACTTCCAGCAAACCTTTACCTTTCTGGAGAAGTTTTATTGAGGAACTCTATAACTATTATACACTGACAGGATACAGTAATAAAATTTTCAGCTTACATATTATAAAAAACGTAAGAATGAAGGAGACAGAAGCATGGTGTGGGAAGAGTCATTTAATACGTCACACAGGTCTCTTTTTTGGAAGACATTGGAAATTTTATTTTGTCTTCACAAATACTTCTGGGATATCCTCTTTTACTGCAACTTTATTTTTGTGAGGGTCAATTTGACAAAGTGTGAGTAATCCCATCCAGGGAAAGTCAACTTCCTCAGATTTCTCCTTAGTGTAATGACAATTTTAATAGTGATACTAAAAAGCTGCTGAGTCAAACATTTAAGCTATATCGTTGACAGCGTGCCACACAAAAGTAAGGTTGCTAAGGTGATGAACAGCTCAGTAATAGGATTGCTTGAAGCTTTAATGCAACAGGAAAAAATTAATGATAACGAGTGGATATGATCCACATCCAAGTTCCATATAGAAATGCTTTGTTTGTGGATTATTTTTTTCTTTAAAAACAAACAAACAAACATTTTAAAACAAACTTTTAAGTGGCTGATTTTCTTTGTTACAGCAATCGAACAATTCTGGTTTTCTAATGATTGAGAAGAAAGTTTTGAAGACTCTCACTTGAACTTAAGGCTTATTTTCAGTGTGCGTCTATTCAGTAAACTGATAATTCTCTTAATATCTATCTAAGGGAGTGCAGCTCACGCAAATATGGAATGGTTAATAGTCAATGGTCATAACAGACATTATTTAAAGCACACTATATAAATCAGAATGTAACTGCTTTTTGTTATTATGTAAGTAACGTTTATACATACATATAAGGATGTGGTTCATTTTTGCTTATGACCTTTTGCAAATACTGTTGTACTTTTTAATATATACTCAGCACTAAGTCATTACAGTACAATCGTGCAAAACCTTCCCCAGAGAACAGGATTGTCCCTTTGAGCAGACCATTCTGCTAAACAAACACTTCATATGGAGCAGAAGTTCAGACCCGTAAGACTAATGACTTCTGACTGTTTTTGAGCCACTCTTACCCCAACCCATAGCCAAAACACATCCTCTGAACTTACCGTGAACCCCTTATCAGGGGTTACAATAACCAATTACACAACACATCACGAACACACTAATGAGCAATGAGCAGTTAACAAATTCCACCTTATCTGCTCATTTGCAGCAACCTTTGCACATGGAAGTTGTTAGTTTGCCCCACTATAAAATTTCTTAATTCTCTTAATTACTTTCTAAATAAAAAAAGAATAAGACTACAGATAATGAGGTGATATCAAAATATTTTTTTTCTCATTGTAAGCAAGTTCTATGCTTCCCTACATAGAAAATACTAGAATTTCCTCCCATAAACTGAACATGTCCCAAACCCTGCAAATATGTATGTACAAGTCTTAATTTTATATTAGCTAGTGTTCTCAGAAAAGTAATCAATTAGTCAGATAACTCTGTAGTAAATATAGACACAGAAACAGATTATACATTAAAATCATACTAATGTCTTATAAACAAACCATTTCCTCCATCCGCATTACTTTCAAGTTTTGCTAATCCGACTGATTTATTTTTAAGAAAAAAAATCTAAAGCGTGATTAAATCAGATTTGATTGTTACAAAATAACTCTGCCTTAAGTCAATTATAACATGCATTTTACCAGCTATTTAAAACTTTTTACATTTGATAAATCGTGTAAGTACATCTGATTACAGTGAAATTACAAGTTCTGACATTATTGCAGTGCCACCCAGTGCTTATTTTTACTACATTCTCTGCATACTGTTGATCAAATTTCTGACATGCAGGAAGAGCTGGATTTTTGCAAAGATCAAACATTTGTTTCTAGCAGGCATCTCCAACAGGTTTGCAGTGTGCAGTGATATGCATGCACAGTTGCCAATATCACTGAAAATTCTGCAATCTTAAGTTTCTATGGTCTACTATCATCTACTACAAGGTGAATTGCTAAAGAAACTGTTCAGCTGCCCTTTCCTTTGAGCCACAAATGTATTATTGCTAATTTTCCATCAACTTGGAGATTCTCCTGCCTTTTTGACATTGATCACTGACTAGGCAAGAATCTGAATTTCAGCAGATAATTATAGAGCTCCTGAATTTTTGTTTTGTTCCTAAAACCTCATCTTGGACGCCAAAGCCAAGCCAAGGTACAAGAAAATGCTCACTAAAACTACTACCCACTGGAGGTACATACCTCCCCCCCCCCAAAAAAAAAAAAAAGGAAAAGAAAGAATACTGCAGATCCCTGCAATAAAAAGCAATGTCATGCAGTATTGGATAAAAGCAAAGGTTGTAAAGCAGGGTTAGGTTACATGAAAGGTAAAGGATATTTACCTTCTACGTTTCAGCCCAATTTTTCTACCTCTTGCATAAGATAACCAGAACTCATCCATCATCCATCCTACCCTCTATCTGTCCTCTTTATTTTGCCCAGGTGCAGCCTTAGCAGATTCCAAAAGCAATCCAAAATATTTCCCTTAGTATGTTTTTGTGTTTATTAAAAACACTATGAAAAGCCTTCAGGAGGTTTTGCACAAAAAAAGGAAGTCAAATAATCATAAGGTATGTCAGATCAGAGAAGTACTTCACAGTACTGCTTCAGAATTACAAACACTTCTTTTGGATCAAAGTCTTTCTAGTCTCTCCCATAGCCCATGACAAAGCTTTGGCTCAGAGAAAGATAAAGAACAACAAGGCCTTAATACTACTCCTCATTGAAGTCTAAACAGTAACAGCTCCTGCGAACACAACTATGGTAGAAAGGCATCAACTGCACAGCAAACTTTCAGAAGGTAGAGTTGAATTTGACATACCTACTTTGCTCTGCAGCATTATAATGCTGCTGGAAAAGCAAACTTATCTTCAGTTTCCAAACTGGTCACTATCCTTTCCACACATGATACCTGAATAGTGATGTCCCTCTAACAGAATTTCCCCCATCTTTTGTAAATAGCTGCTTGGGGCTTTTCCCTGATGCTTGCCATGTCAAACAGAGAACATCTTCCAAAGTTAGGCCTTTCAGCAAAAACACAATTGCCAGGCCTTTCTCCCACATGCTCATAGAGCTTCCAAGCCCTTCTCTTTTCTCAATCCAAGCTAATATGCCTGATAAGCACTTAACATCTGCTAAAACAACAAACCAAAACCAAGCCAATGTTAAAAACCAGAGAGCACAGTAGCACAAGGAACCCTCACCCACAGAACTTTCCTATACAGACCTGAAACATAGATGGCAAAGCAACAGACAGTTCAGTCAAAAGCACAGTGTGGAAACTCGATTTACTTGCATAGTACAGAGAATAGAAAGTTGCAAGATCACTTACCATGCCCAGGGGTTTCCAATAGCACAAGGCAATACGGGAGAGAGCATGACAAAACTACAAAGGAAGGAAAAAAAACACATTAATCTCTGAAATTGAACAGTGAGCATTAATAAGTTATGATTTACATATTCATATTTTTCCCTACCAGAATCAGCATCATCAGGTTCAGGAACTTCACAGATATGGCCACTAACAAAGCGGAGTGCAATTCAGCTAAGGATGAAGTTTGAAGGTCTTTTGGAAGCACTGATGAATCAAAGATAACCAAGAGCATGAATTTCACAGGGGAGACAGGGTTTGACCAAGAACATGAGCAAAGCCTGCTTTGATTTGAACAACATGGTTTTAGCAGTAGCTGGTGAAAGCAAGAAGAAACACAAACAGCCGTTACTGTAAGACAGTCTCAAGAAGGGCATGGGACAGACAGTATGTCCGTATCCCCCCTTCATTTCTTCTCAATATATGTCACCATATGTGAAAACTAATACAGCACTCTCACTGCTCATATTACCTTCCAGATAGGTGTCAGCCTTCTTGAGCCTACAGATTTCCATGTTTATGTTATTTTTACACCCAAGTTAGCGCTGCTGTTTATCTATGGTCTTTGCTGAGCTTCATTAGCATGTCAGTGTAAAAATTCTGTGTCTTGCCACAGAAAACTTTGTAACGCTCTGCAGGTCCTTTGGCACAATCCAGCACCTCACATGTGAAATCCCAACAGCAGAAGTGTTCACTTGATTTTCATGTCTACAAATCCCGCAAGAAGCCCTTTCCATCCTGCCTGGGGAAAAAATGGTCCTTCAGAAAACAAAACAAAAGCATGGGCAGGTGAAGAATCCCAGCAGGGCCAAGGTGGCAGCAACAGTACTCTTGCTTGAACAATTGCCACAAGGTATCACAGCATCTCAACCAAAACTTCCATCTCACTGCTCTGACTTGGTGAATCATTTCACCTACACTGGAAAGCGGCTGCTTTCATTCAGCTGAAAGCCTACTGCTACCTAGTACAAAAACCACCACCACAGTGGCTCAGCTGTCCAAGTACAGATTCGGGTACAAAAGATCTCCACTGAAGACATGAGAACAGCTACTGCCTCCAGGATTACAGCTGAATAGCTCTACACTGGGTGCAAGAGGGTGACTCCTCTAAAAATGGAGTATGTCTACATACACACCGCATCTTCAAGAAAGCGGTTACAGAGGGGTAAGTTAACATCCCCTTGTAGCTGTATGTTCAGGAAAAGAAGTTGGATAGTGTCATGCCTGCAGTATCAGGGGAGTGGACCCCACTACATAGGACGATGTGCCTGTTCCTTTACAGGTAGAGTAGCACAAATCTGCCTGCTAGACTGATGGGACTGTGTTGTGAGATGATGATGCAACAGAAAAAGCCACAAAACTAGCAACCTTGTAATGAAACACTGGGGAAGATGTGAGAGAACTGCTAGATCCTTGCTCACACCAAGTGCTAACACCAAGATTTGCAGGAAGAAAAGGGTTGCACCATGAGACTGAAAAGCAGAATTAGTGGCTTCATAACCCACCTTCCCCTGTTTCCTATCAGCAGCTGTGATTGCGGCCTCCGACGGGCAGGGAACGAAACGCACGGGGCTTGGCCCGGCCTCCTCCTGCCCCGCCACCACGTTAGGAAGCGCGGAAAACACCCAGAAGCGGCCACCGAGCAAACGGCACGGCGGCAGGCTCCCCCCGCGGCGCCAGCCCTCGACGAGGAGAGGGGGACACTCCCCAGACCGCCTCACCTGCCCGCTCCGCTCCGCGGCCGCCCCAGCCCCAACCAGCGGCCGCCACCATCTCCCTCGCTCCGCCCTCACCCGCTAACGGCTCTAACGGCCGCGGCGGCGGCGCGCGCATGCGCCGCGGCCGCCCTCCCCTTCCGTCGGGCGGCGGCGCGCCATGGCGAGCGGGGTGAGTGCTTGTCTGAATGCGAAGGTGGGGTTTCGGGAGCGTTTTGGGGCGAGCCCGGCGTCCCGCTTCCTCCGGTCGCGGCCGCGGGGCGCAGGACGTTCGCCGCTTGCAAAGCGCGGTCGCTGCCGTTGGCTTTTAAGTACCGCGGCGCAGGCCTGCGGCAGGAGTGTCATGGGGACGGACGGACGCACGGACGCTCCCTCCCTTCTGGCTCCTCTTATCTCTGTCCTCCAGATAGAGAGGATATAAAAGCAATCAGTGCCACTTTGAACAGTGAAGGGGCCTTGATGGATGTATCAACCGATTGTTACTTGAAAAGTCGGTTTAAACAGCGTTCTGAATCATGAGTTGTTGCTTTAGGATGTGCAGTATTAGTTTGGGAAGATCTGAACCTGTCCTATAGGAAGACTTTTGTGTTTTTCCCTTTCTTTAATCCTTCATTTAAATAAACTTGCATGAATTCAAATTTTGAGAAAGCTCAAATCTCCTTTGAGAAAGTAAGTGGCTTTGTAAGGAAGACAGATGGGTGGGAAAACAGTAAATGATTTACAGAGCAAGAGCTCCCCTTGTACTTTGTGCCTTGAATTTAGATTTTCTGGCAAATTCTTTGGTACATTTTGAGATTACGACCGCACTGTGGCTCCACAGCTATTTTGTTATATGTAGTGCATTTTTATAACATCTATGCTGATAATAGAAAGCGGGACAAGTGAAGTTCGCACTTGAAGGTTACGAGCACTTCCGTCCAATCTAGGCCTGTGCGGGCTGTAGGAATAGGTATCTGTTTTGTCTTGCTCCAGGCCATGGTTATAAAGCTTCAGGCCTTTTAAGGTTGGGTATAGTTATCTCAGCAGGTTTGAGCCAAGTTAAACATCTGTAGTTCTGCTGTTTCAGGTGCAGTGAGGGTGTTAGCTGGCTCTGGTAAGGCCCAGTAGTGTTTACTGTAGAACAAAGGTATTATAGAAAATCATAAACTGATTTGTTACTTTATTGTATGCATGCAGGTGATGAACCAGAGCTGGCAGTGGGTCCTGGTGCTGTTATTTCATCTAGGCAATGGAATTGCAAAAGGCTAGGTGGCTGAGTATTTGGTTTGGGGAATTTCCATTTTTCAGTGATTCCACAGGAACATCACAGCTTGCTTGAACACACGAACATATGTAACACCTTTTGTCTTGGTAACATCTTATTTTGTATTGGTATATAGCACATGCTATGAAATGCTGCACATTTCCAAATGTCATAGTAGTGGCTTATGGCTTCTTTGCATGGAAGAAATGCTAACAGCAATCCGTGCAGGCTCTGCAGAGGTGCTAGTGCACAGTAAGCTGCTGGCGATAACCATACAGCCAAATCTGTCTAGTCCCTACCCATCACTGGAGGGCTCTGCACGTTAGCCACATGCACGCATTTCTCCTGGCCGAAATCCCACCCAGCAGCTCTCCCGATAAGGACAAGAAATTCACTCCTAATGCGGGTCTCGGACAATTAAGGGATCTCCACTTTGCTTTCTAGATTTCTTGAACGTGAGCACCCTGTGCTCAAGCAACGCATCTCATATAAATGCCAGTCTGTTCTTTTAAGCCACCATTTTCATTATCCAATCTATTACAATTGCTCGTTTCCCTGCAGTATTTGAGCATCTTCGAGCACTCCTAGTTTTAGTATATTTTTGTTCAGTAAGAGAGTAACATTCAAGTCTCAGATTTTGGTTTGTTTGTCCTTATTTAGCTCCCTGAAAGCAGATGTAGAGCCATTAAGTCTTTGTGTTGAAATTAGTAATTTCAAATCTGGGATTGTTTCCAAAAGCCGTAGCCTTTCTCTTGCTTCCTCACTTGGTTGAACAAGAATTATTTTAAATGAACCATGTAACAAATGTCCTCTTCTTATTTTTTTTTGTTCTATTTTAGGTTATTAAATGCAAGGCTGCTGTTGCCTGGGAGGCAGGTAAACCACTCTCTATTGAGGAGGTAGAGGTTGCTCCACCAAAAGCTCATGAAGTTCGTATTAAGGTAATTAATTTAATTGTTAACTGCATGCATTATATTTTGGAAGACTTTAGTATTAAAGCTGAGTAGATTGTTTACTAACCAAACATAAACAAACATAATTTGTTTATGAAAAACATGTTTAATTTTTGTTAGTCTCAGTCCACACTCTGGACTAAAGGTCATGGTTACCCCTGAAGATCAGTTCTAGTTGTTACAGGCTAAGCATCCCACAACAGCTGAGCTAAAACATCTTTGATCCTGTTTGAAGGGCTGCAGCTTGTGACCTGTTGCAGTTGTGTAACACACTGGATTTTCTTCACTCAGACTATAAATTACTGATTATTGTGATTACGCTCTTGATTTTCCAAACCTAAGCTACTGATTTGATCGGGAGTTTTTAGTAACCCATATCTGCCAAAAAGTATACGTTAAAGTAAAATTTATCACTGTGGAAGGGTCTGTGCATTGTCTTTACATGCTGCTTAAGACTTACTCTGGATTTTTGCAATACTGAGAGTTTGGTGTGGACTTTCTGGTAATTTTACCTTTGAGAGACTGACTAACTTCAGTTCTGGGACACCAACCTGCTTTGAGATTTAGAGTGCTGATTTCTAGTGTCATTTCCTAATTTCAACGTCACAGTTTAGTTGATGGAAATGAGAAAAGATGTATTATCATGACTTTCCTTTTTCAAAGTATTATATACTGTGTACCTTGTCAGGAATGAAAGTATGTTGGCAGCCTTGCAAAAGCTGTTGGTATTGGCAGACCTGTCCCAGCAGTAGTCCTGAATTAGTGACCACGGCAAAATATTTAAACCCATGGTACTATTCCATTCTTCACGACGTCTCAGATTATATATTTCTTTATAGATAGTTGCCACTGCTGTCTGTCACACTGATGCCTATACTCTGAGTGGTGCTGATCCCGAGGGATGTTTCCCTGTGATCTTGGGTCATGAAGGAGCAGGGATTGTAGAGAGTGTTGGAGAAGGAGTAACAAATGTAAAGCCAGGTAAGAAAACGTCTTGCCAATCTTAGTTCTGACTGCATAGTTTTCTCTTTGTGAGGTACATCTGTCTAATGGGCTCTTGACTGAATGTTTGGAAGATCTCAGCTTATAGAGTTCTTATTTGAAACTGCATCAATATAATTAAAAGATTTATTTATTTTTTTCAAATGATAGTTGTTACCTGTTTTAATTAAAGGGCTTAAGAGATGTTTAAACATGCTTTTCACTACTGGTTTGGGGTAGTTTTGTTTTGCAGTGTTTTGCATGATCCTATTTGTTCTGGAATGTTTAATTTCAGATTGGCTGTCTGCTCAGAAATGTGAAAAACAGCATTTTGTCTAGCATGCTCTATAAACACTGCTACTTTATTCTGTAAGCAGTTTCTAATACACAAACAAGGTTTTAAATGAACAGGCTCACATAAAAGCCATGAAAATCAAAGAACTGTTTTCCCTAGTGCCTCACTTGATTCAGTAATTAGCCATGTGTTTTTTTTTTCCTAGGGGATACAGTTATACCTCTCTACATTCCCCAGTGTGGAGAATGCAAGTTCTGTAAGAACCCTAAAACTAATCTGTGCCAGAAGATAAGGTTTGTATTATTTTTGTCTTGACACGCAGTATAGTATTTCTTCAACATGTACCTGATTCAGTTATCAAACACAATTGATTAGAGTTGCCTCTGAAGAATCAATCTCTTGACACATCATTTAATGACTTGGAAAGTGCATTCATTAGGGAGTTATGCAGTACTTTCTCCTTTGTTTCTTTTTTGACCTTATGTAAATCTGATTTGTTTGTTTTCTATTTGAAGGTGTGAGCTGATAGCTTGTATCCACAGCTTTGGAAACAAAAGCACTTACTCCATATTTAATCCATACTTAAGGGAAATACTTCAGGGAATTTAGCTTGTAGAGTAAACACCAAAGCAATTATGTGATACAGAATTGTATGGAAAGCCCTTTTTTCTTCAAACTTGCTTCCCAGCTGAATTTCCAGCTAGGTCCAATAAACAATAAAGGTGATGAAGAAGGGAAGGCTGCTCTGTGTTTGGGATTGATATACCATAAATACTGTTTGATACCTGGTCTACCTTGGATGCATTAAGTAGATTTAAGTGGTAGTAAAAATGATGAATCTTGGTGGTTGGGGAGAATATCTGGCTAAAGTCACTATCTTCAGCCCACAGAAAGTTAGTTCGCATTTGTAAACCAAAAGCTGCAGTTCATATGTTTCAGTCTTTAAAGCGACTAAGCTGCAACTGCATTTGAAGGTTCTTGGTTAAAACCCAGTTGTGCTACCACTCTGTCAGCAAAGGGCCACAGGAATAATGGTGGCCACTATTTTTGGACACACTATTTAAATTGCTGCTAAAAAATTAGCTTGATTTCACTGTAGATTCCACTTGGAAAAATAAGTTTTCCAAACACCTCCCCGCTTCCCTGGTGACATTACTGACAGGTGCTGCTCAAGGGAACTGGACTGAAGGAAGTGCTGGTTGTGAACAGGGCAACATACTGATAGTTCAGTTTCTTTTAGTGCTTCTGTGAGGGCATTATAACATGAAGTCTTCACTGGTTTTCAGAGCTATGAATTACGCCTATAGCATCTAATTTCTGTAAACTCCTAGGTTCATTGGAATGTTTCAAAAATTACAGCTGCCTAAGTGCACCTTACCTCTGGGTTGCTCAAAGGATACTATTTGGTAAGGATAGTCACTGCTTAGATTCTGACTGTAATTTCTTGTGTTTGCTTTAAGAGTCACTCAAGGAAAAGGACTCATGCCTGATGGTACCAGCAGATTCACCTGCAAAGGAAAGCAGATTTACCACTTCATGGGGACTAGCACCTTCTCCGAGTACACTGTGGTGGCTGATATCTCAGTAGCTAAGATAGATGCTGCAGCACCTCCTGATAAAGTGTGCCTGCTGGGTTGTGGCATCTCAACTGGCTATGGGGCTGCTCTTAACACTGCTAAGGTAAAAGGCTGTGGTTGCCTCTTGAAAAACTTTTCAGATTAAATTTCTGCATAATTCCTCTTAACCTAAGTGATAAAGTCTTGTAGCTATATGTATTTACTCACACATTTCCTTCGTTACAGACTACTTAACCTGTGCTTCACACTGACATGGAAGGGTGAGTCTTCTCTGTGTTGCTCATGCTCTTCTCTTACTCTTTCAGGTGGAACGTGGCTCTACATGTGCTGTCTTTGGTTTAGGAGGAGTTGGGCTGGCAGCTATTATGGGCTGTAAAGTAGCAGGAGCATCCCGGATCATTGGCATTGACATTAACAAGGATAAGTTTGCCAAAGCCAAAGAGTTTGGAGCTACTGAGTGCATTAACCCTCAAGACTTCAAGAAGCCCATTCAGGAGGTGCTCGTTGAGATGACCGATGGTGGGGTAGATTATTCATTTGAATGCATTGGTAATGTTGGAGTCATGGTGAGTGTTTGCATGCTACCACTTAGAACTTGTTTAGCTAAACAGGAAAATGAGTTGCTTTCTCAGTAATATATAGTAATAGTAATGATAACTGCTATGACTTAAAAATGCCTATTTACAACCACTTCTATTTATATAATGAAAGCAAATGTCACTTAGATTGAAAATGGCTTTCTTATAGTTCACAAACTTTTTTCCTTAATGGGAATTCTTTAAAACCCTGAGTTTTCATATGTTGACAATGGAAACGTTTACAAAAAACACATATAAAAGATACTGTACAATGAATAGTAAAATCTCAGCACGCAGCATCCCCCTCCTTCCCCAAATAATGAATTTAACCTTTAGAAATACAGAGAAATAAAGGTATCGCTAAATGTAAAGTAAGGCTTTCAGGAAAGAAAACAGCATTCCTAAACTATCAGTAACAAGGTCTACATTGCCTTTGATCTCTTTATTATACTTTATCACAGCTTCTCCCAGTGGGAGTTCAAAGTGACTTCTCTGGCAGCCAAATGGGATATAAAAAGAGCAAAATAAATCTTTAACAGTATAAGGAGTCTGAATCAATGGAAAATGTAATGTAGTTTTCAGGTTTTTATTGTTCTTTTAATACTGATGTGTGATTCATTAACTGGGAGGGAGGGCAGGGGGAGTATAACATGTACCAGTGTGTAACTGTCAGTGCGTATGTGCTGCATAAACATTAGTGATACATGCTGTGCTTTGTCCTATCCATCTGTGAAGAGGGCTGCCTTGGAAGCCTGCCACAAAGGCTGGGGAGTCAGTGTGATAGTTGGAGTTGCTGCTTCTGGTCAGGAGATCTCTACCCGGCCATTCCAGCTAGTAACTGGACGCACGTGGAAAGGGACTGCGTTTGGAGGTAACTTACTTTTGGTATGAAGGTACAGATAACCTAGTATGGCTTAAATGTGGGAAGAACATGCTGCTTTGCTTTTGCTTGTGGAAGAAACTTAATACTGGCAGATTATTAAGAATGTTGTGTTGGCTTTTAAAATCTTAGATTCCTACAGACAGGCTACAGATACTTCTTGTATCATATCTCACAAATTTCAGATGCAGAACATAGCCGTATGTTACTTAGTTATCAAACAGTGGTATAGAGCAGTTGCTTTATTAACAGCTGAAAATTTGGGATATGCAGTAAAAGGACCTGATCTCTGGGGAGACTAGGACTTGCATAAACATGTTTTTGTTGTCACTAAGCAAATTGTGGGGCTCCATATGAGAAAGAAGTGTCACTTAGTCACTGAAGTGGAAACTTGTTATAAAAGAAGCTTTAAAATAAAAAGCAACGAGTTCATAATCAGCATTTCCTGCTGTCAGACCAGAAGCATGTGGAGACCTCTACAGCCAGGAGTAACTTGGGGAATTCAGTAACTGCTGAAGTTCAGTAACTGCTGAAGTTCATATAGATACCCAAACGTTACACTGTTCTAATGCTGCTGTTTTTGAAAGTACTACAAAGATTATGTAGAGGGGCTGGCAGAGGTGTCTAGGGCATGCTTTCTGAGGGGAGAGCTGCTGTGTGTTCAACACTGAAATACTAGTGAAAGGTTAATGCACTAGTGTGTTGAGCTAACATGCGCTCTCTTGCCTGTCCTCCTACATTCCTTACTCACTGCCTCTTTGAGCAGGAAGGACAAACATGTGACTGATCTCAGGCCTTCAATTTCTCAGAATATCTATCACAAAAGTACTGCTGTGAGGGTTGTATGTTTTTCATCTCTTTTGTTCTGAAGAGGGAGGATAGGGGAAAAACAAATGCATACTTATCTTTCAGGCTGGAAGAGCGTAGAAAGTGTACCAAAACTGGTGACTGACTACATGTCCAAAAAGATCAAAATTGATGAATTTGTGACTCACAATCTGCCTTTTGACAACGTTAATGAAGCTTTTGAGCTGATGCATTCAGGAAAGAGGTAATGTTCATAATATTAAAAGGTGTAGCAAAGGTTTCTTGCTGGGACAGTCTAGGTACACATTTCTTGGCCAGTGCCATGTTTTAAACAGGGAAGATAAGGGCTGACATACAGCATGTATGTTCATTCTGAGATAAAACAATTGCTTTCCCAGGACTTGAGGGGTTTGCTGAAATCAGTCTATATAGTGTGTATGAGACAAAGGCAGAGCTAAAAGCCAGCGGCAGTGTGCAAGGGAAAGATGAAATTCTGTAAAACTGAAAAAGGAAAAGGGGAAGGAAGTTGGTTTTAGCTTTCAACTTCCAAAACTGATTGCTAGAACATTCTTCCTCAGAAGAATAAATATGAAGAGGTTGAAGGAGAGTTCTCATGAATTAAATCTAATGTTTTTACAAAAGTCATTAAGCTGTTAGTTTATTTGAATCAAATTGTGTTTGAAAATCTACTATTATTATTTGAGGACTAGGGTTGATCCAGTAGAAATCGTTATTTGGAAAGATCTTTTAATGTGCTGTATTTTAAAATTTTTCTTTAGTGCGATAGGTGTAGAACATTAACATGGCAAGTTTGTACTTAGCATGGTCAGTTAGCTTTACAGGAATTTTTGCCAGGCAATTTTGATTATTCATATTGCAGACTCATACCATAGCTGTGATCTGTATTAAAAATTCCTAGTGAAGCTCTGACCCCACTACAGGATGAACCGACTCTTATTGGTTAGTGAAAAACCTGCTGGATGCATGAGCCTTGCTACCCCTAAAAAGTGCTGAGCAGCAGCTGGTGTACTTTGCAGACAGTGATCAACCTGCAACAGCAGGACAAAGCTCAGAGTAGAGTATATTCTTATTAGAGGATGTATTAGGCAGTCCTTGGGAAGCCCCCTGCAAATATAGGCATGGATGCACTTGAGGGAAAATAAGGACCAGCATGGAGATACAGTGACAAAACTTGACCCTGCAAGTTAAAAATCTAAGGCAGTGAACAGAAGGGGAAAGGAACAGTCAGTTTTAGCCTTAGCTGTGTTAGACCTTGTCCTGCAGCGTATTTCCATGTGTGGGCTTGTGATAAGAGGCCAGTTCACTTAGTGCTCATCCCTTAAATGAGAGTTTTAATGAGATGCCCTTTAATTTGCTGAGAATTCAGAGACTTTTAATTAAATAGCTACTAGTGCCTCTTAGAGTAGCAGCCAGCTTATTGGCAGTGTAAGTCACATACTTTTTAAGAACATGTATTGAATGAAGGGAAGAATCAGCTGATAGGCAAGAAATGTGGAGAGGAAACATTCAATTAGAAGAGAATTTCTTCCTGCATATTTGCACTAATTCAGGCAACTGTGTTTATTCATATTTAATTTATCTACATACAGATAAACAGTTGCCTGCATTATTGTAAGAACTCAACTTCCTCTTTATATTTGTCCTCAATCCATACTGATTTTGATTTATTGTATGTCACTTTCTGAAAAATAGTTGATGTTCTCTTTTATCTGATTATTATCAGATTTACTTCATATTTAGTCCTATTTTGGATAATTCAGATGACAATTACATTTGTATTACTTAAACTGTAAACACTGCATCAGCTATGCAAATTTCATCCAGTAGGTGATCTCTTTTCCCAGTTATGAATTTGTACATCATTTCAGTGCTTTATTTCTAAACATGCCCTATGAAATTAATAATGAATATTTAAATTCTCCAGGCAGCAGAAAGAGGAGGGAATGCTTATAATGTTGGTCCTTCTGATCAAGATTCTTGGCTAGCTGCTGCAAATTGACAGTGGAACTGTTACTGAAACTTTTATTTTGAGTAACAGATAGTAATAGGCATTATGGCCTATTTCTGGGGAGGATTTTTAATGAATATTTTTTACAGGTATAAGCAGAATTTCATCCTTACAGAAGATGAAAGTTAAGCAAAAGTATGCTTCAGCAACACATGGGAAAGGGAGGGAACTAAGGTGGAAAAAACCCACACTTATTGATAATTATCTTTTTTTTTCTCTCTCTCCTTTCATTTTAAGCATTCGAAGTGTCCTGAAGCTTTAGAGCCAAACATGGATCATCCTGTTGGTCAGCAACATGGTAACTGTTCATTTATAATGGAATTTCTGACAGAGTATGATCAGGTAGATGAAGACTCATGGGGACTAGTAAGACAAACTATATTAGGATGAGTATTCTGAATATTAAATAACCTGTTCTTTGACAAAACAATCAAAAAGTAACCACTGAGTAACATTACATAATTAACACTGATCTTGGAACTCCTATTTCTGTACTTGTTCCTTAAATTTAATACTTATCTCAACCTACTTAATAAAAGGTTATTTCTAAACACAGTGTTGGAATTCTTGAGCATGAAAGCACTGATTGCTGAGTTTTACCATTTTCCTCTGGTGCTTTAACAGTACATGCACATTATGAAAGAATAGCATTCTTCTGAGCCAAGAGTGAATGATGTGTGATTTGTTATGCCAGGTAGTTTAATAAGCATTGGGAAGCAGCACTGATGCACTGTAACTGCAGTGAGAGATTGGCAAGAAAACAGCTGTCACACATATCAGGCTAGTCCAAGAATGAAAAAGGATATACTGCCAACCAGTGGAGCAAGCTGTGGTTGGATGTATGACCTAAATATCCAGATGTATTCTGGTGTTAGTTTGGGAAGTCTAATTCTGCTTAATTTCGTATTTGGTTCATTACAGTAGCTGTAGGTAGACTTGTAGAAATAATAATGGCATAAGACTACTCTGCTGCCTAGCCCTGGTGTTCTCCAAAATCCAGTAGTACAGAGAAAGTCTTGCCCTTTCCTTAAACTTGCTGGCAACTGAAGAAGCCCTTGGCAGCCACTGCAAAAGTTGTCTCTATTTAGTGAGATCTAGGATCATGCCATTGAAACAGAAAATGAAAGTGATGTTACTAGTAGAGCAATAATCTCCATTGTTATAATTTGAGACTGCAGTGTTGTTTTTTTTTTCCCCTAAGTTTTGTCACAACTTCCTTACTGCAGTTTAAGTGACCTAATTAGGTAAGATTTCTTAGAACTGAAACATGGAAGCAATGCAGCATGTCTAAAAAAAAAGAAAAAAAAAAGAAAAAAGAAAAAAAGAGAGAGAGAGGGAGAGAGAGAGGAAGGACAAAAACCAGACTGTGAAGCAGAGGCAGAAAGGCTCCTGAGTTAAGAGCAGTAAGGAATATATGCAAGTCAGTGGTTTTTGGTACCCCAAGGACACTGATCAAGAGAGGTTCCATGTTTCAAGTGAACATGATCATGCAAAAGCAACCATTACAGTGAGCCTTCTGAATCCAAACCCTATTTTTGTTATTGATGAGAGGCAATTTCTTCCAATAGTCATCTTACCCCTATGATGCTGCTGTACAAATGGGACAGCTTAGCGTATTCCATCTATCCTTAGAAATATAGCCTTAGAGCATTCTGAAAATAGATGAGATTATCTGACATAAAGTTAAAAATACAGCAGAGTAAACAACAAAATCCAAATCATGTGTATGTCATAAGAATGTCATAAGAAATCAATTTTGAGCATCCAAGAGAAATACAAACCTGGAAAGTGAGCCATCTGAAACTGCAATGAAGTGATTCTCAGTGCCTTGTAGCTCCAGAAACTCTGGCTGAACATTAGAGTTCAGTGAAAACTGCTCAATAACCAGTTCCAGCTACAGCATCCTGTAACTATAGGATGGCATCAATAATACATTAGTAGCTTTTAGCTCAACATCTCAAAGCTATGCCCTGAATGAATTTAATAGAATTAAATATTTTACACAGTAATAACTAGTTCTTTAGGTTGTACACACTAAATCAAGATTGTACAATGCCTTTGTCTGTTTTGTATTACTGCATTAGTGGATCTACAACTTTATGTTGGTGGGAAGCTAGTCACCTAATCCCAGGATAAGTCAACAACAATGAAAAAAAAGGCATTTAGTGATACTGAAAAACTTGGATTAAAGACTTGCAGTTTCTTCCCAGCCTAAAGAATTGATGTCCTAGGCATTGTGCGGCTGAGTTTTCAGTCCACTGTCCTGTAAAGCAGCTGATTAAATGCAACATCTTTGAAGTATCCTCTTTGAAGTTGCTCAGCTAACAAAAGGATACACTAACACAAGGGTTCTTCCTCACACCCTGTTCTTAATGTGAAGATACTGTATTAAACCACCATCTTGTCAATTCTAAGAACTCTGAGGATCAAAATACTTCCACCAAATGAAACTGCTTTGCTAGCTGCCTCATAAAGGATGCAACAGCAGCACAGAAACTTCACTTTGCCTCTCCTCAGTACAGCCTTTTGGTTGTCTCGTCTTCATGCTGTTATTTTTATTCAGCGTTAACTGTTAAATCTCTCTTTAAATATTCAAGTCAATTTGCAGAAACAGCATGAAACATTTCCACACTTTCAGCTCCTACATGATTTTGGAATTGGAGATAGTAGTAAAGGGAGAACATTTCAGGAGGTTGCTTCAAACAAACTGCACAGTTGTGCTTTTTGTAGGAGTGTGTATAGTTTTTTAAAAAGCACTATTAGAAAGTTGATCCAAACTCTTAAAAAAAAAAAAAAAAAAGAGAGAGAGAGAGAGAGAGCGCGTGCGCGCAACTTCTGGAAGAATCAGAAATAGACCACTTTCCAAACCCAGCCAGCACAAGTTCAGTATGTAATGGTCAAGCAAAGCTATACCTGAATATGTGTGTGTTGGGGGGGGGTAGGGGGAGGACTGATAAAATATTAGGGAACAAAAAAGCTCTGTTCTTCAGACTGATGCGTTATCTCATGTTCAACAGGTATAGATGATGCCTGAACTTTTCACTTGTTTAAGTATAATGCAAAAGTATTATTTCAGTAAACAGTTTTGTTACTGTGATTATAAATTTATAAGCAGAGGTGCACAGTATCAGAAATTAGCACCTGCAGTGCTAAATATGGTTGTATTTGTGCAAAGATAAAGAAGTATTCAAGTGATGCATGCACAGGTTTAAGCGCGATTTTTAACTGGTTGCATGCATCTACCAGTAGGGTTTGCACTAGTGCAAGCAAACCTGGATACAACTGAGAACACTATGTCTAGTTTTGTATCACAAAACTAATTTCCATTAAAAGCAGCTGCAACTTTTATTTTATAGATGAAAAATGAAGCCCCTCCCATCACATACACACACACATACACACACAGAAAACAAAAGACAGTTGTAACCATTCAGGTGAGTGATAAGGTGGGCAAACCTCCAGGATAGTCATCTCATTACATCTCATTCAACACAAGTAATTCCACTCAACTACTACAGTCTGTTTAGTTAAAATCTATACACACACACACGCACACATACACACGCACATACACACTATATGCATCATTTCAGGTCACTTTACTGCATAATTAAAAATAAAGGTAATGAAAATGTTACCACACTGATACTCTTACAGCAACAGAGGTCTGAGGCACTCAGGGAAGAGAAGACATTTTCTGGCAAGTTTGGTATTTGGTAGTACACATAGTGAGTCCAGTTCTATGAAGCACTAACCCCTTTCCCCCATTCAAATTCCGCAGTGCCAAGGGGAGCCAAGGGCATGCAGTACCTCATAAGGTTAGGTCTAATGTGGCAACAGATTCACCAGACACCTTGTAAAAGGTGTATTTTATGCCTATGATTGCATGATTTAATACGTCTGCATTGCTCAACTATTTCTTGTATTACAGTGGTATAAGACCTGAAATCTGCAATGGGGTCTGAAATAATTTTCATTACAGTTCAGGAAAAAAAAAATAGACTCCCTCAGCAGACACACCAAAGATTTTTCAAAAGGAAGTGTGCAGGGGAAAAAGATGGGAAAGGAGAAGACAGAGGCTTAATCAGTCCACAATCCTTAAGACGACAGTTTCCAGCTTGGCATGACACATGAACAGAAAAGAAAGTGGTTTATGTACTATCATCGCCCACCCTATACCCAGCCTGAGGGAAATGATCAGTTTTCACAGCTGTCCCCCTGAGACTTCAAAAGCATGAAACTCCACTCAACTGTTTGAGGAAAATACCTTAACTGTTTAAAAATTATGAAAGAAAAAATTGAAGATACTTCCTCTTCTCACATTCAGACTTTTTCTGAGATATATACTTATCTCATTACAAGTCTTGCAAATCCAATCCCCCACAGCTACTGTGGATGTACCTTTAGAAAATGCCCCACAGTTAACTTCCACAGGGATCCAATGAAACTTTTTTTTTTCTGGTTCTTGTTTCATTCCTTTCTCTAGTCAAGTCAGATATAGCAGTTTCACTGAGCTTTCTGAGCAGGAGACTGCCAAACACCGCTCTGCAAAGCAGCAGCTTGTTCCAGGGAGCTGCACTTAAGACAGAATTTAGTAATTTTCCCAGTAGGCAGTCTGTACTATCAATCCCCAGCAACAGAAGTAAGTCCCACCATTAACACAGTGTGTCACCAACAATCACAATTACAAGAGGCAATCAGCAGAGAAATGGGACAGAATTAAAGGTAAGGGTAGACTATTCTTGGCAAGATGCATGTCTTTTTGCTTCTCCCCTACAGCTCTTATCAACTGATAAACAAGGCCCAGCCCATTACAACAGTTTCTGCAGAAGCAAAAGCATGTCTTTAGAACTAGAAATGCTTAAAACTTGGGTGTCACTCACACCAAGAGAGACAGGGCACACTGAAGTAGTGAAAAAACCTGGATCCCAAAATATCAAGTCCCAGTGGGAAAGGTAACCCAAACTTTTCTAGCTAGTATCATGGCAGCAACAGAAACAACTGCAGATCTAATTGGAAGAAAGATGCTAAAGAAGTAATTGAAACAAAAAAGAAAAATATAGTATGAGTGTTGTAGGTAGGAGGAAAGCAGAAAATATTTTAAATTCTTCTCTGCTTTTCCAGACACTGGGCCAGGTTCTTCAAGATATTCCTCTCTCATCTACAGTCAATGAGAACAAAATAAATGATGAAATCCCCCTCTATTCTGTACTCTTAATAAAATGCATAGTACAGAGACAAAAAAATATATATATATATGTATCTTTCAGATCCACCCACTCAGTCTAAACTATCACTGGGACATGAAATGCGGACGAATGCTATCCAGCCGCCGGGTTAGGATCTCACAGCCTGTATCTGTGACCAGAAGAGTGTGTTCAAACTGGGCAGATCGCTTTCCATCTCTTGTTACTGCAGTCCAACCATCAGGCCACGTTTCATCTTGCCAACCACCTAAAAATACAAAAATTCTCAAAAAGTCATCATTTAAGTACAAGAGACAGTTCTCCAAGGGGAGGTGGGGAAAGAGGTAATCAACCAACTATACTAAATAAGATTGGTATTTTCTTTCCATTCATTTTTATACCGTAGTAAAGAAGGGTGACTATTTTACTGTAATAACAAGCATTGCACAGAGTGAGTTTAGTTTATCACTTTTTGGAATATCAGTTGCTTACCTTCACAGATCATTGGTTCGATCGTAAATACATGACCTGGCTTCATTACTCCAACTGCCTTATTTTCTGCAATAAAAGTAACAAGTTAGAAAAAGCTATCCTATCTTAGGAAGTGAATGAATCCTTCTCTTACAGGAATATATCACGATTAGGTAAAGTCAGAAAATCCCTTCAGAGAAGGCCCAGTCACACTTGTCCATTAGTCTGCTTTCCTTCATGTTAAAATTTCCTTCTTTCCTCCTCCCTTTCTCCAATGTTGTAAAACGTATTCAAGGAGCATAATTGTTCAGAGTTCAATTCCAGTTCTACAAAAACACTGAACAAGTGTAATACAAGAATTCCTGCAGACTTTTATGATGAAAAACATCAATAAAAGTAAGAAGCACTTAAGATACTCAGAGAAGGCTTGAAAACTTAATTACTTCTTAATTTGGTTTCATTGAACCATTAACTCCAGTAAATTGTCAAAATAGGCTAGTGGTCAAGTAGTCTCACATTTCAATACAAGAGATCTTCCTTTTTGTTACTCTGGAATACTAAAGGTGTCATCTTGCTATGAGGATGAAAATGCTGTATTTCTTCAGTTAACATATAAAAGTGGAGAATTTCAAGGCACCTAGGACAACAATACTGAAAGTTTTTGATGTTAAAACATTTATGTGGAGGCACGTGAGCTGACGTATAGCACGTTTGACTAACAAAGCTGTGGCTTAGATCTGATTTAGCCTGACAGGCGAGAGGTGCAACAAAATCCAATGCTGCATGGGGACCACTAGCTCCCCCAGCTATTTTGTCACTATGGACAACTTCCATCAATTCTGACATACAGATTCACCACCTCTCAGTTTATTCTTACAGTGCAAATCTATTAAATTGTCTGAATTGCCTACATGTTTCAAAAAATTCAGACATCAAGCTGACACAACCAGAACACTTTTCTTAAACTTGAAGGGACTTGTTTCTATCCTCATCTGCTGGTATTTTATGTTCTCAGCACTTACATTTAAGTTTCAAATACATTCTCTCTTTTTCCCCTAAAATTTCATACAGTCTTCTTAAATAGTTTAAAGGCTTATAAAATAATCCTTTCCCCTTTAAAATTATTTCACAGATAGCCAGAAAGAAGCAAGATGCTTCTGTATTTTTTCTTCAATAGGCTTTTAGTCCCTTAGATCTTTCTACTTTGCTTTGCTGCCAAGCTATGTTAAAATAAAACAGCATCTTCCTCCTTGGGAATAGCTGTCTTGGCTCAGTCAGAAAAAAGGCTCAAAGTTCCCAACAGCCAGATAAACAAATAAGAATTCCCGTTTTCTCAGATGCCATTTTTATTGGTACAAAATGTCTCTATCTCCAGAGTAGTGTTTTACACATAAAAAAAATAAATACTTAGAATCAATACCCTTCCACCCTGTGAGTAATAGATCTTTGTTGAAGAGATCATTTACGGAAATGACCAGATTGCTACATCACAATCTACAACTATAACTGGTGTTAAAACTTGTTAGGAGATAGAAGATAGAGGCATCTGTCAGCTCTGAGGAAAGAAAGGTCCTATCAGGGAAGCTTCACAGCTAAAGTGGGTTTGAATTGTTTATCACTGCTTTACAGAGTATATTCTATCCTTAGTTATCTGACCATCTTTAAGCTTTTCTTCTTTCCTCCTAAGGATGCTTTCTGTTACTCTAGCTGCCAAAAATGTTACGGGAAAACTGTCATTTCCCAAAGCTAAAACTGAGAACCAAGACTGCCCCTCATCTGCCACATACTGCAAAGAAATTTCTAGGAATGCCAGATCACAACATTCAAATGCAGAAAAGAAAACATAACAGGATCCAGATCCAGGCACAACATCTACATCGTTCAAAACATTTACGTCTGGGAATGGCATTCAGGTTTTGCTTAGACCTTCTGTGAATGAATAGAAATATGTTCCTATTCCAGACGAGAATGTCTAGCGGGCTACTTGAGAATTCATGCAAACAAGCTAAGCACCAACTCACTACAGGTGAAAGCTAATACTTAGTGCAGGAACAGACTGTCTCAGTATATAATGTATGCAGCTAATTCATGTTTATAAAGAATTCTATGATCCAGAGCATGTGTGTGTATTTTTTTTTTTAATGTATACACACACACACACAAATAATTTTCTACAAGCAGGTGGATTGGGCGTGTTTATTGCAAACCATGTCCTGTCTACAAGACAACAAAAAGCAAATACTCACTGGCATAATGTGGCACATTGGGGGCTGTATGGAAAAGTTTATGGATTCCATGCCCGCAGTAGCTCCGAACCACTGAAAATCCATTTGCTTGAGCATGTTTCTGAATAATGTTTCCAAGTTCTCTATACCGAACACCAGGTTTTACTGCAAAATTAAGATAATGTATATGGATACAAATTTTTACAGCTTTCTTACAACATACCCAACCATCTCACACCATTCAGTGAAACACTATCTCTGTAAAAGCTCTGTAACACTGGTTGCTTATACATCTATCTGTTCCTGCATGCAGCACCCTCCCTCCATCATGATCTCTTAATTCATCAAGTACGTAAACGAGTCTAATGAGCAGCATTAGGAAACAGTCTCATGGGAGGAGGGGAAAAACAACAACAAAAAAAACAAACAAAAAAAAAAGAAGTTCCTCCTTCACAAAAGCATCTCTCCCCCTCCCCCTGGATAAGTGCTCATATATTAAAAGGATGAAATTTGAAGTTAAAGACAAAGATGTTCCAAGTACTTGGCAGGCTCTCGTAACTAGAGTACCAGTGCTGCTTTTGACAAATGTATGAACTAAATTTGAATATGCACTTTTCTCCCACTATTATGTGAAAAGCACACACAAATTAACATGAAAAATGATTACACATGAAGTACACAAAAGGGAGTAGAGGCGGGGAGACAAAAATGGGTGTCTCTAATCTTAGACAAGATTGTGATAGCCAATGCTATTGCAAATCAGAATTTTTACACTCAGGACTGACTTCTTTTGCTAGCCCTCTTAGGAAACTAAGAAAATTAAATGAGTTAGATTTAAGTGGTATGAAAAATTCACTTAGACAAGGGGTAAATAAAAGCATAAAAGCCACGTTGCCTCATACAACAAACAATGAAGCTACTTACAAAAAGGAACCTAGAGCCACTGATAAGAAAATCTAAATGCTATTTCAGGATCATTTATTACTCCCTGAATATATGCTCTTCCTACAGGTGCAAAATATGTGGTTAAATAAAGCTACCTTAAGCAGGGTAAGTGAACAGTGAGAACAGCAAAAAGCTTTCATGCAACAAGCCATTTAGTTTAATCCTCTGCTAACATAAACAACTATAACTTAAGCAAGTAAGCTGAATCTACATAAAATAACAAGGAATTTAACCTATTTTAAAAATAGGCCTACTTTTCCCGAAACACACAACAGACATGGTAGAGAAGAAAGAAAAACTAATCTATTTGTTTTGTGCTATTTGTTGTTGTGGGGTAATGTAGATCATCTCCTTCAGGCTTCACAATAGCAAGCAAATCATCTCAATGCAGCAAGGAGACCCCTGCTTTTCTTTCTCTCACATTACTCTCATAGAAAGTGCTCTGCTGGTCAAAAGCCCAGAATTTAAGATGTTGTAAACAGGAAAGAGATGACACCTTGTAACAGCTGAGAAACTTGCAGCTGGAACTCCTATTATCAAGGAATGTCTAAAACCCATTAAAAACTGTTACAACACCCAAAATGTTGCAAAAAAAGTTACACTGAGAATTTAAATATTATAATGAGCACAAAGATGAATTATTGTTATAGCTTATGTATCTAAAGCAGGATATTAAAGATAAGAGACAATACATAATAGAGCAAATCTGCTATAAAGATAAAACACAGGAACATAAATAAACATTACTTTGATTTAGCTTTGAAAGACAAAGCGCTCATTTCAGAATAGTAAGCTTGCATAAATAAGTAATCTATATTCTTTACAGCTTGGTCCTACAGTATTTTCTTGATCACACAAAAGGTATACAATATATCATTTACCTGTTTTTTCGTCTCAGTGAAGCTATCTTGAGTTATACCTAAGCAATGTACAAAGTCCTCTAGGTGCTGAAGGAAATGGGCCTGTCTTCCCTGGCACCTTCACACAGTTTATAAACAAGAACTCCTAATTAGCTTTATGAAATAACAAGTTAGGGGGGCAAAGAAGTGTGTTTTCAAGCCTTCGAACAGTATTTTACATTATTGATTCATTTAACAATATCATTGAAAATTTAAAAAGTAGCAAGCCCTTCTTTTGTTTCCAATATACACTTTGTTCTTCACATTCTATAAACAATTCAGATCTGGGATTGTCTTACTTATCTTACTAATTGTCTAAACAGCTGTTTCCATTTAAATATCATAGGTGGATCACCTCAGCATCAATTACATTTTCCTTGTGAACACCTGTTTAAAATAAGAGCTGCAACCACCACTTACAAAATTGTAGTGTTTGAAGAATCATTGTATTAAACAATATACATCATCTACTAGTGACGTACTGTAAGAACGGTTCTAAAACAAAAGTCATTCCCAGGTAACAGCAAATATAAGCAATTATGTTTGTATAAACAATATGTTTGAGAACCAAAACAGTAATGCTTCAAGCCTCAGCAGAAGGTTTTACCTGCATCGATGGCTTGCATTAGGCACTCATAAGTTGTTTGGACAAGCCTCCTTGCACCCTCATCAACTTCTCCAACATAAAATGTTTCATTCAGATCTCCATGGTAACCATTACGATAGACAGTAATATCCACTGCAAAGAATACCAGACATACCATAATACTACCACTGTTTCTCACTTTTTCTTTTGATTTCCATAAAGGACAACAAAAACACAAAAGAATGTAGTATTATAATTCTGAAGTTATGAAACTACTTTGGAAGATGTAAAAGCTCTTTCAGCAGTATCAATTTTCCAATACTTATCCTGTAGATTTTTTTTGAATTAGTAAATAAGACAGTGCTTTACTGTTCAATGGCTTGATTTAGAAAAAGATTTTTAAATGAAAAAAAACCTACCAATGTAACACAGCCATGGCAAACTTACTGCTTATGATTGGTTTTCTGGGTAAATATAAAACCAGGGCAGGGAAGTTATTTGCTCCATGGTGAATGACCTGGTTAAAGTATGTCCTTAAAATCAATTTCAGCACCAGCAGCGAGAAATTAAGTTTAAACCACTACGTAATGATATTTTAAACCATCTTTTAACTTCAGCAATTTCATTACATGTTTAGAATAGTAAGTCACACCTCTGCAAAAATCAGCATGTCGATCGTTCACAGCCAAAAAACAGAGTTTCTTACTGCACATTAACTGCATAGCACCTTGCCAACATTATTCCCGACTAACAAAAACATGTTAAATTATTCTGAAAGAAAAAAGTTTTTTAAAATTTAAAATGTTCTGAATCAGGCAAATAACAAGACTGAAAAGGGCATGCTTAAAACAACCTACGTTTATGGGAGCATGTAATCAGAGCTTAGAATTGTGCTACAGCAGAACTCTAAATTAGTTGCTTTGTATGTAAAGTTGGTTGTGAATTGAAAGTGAAATAACTTACTGTTGAAAAATAGGACCACACGCACTTTTACGCAACACACTTTTTTTGTCTAGTTTAACCCATTTTGAAAAAAAGTAGTTTTTTTGATTAAGAATGTCCACATGATGTTCATTACAAATATTCATTTTTCAAAATATGGAAAACAGGCCTGCTAGTTTAGACATAATGGTCATCTATTCTAGTAGCCTGTCTCTGATGTGCTCAAGAGAAAAAAAAAAGGAAAGAAAAAAAATAACCATCATACAGACGCTATAGATAGTAAACACATTATGCAAAATACTGTAGATTTGCAGCTCAAGTTGATTTCCTGTGCTAGAATTAGTACTTTTGAATTTAGCAGACTTTGATAGAAGTCTCGTAGCTCTAATAACCACCAGATAAGCTAAAATACTAGAATAGTTACTGAATTGCTAAGCATGAAGAAAACCATGCCTAGACAATCTCACAGGTAAATATCCATGAAGGAAACAGGACTGAGCTATAATATTTTAAGAATACAGTACACAAGCTGCCTAGCAAGACCAGTATAATGTTGATAGGAAACACGGGAAAACACTAGTGCCAACAGTAAATCTGCATAGATGGCAAACATGAAAGAAAGCAATTAACACTGCACTAAACCAATACTGCCTGTTATGGATACAGGCATATACACGGTCACACTATACTACTGCATGATTACATGGAGCTACTGAAACATTTAAACCAACATATATACCTGGTAGCCTACCAAAAATACCATTTAGAAACCAACACCCAGGTAAATTTATTCAGGTTTCTTGTGAATAAAGTATCAGAGCTCAAAGGACAATGTCCAGACTACTTCCTGCAAAGAAGCTATTTCTACAGGCTGCTTGATTACAAGACTTCTTCAGACACTGCCAGACTTGGCCAAAACATCTCGCTTTGCAGAGACCAGCATCCGTCAAGAAACCTCTCACAGAGAACAATACGGTAACAAAAATGTTACTTTGCCCTGCTTGGAGAGGAAGTTGGACTAGATGTTGGATCTCAACTTGCTTCTAAGGCTAGGCCATACTCTGGGAATTCTTGAATATATTTTTAAGGATAAAAGAAAACAAAAGCTCATGTGATAAATTGAAGTACAAATATTTATACAACCGTTACTAACTTTTATTGTGAAATCAAGAAAAAACCAGAAGTTGGACAGCTGGTCACTTCCAAACTATTTTTTTTTTCTTATGTTTTCCTCTGATTCTGAAATCTTGTTTCGGGCTCTGAAATAGTGTCCTTTTGCTTCTAGTTGGCAAAGTTTTAGGTAGAGAGAGAGATGGGTCTACCCCTCCATCATTTAAGGTACTTTCTCCATCCTCTCCCTGGTACCCTGCTTTCTTCTTCCTTTTAAAGCAGCTTTTGGGAAACTATGTTCCCAAAGGTGAACCCAGAAGACTTCAAAGCCTTTTGAGGCTGTGGGGAAAGTACATTTCATCCACAAAACACAAGACCTACTCCGCTACAGAAGAGTCAGCAAATGCTTTCTCAGAGACAAAGCAGGGGGCTCAAGGCTTGCAGAAACACATTCAGGGCAGGGATGTGAACAGAAAAATGACTAAATTCTCTCACAAATAGTGTTTGCTAGTGCTGAGGTACAGACTTGGCATGCAAACAGTGGAGAGCTAATACATTGTGTAGATGAAGCCAACCTAGTAAGTTTAATTGGGCTTCTTAGTTTGGGCTCCAACAAAGCCAGGAAGCTGGCAACAAGTGTACAAAGGCACTACCACTTTTTTTTTTTTTTTTTTTTTTTTTTTAATTGTAGCCATTTGGCTAAATGGCTACACATACACTACAGTTGAGAGCTATCAGCCAGGCCAAACCTGAGGGAGGAAGGGCCAGCAATCATGAGGCACACTCCACAGTACCCACAGTACTGTGCTGTAGACACTAGCTATTAGTGCATGTTAATATATAGCAAATGCCTGACTATCTTGAGAATCTCAACTTGCTTCTAAGGCTAGGCCATACTCTGGGAATTCTTGAATATATTTTTAAGGATAAAAGAAAACAAAAGCTCATGTGATAAATTGAAGTACAAATATTTATACAACTGTTGCTAACTTTTATTGTGAAATCAAGAAAAAAAAAGAACAAGAAAATAAAACGCTCCCAAATAATTTATATAGGTAATACTTATGCTCCAAAATGTTTGAGTACCTTCAGTACCACAAGCAAAAAACAGCAGGCACTGTCAGATTGTGAGAGTCTCAAAAAAATGATATGCTGTTCAATATGCCACCATAAAATGTCTCACCATTAGGATTCTTTACAGTCATCACAACTCTAGTAGTAACTTAAAGATTTAAAGCAACCTTACTAAGAATTCACATTAAAATAATCTAAATGTGTAATCCTGGCAATATTAAAAACATTCAAAACACCACATTTTTTATTCCATATTTTTATAGAGTCTAGAACAATTGGAATCCTGCCCATAACTGGAATATTCAGGCACTATGACAATATACAGATGAGGATAGGAGAATTATAAAGCTATTAAAAAGGTCCAAGCTTCTACCATTGTTTTAACTACTTAAATTAATTAATTTAAATGTATAAAGAGAAGTTAATTAATTAGTAAATGAAAACAAAAGGCTCTTAAGAAGCTACTTCTTGGCAGCTTCTTTGCCTGCTACTGAAACTTTACCTTATTGAATAGCCTAACTGGATAGAAGACAGAAATGCTGAAGGTTGATTTTTTTTTTAAAACACTTACCATTAACAATATCTCCTTCCTGTAATGGCCTCCTGTCAGGAATTCCATGACAGATCACTTCATTCACGGAGGTACAGCATGACTTAGGGAAATTATAATAATTCAGAGGGGAAGGATAGCAATTCCTTGCAATACAAGCCTAAATCAGATTTAAAAGAATACAATTTATACTTTATATTAGCAAGCTTTGTACAAAGTATAAGCACAATAGCTTTACAATATGAATGATATTTTGAAAAGCAGCAGCTCCTAAAAATAAGTTTCTTCAAGCACTCCTTTTCTGCCCTTATATTTAGTAATGCTTTACATTTCATACCAGTCTTGCAAGAAGAAAACAAAGCCAGTTCAATGCTTTTTCCTCGCTCATTTTTACGTTCAACTACCAATGCTGACGTATTCAGGTTTAAAATAATGCATGGAAATATATAATTGATTAAAAACCAGCCATTTTCAATAAGTGCCTTTAAGCACTTGTTCTAAGACTTTAAATAACTGTTTTATAGGAGATCACCTAGACAAAACTACATTTGGTACCACATATTTATCCCTGACTTCAAAAACATAAACTGCTTCCTTTGCTTTCCTATAATATTCTTTCTGTTATTTCTGCAAAATTGAAATATATTTTAGGCACACACATATATACAATCACACTAAGTGGCACGTTGAACAATTCAGGAAAAACAATACTGTTGTAAACCTTTTCATATTAAAAAAACAAAACTATTTTAAAACTGTTAAATACCAATTAGGGATATCAGTCAATACCAATTATCTTCTGTGCAAAAATTTCCAGAAGTTGCTTTTTCTAATGGGGGGCAGAAAGGAACACATTCCTGTTATAACTGCTAGCTGCTTTTATTAGACATCAGGTGCATAATTTAGTGCTTAGCTGTTTAAAACAATTTAGTATAAACCTCAGGTCTAATCAAACCTGAGCAAGCTCCTTATAACCTTGGCTTAGGAGTTGCATACACAGATAGGAGAACAGCAACCAAAAAGCTCTCCCAACAAATTTGTTTACACCACTGGCCTAAAAGATCCTTGCATTCTCCACAATGCATATAGGTATCTTGTCTCAAAATCAAATGCATCTATCTTAGAGATCGGGAAAAAAATTACACAATTGAAGCACCTATGAATTCATGGGTCAGCAAAATACTGCATCACACATTTCAAACGCTTTGTTTTGGACTGCAGCCTTAGTTTGCCACACCGCATCAAAAAACTTAACATGAAAGAACTTGTCAGCTCCTTTTCACTATATTTGTTGACTTTGCAAAAGAGTCCCTCTTTACTCTCTCAGGCTTCCCAGTTCTGATTCCTGATCACAGAGAACTAAACTTTCTTCTCTGCTTTTCTCCTCCTTATCTTAATCAACAGGATGGAGCACAAAAAGTCTGTGGCCTACACATGACACCCTATACAGCAGCACCTGTGGACCTCAGAAAAGTCTAGAAGAAAGAAAATTATGTGACATTGACAGAGAAAACAGATGAAGGAACTTGGAGGGAAAATCTGAAGCTGAAAATTATGGAAGGAGCTGACATGGAGGGAGCCTCAGGAGTTCCTCACTTGGGATTCATTACTGAATTTAACATTGTGCTGTAACAGATTTCTAACATCTGAGCTACCTAGTATCTTCAAATTGGGAGCAAGATAGTTCTGAATAAAGAAAAGGAATGCACACACAACCAAAAATACATAACAATCATACTAAAACAAAAAGGGCACTTAACAGAACCAAAAGAATAATAAAATAACCTTACTAAGTGGACAGCATGATCAATTTCTTCAGTAGTTACACCTGCTTTCACCATCATGGCAGCAACATCCAATACTTCTCTAGCAAGCTGCAAATGAGGAAAACACAAAAGCACCTTATTTAAAATGACACCAGGTCTATTCCTTGGAAAGTTAGCAACGCATTTGCTGGAGCTATACTGAGACTTGAGGAAAAAATGGGTAGACCAGGACTTTTAAAAGACTTTGAGATGTCTACACTTTATATTAGTAAGACACATCAGGCACACTTGAAAACATCCCTTTTTATTAAGATTTGGACCACAAATCCCTTGAATATTGCAAACATAAAACAGACTACCTGAACACACGTTTCAAAGCATGACTTTATGCACAAGAAAATGATCACAGCCGAATAGCTCTTATTCAGGAACCTGAAATAAGTTTTTCTTTTTAGGAATAAAGGCATTTTGCAATGAAAAACAAAACCCCCTTACCCTACACACTACTCGCATTCCTTCTATATCCTCAGATGAGAGGATTTTTATTTGAGAGGTTCCTTTCAAAGCCTGTTCCGATTCAGACATTCCTGAAAAATGAAAAAGAAGAAAGGTTATACAGATAAGCGATTGCTAAGCAGTTCCAATTCAAGCAACTTCCTTAGCTTCTCAACTGTAATAAAAGCATGCCTCTTCTCACCACAGACTAAAATAATGAAACCACCAGTCATAGCATTATCATCATCATCTGGATTACTTTGAATTCATAAGCCTTCCACCACATTTCAATGCCCAAAATTGTTCAGGATGCCCATCCACTTACTGAATACAACCATCATGCCCCGTTAGTTGTAAGCACTTTCAGTGTTCAGAAATGGTTTGATTGTATTCTCAAATGAGCCGTCACAAAATGGGAAAATTACTATAGATTTTTAGAGAATAAAGACCATTCACACAGTTGAATGACTTCCTAAAACACAGCATTGCGTTGTTTAAATATTTACATTCTGTAAACTACAACTAAAGCTCTGCTGAAGTTTTAAGAATAATTGTAACAGACTTAACAGTTTCTTTGGGAAACATAAGGCATCAAGGTTAATGTGAATGGAGGAAAACATCAAAATAAACCAATAACCAAGTAGTTTTGAAAGTATTTTCTCTGTGTCCAGAAATGTGTCAGGAACTCATCAGTTTGCTTTGGGAGTTGCTTACTGGATTTTCATTCGTTTTGAAGAGGACGGAGGTTATTTTATAACACATTTCCAACAGATAGAGTGATGTCACTGAGAATGGCTTTAAAGAATTCGTATGTCGCAGATCCTGTATGTCACAGCTGACTTTTGTGATAGGTTCATAGTTTGTTACCCAGTAAGCAACATAGGTAGGATTTGCTGGGGAGGGTTGGGAGAGGGTTGTCCTTCAAAGGTGTATAGGGAAGAGAAGACAACTCCTCACAAATTCTGGACTTCTATGAAATAATTGTAACCATATTTCTGAAAAATCAGTAGTTAACGTAAGAGAAGAGGAGGAGAGAAGAAATTTCCTAACATCTCCTAGACACTTTAAAGGCTTCTTCAGTTGAAGGAACACATGCACACAAAAGTAACACACTGTAATCGTGATTTGTTTCAAGTTACCTAGTGGGTGATCAGCATAATCCGGTCTCTGAATATAACTTGGCACAGGCCTTGTTGGTGTCTAAATAAATCATAGTCAAAGCTGGTTAGATTGGAAGAGTACTTATTACAGAGATAAAAACAGAGACCCGTGCAGCAAAATTAAATATAGTGAAACATGGCTAATTCTCCTTAGAGAAAGTTGCAAAGTATGCAGACACCCAAACCCACCTCCAATTAGCATTTCTCAGCAAAGACTAACTCCTTGTTGTCTTTATATAATATAACCTCTAACAGCCAACTTCACAGCCTTGTAAAACCAATTCTATCTGTCAAACAAAATTGCTTTTGTAAATTATTATCCCTGCTATCTTGTAGCGATTATTCTGATACTTTCCAGACTGCAAATGCTCTCTTCCAGATGCACCCTTCCTTCTTTTGGTTATTTGTATGCATTAGCAAGATTGTTATTTTTAATTATCACCCTATTTCTTAGGGCTTCTTCTTATAATTTCACATACACCAATGCTACAACTGAGGGACAAAAAAGCAAGTGTTCAGCAACAGCACTATTAATTACATAGCCAGTGAAATAGCCAACACACTTTCTCTAATGCTACTACTAAGCACACACTATCTCAGGATCTGTAGATCTACTTGCTGAATCCATAACAGATGGAGAAGACTACAGAGAGGATGCTACAGTGACTGCATCTCTAGCACAGACCAGCTAGAAAAAGCACTGAAAAATGAAATGCCACTAATCCTGTTAAAACTTTGGCTTATTCCATGTACAAGCTTGCATCACTTTAAAATACAGGTATAGGCAGGTCCTCTTCTAAATTCACTTTCAGAGTTGGACTGACCACAATTACTATTCAACAACCCAGTGTTAGAGGCTGCTGTTCTTTCAGAAGAGCTGTTCACCAGTTTATTCATCAGATTATTTCAAACCACTTAAGCAAGGTTCTATCAAGTCATTTATTTAAATGCTAAATTAATCTATCTGAATTTTCCTGAAATAGCACCATTATTGGTGGAAACAGTAAACAGCTAGAACAACATTTTAGCTAGCAGCAGGATTTTGCAGAATGAATGTCAAAAGATATAGCCAAAACACATGATCTTAAACCTATTAGTGATATATATTCCCTCATGGGCACTTCAGTTTAAGCATAACAAGGTAGCTCAAGTTAAGCCAAAATGAGCTACAATCAAGGCACAGTCACACATCTTGCCATCAGGTTCTGACTATTTAAGAAACTTCCATTTCTCAGGTGAGTGGGAGCTGACCAGTCCAGGACGTCTGTTCCATTAGCTGCTACAGAATGTAATGTGGAACATTCTTCCCCCAGTGCTGGAATAGAGTGGCATTTGTTACTTACCAGTGGATAATGCGGCCTGAGTTTACCAGTATATCGATAACCAGACCAGGGATTTGTATTAATGTCACCTTCCAGGGTCCAAGAGGAAACCTCACGTTTAGCTTTTTCGTCTTCTGAAAAGAAAACAAAATTGCAGCAGCCTACCAAGAAAAAAAAAAGTGTTGCATCCAGAGAGTGACCTACAAGTACACAAATACAGATTTAACTCTATTTGGCTTTTTATTTTTTTAATGCTACTGATTAGGACAAAATAAGATGAAAATTACGGACTGCACTTTTACTTAAGTTTTTCGTATTCAAAATTCACATTCTGCCAATGGCAAACTGAGCAATACAGAGTCAAGAAGGCAATACTGAAGGCCCAAAGGAAACAAAATAGTTATTGATGTAATTGTTCATATGTAGTTCTAAAACATGGTTCTGTGCTTGTTTTGATTCTTGGGGAAAAATGTATTTTTACTAAGAGACTCATCATCCCTTCAATTAGCAGTCTTGTACTGTAGCTGAAGGTTCCTAATCCATGTGACTTCTCTTAGCATTCAAAGACAGAAATGATTTGGGTGGGAAAGAGGGCATTTGACTAGGATTTTCAATTCACGGAGCCTACTACCAACTCTGTCTTGATGGGCAGAGTGAGGGTACAGCCTCTTCTGCATTTCAAAACAGGCACTGTGTGTACTTTACAAGATAGTTTTAATCTCCTGAAGATTTCTGGCTCTCAACCTTGTAAAACTTTTGCCTGATGTGGTCTATTCATGACTTCCTTCACAAATAACAAATCTAAGAGCAGATTGATGGCTATTACATGGAGGACTGAAACAAGTGCATCCTGAACATTATCAAAGGAAAAATGCACTTAGAAAGAGGGTGCAAGGGTTAAGAAAGAGCATGGTAGCATTAATTTAACTCAAAACTCATAATTTAGGGCTTTTTTTTTTCCTCTTTTCAGATCTCACAAGAATGAAAAGATGCAAAAGTGTGGCCGTAGCAGCCCTCAGTTTGAGTTCCTCAGAAACTGCATGGTTGACATCTGAGCCTTCTACTCACATGAGTTTAGATGAACCACAGAGAAATAACACAAGAATCCAAAGTTCTAATAAAGTGATACTTTGGATTCACTTGAGATGCTTCAGCATAGTTTGTGACATTCAGAACATGAGGGCTATCAGAACCAAACCCACTGAAACTGGGCTCAGTAATTATTGAAAGGCAGGATCATAAGAAAATATGGATATATAATTATAAGAAGCCAGTACTACTGGCTCGATTTTATGGTATTGTCAAAAATTTTGCTGTCAGATAAACAGCAGCATTCGTAGACTGTAGAAGAAGATTACTACAAGTAGTATATTAAACAAAAGAGAGTTTCACATCCACAAGTGTGCAAAGTAATAGGATATAAATTTTAAGTGTAAACTATGAGAACTCTGCACTGGGGAGGTAGAAAGGAGGAAAACACTTGTAATTGCCTATACTACTCTCAGCTATAAACTGTGCAACAGTTATCATGGAACAGGGGGTTTTATTGGGTTTTAGGAAAGGAGGAGATAAACAAGTTGAGAATTCAGCTTTTTGCCATGCCACTTACTTTTTAATCCCAATTTCATTTTCAGTAGAGCTTGATGGAGTTAGCCTTTTTGGGGTGGGGAGGGGAAGGGATTGAATTTCAACTCCTGGATTATATTTGCTCCCCTGGTACCCCTTGTCTGTTGAAAGGGTTTTGACTGATGAATCCAGTCAGAGCAGCAACATTCTAATACAAGATTAGGACGTAGGAAACAGCATAGAGTTGTACCTATTAGATACTCGTTAACAAAGTGCAAGGAAATGCATTATTGGACAAGGAAGACCACAGAGAGAGGGGTAAAGGAGAACCTACTAATTTTTCTGTACAAATGCTTTCTGCTGTAACTAAAGCATACAGATATAGTACCTTCAGATAAACTCAGCAAAATCCTAGCTACAATACATCCTCCAACAATAGCAGCATCAGATCCTAAAAAATATTTTCTTCTTTTTCCAAAGAGGTAAGCCTCAAGTGTACAGAATAGCTGCATTATCACTGCCTTGCTCATATTCAAACAAGTATCCAATCACATAAAGACATTAAAAAAAAACCCTCCTCCACGTTACTTTTACTATATCAGATATCAAAACACTATGATGGAACAAGCCTGACAATGACTTACGGTCATAATTTATTCTCTTCAGCCTCTAATTCATCACCTCTCTTTCTCTGTTCATATGCCTGGCAATTTAGCTCAAAGCAATACTTCAGACAAATAGCAATAAGAAAAGAAATAGATATTTCTGTACCATTGTCTCTGAAATTTTACACAGATCTGTGATTACCAGGAACTGAATGCAGTCTTAGATGTGCAGCATCCAGTGCCAAGTATCTTGGAAAAATCCATACCATTCTCAGACATTCATGTATATAAAGATAAAAAACAAAGTGCGCTATACTGTTCAACCCAAAATATTATTCCTACTTACTATTTTGAAAACTATATTAAACAAAAAACAATGATAGAAGATGATGAGGGAGAGGAGTGAATGCACAGATGGGAACAGTTTTCAAAACAGAATACTAGAACTGAATAAAGTATTTACTTACTTGCTTTCTTGTGTAATAACTTGTGAGTAGCCCAGCTTCCCTTAAAACATTCCTAGAATTACAAAATATATGTACAATATTAAAGTAGCTTCATCCTGGACAGACATGTCATTCCCAAAATAAAAGAACTGTTATTTTTTTTAAAAAACTAAGAATTTTATAAACTCTTGTAGCAACACGTAGTAAATGCTACTGTAACTGACAATCTTAACACTAGAAAATACTATATTCAAGAGTTTGAACCAGAATAAGCAAAAAGCATAGCCAAACAGGTGCACCCAAAGTGAAATGCACTGAGTTAATCTTCTCTACTAAATATTGTCTCCTTTCCAATTTAATGAGTAACCAGACACCACAGTTGCTCCAGGGTGGCAGAAACCCTGTGCTGTTCAATGGAACGTGAGGGCCAGAGTTCACCTGCTCTCCCTCTGTACCAAATCTCCTCCCTTTACAGTGGGTGGAGTGAGCCTCCCTTGGCTCCTACAAGAAGCCATCTCCTCCTGCTGGTTGCATCCTTCCTGACTCCTTCTCCAGCATAAGGAAGCAACAGAGATCAGTCAGCATCATCACAGCTGAACAAATGAAAGTGATCAAGCTTGAAAAAAAGGGTTAGGGCTACCAAATAGAAAAGGACAGACAGATGGACAGACAGTAGAAGGATGGACAGAAGATAATTGAAATAGAAAGCAAGGAAAGAGAGGATGTAAAGAGATTGATATTTTTCTCTTCTTCCTGGGAATAGACAGAAGTTTATGGGAAAAGGAGAAAAAAACAGTGAATCAGCAAAGGGGCGGATGGAAACGATTAGCAGCTAAAGATAGATTAAAATGAGGGAAAGACAGGTGAGAAAATGAGAAAATCAAGTAGAAAAGCTGCTGAAGAAGGCATTAAAAAGGATCCTTTAGGGTATTAAGTAGGTAACTTCTTAGTGTTGTAGCTGAAAGTCTAAATCAATGGCTATGTGTACTCACAACAGGTGTGTGGAAAGAGATAATTCCAATCATTTACAGCAACAGCTGAATTTCTGAAGTAGAAGGCAGGAAGCAAGCTTTTTTCCTTTATAAGGAAAAATAATACTAATGCTGAGTCATCATCATAAAGCTGCTGACCAGAGCCAACAACTGATTCAACACAATGTATACAACACTAAACGAATGCCAGACAACAGATTTGCAAACTAAGCCCAGTGTATAGGAGTCTAGTCCCGCTTCACATATTTTGTTGTGGTCTTAATTGCCTACTCTTTTAGAGCCCTCTTCTCCCCATTTTCTATTTAGTCTGCCACCAGTGGTTACCAACCTGTATCCACAAGACCACAGTACACTGGTACACAGATCAACCACATTTACTGCTTGGCACTTCCATCATTACCAAAACAACCAGCTGTTGCTGTAGTCTTCTCCTACACCATGTATCTGATTTTGCTGAACTGACATTACAGGCCAACAGAGGGTTCAGGCAACCCTGAATATTCAGGCAACAAGAGAACATTATCTTGAATAAACAGTGGAAGGTTTCACCACCACACTTTTATAACCCACTGCATACAGACTTTTTTGCTGCACTGTTACCTTCTTTCTGTTGGAGAGCTAGGGGAAAAGGAACAGGTTTTAACTGAGGCCTATTTTAAGAAAAAGTGAAAAGCCAAAATCCCTATTTCCAGGACACTAGAATGTTTTTAAACCCCTTCTACTTCTGAATTGAGATAGGATATGTAAAACAAACAAAAAAGAACAGGATTACACAGTTCAAGACTCGCAGGTCATAGAATACCTCTACCATGGGGAAACTGAGTCTGCAAGTCTAGAATCCACTTCTTGGGAGATAAGGGAGATAAGCTTTTTGGGAAAGACAACACCAGTTGCGGTAACTCTCTGTTGTAGTTGATTCTCTCTTTCCCTCTGCAAATTGAGGATATGTTCTCCAAATTCATTTCTTTTTCTCTGGGGCCAGGTGTCTTTCCTCTTTGCAGGCCCATAACCAACCCACACTAGGCAAACAACACCGCTAGCAGTATCATAACCTGGCAGCCTCCATTTGGACTATTTCCTGCAGCTGCAAGCAACATAAGAGGATCCTGCATAAGGCTGCCATATGTTTGAGTTTTCCCAAGCATGTTTCCCAGATTTTAGTTGTCCTGCATTTCCAGAGAAACAGCAACTTAATCAGAACTACTACAGCATAGCTTCAGAGAAGCTGCTGTACACCCAGACATCCCAGGCGTGCACTGTATGAACATCAATCAACTGTAACTGAGTACACAGAGCAACTCCAGAGCAACAATTACACATGCATTGTACAACCAATAAATACCTGAGCCTTGGTCTGACATTTCTGGAAAGCACTCAAAGGATGCGCTGCACAACTTTTAAAACCCAGGTATTTTTTGTAGGATCAGCCACATGCTTCTTGTGGGCACTGAACTTACCAGATACTCACTTTTTTTAAAAAAAAACATTCAACAGCTTACTGCACAAGCACTACATCACATGTCTGCACAGCTCTGCCCAGGCAATTCTAGACAAAAATATGGCAGCTGCAATCTTACAGGTTGGAGAAACATAGCTCTGTCTACAAAGCATTACCAGCATACTGTTGCGTATCTCAAACACCCTCACCTTCTAAACAGCAGACTTCCTGCCAAGGCATGGAAGAAAGCCACTCTTTCTCTCCATCCAGGCCACTTTCTGGAGAAAATTCTGCTTTTGATGAGCCTTCTCTGCTGAGCCTTCTTCTCTCAGCCTTCTGCTGAGACATTTACTTCAATCTTCCCACTACCATTCCTGCCTCTAATGATTCTTCCATGGTCCTATGCCATATATAGATCAAGATAAAAACTTTCAATGAATAAACAAACATAATCCAAGAAAAATATCCAGGGTGAACTTTAGTATTAAAACAAAGAAACAAAAAAGTCCCATTTCCACTAAAAAAGGAACACAGCCTTGTGTGGCTGCATCTGAAAACATTAGCTAGCTTGAATGAGAAAATACACAGGAATATTGTAAATTTCTTTTCAAGCTTTTTGGAATTTCTCAGATTTCATTTCAAACATTTTATTATCCATTATTATGCTTGATAATAATATTCCCACCCATCTCACCTAAAGCAGTTTTCTTTATATGTTTTTTCAATAGCAATCGAGCAAGACTTGGTAACGCTGAAGAGGACTGTACAAGAAGAGAGGTCTGAGATACAACACAAAAGAGAGAAACACAATCCTTCATTTTTGTTTACAGCAACACCAGTCACCAATTCCGTGTTTAAAGGCAAGCTCAACCCAATGTTCATCACAGCCTATGCTTTACCCAAAGGTAACCAAAGACACAATCAGCCTTAAGATCTGGAATGATTCCTATTGGATCGATTCCTGGAAATCAAATATTTCTCTCAATGATCTCCACCTTAGGGACTCAGCCCAACATCTACTGTTTGAAATACTGAGAGAAGCATGCAACAAAGCAGAATTGGTTTACAGTAGAGTGCATTTTTGCTAAATCCACAGTGATCACTACTAAATAGTGACCAAACAGACTTTAAAATCAACCCTTAAAAAAAAAAAGAGAGAGAGAGGAAAAAAAATCCTTTCAGACAGTTCAACACCAGTTATTGAGCTACTTTAAAATGGACTTTTTCTTACTTTTATTCTTATCATTGCAGAGAATTTCTTATTCTTTGGTTCATGTATCCTTGCAACCCGACTGGGAGGTTGAAAAGCACAACCAGCTCCAAATCTCAGATGAGAAAGTGGACTAACAGTTTTATGTGCTTACTTCCAGGATTTATGGAACAAAGAAAATTACAAAATCTCAGTCACTTGTCAACTAACTTCAAGGGCACCTAAAGTCTTCAAAGAGTAGAATGTAACTACACTGCAAACTTCTGTAGCACAGACATATGCAAAGTAGCTTTAGAAAAGCTGCTCAAGTACAGGAAGTTATGCAAGCCCTACAACACAAAATTCAAGACGTACTCATTCATCCTGTTTCTGAACTGCTTTTGTAAGGTGGCAGCTCAACTAAAATTAGCTATGCCAACTCTTCATTAATGATTTTTCAGCCTCAGGACTACCCCTCTCTCTTCTTCAGGCTCCCCTTCACCTGCTGCTTTATACAACCTGGCATTTGGCACTGTAAGTTTAACTGTTTGCATATATGCAAACACTGCCCAAATCTTGGCACCCGACAGCTACTGAAAACAACCTCAAAATTCATCTCTAACCTCTGCAGAATTCCTCCTCTCCATCCTCTGTGCCCATTGTTTTGAATCATTGAGTTGAATTTCCAAAAATACCTATTCTACCACAAAAGAGAGACAGCTGGAAGTGAGACTGTGTGGACAGACTGGCTGGCTCTCTGCATGTCATTATACTGCAAATTGTAATAGTTAGGTAAACATCTGGGAAGGGTCAAGCAGTACACTCCATTAAAAACAAAAATCTATTTTAAAAACTACTCAAAACATTTTTCAATGTAAAATTCTGTTGAGCTCAATCCAAAATCATGTGATTTTGCTTAATGAGAACTAGTTTTTACCTAACCACTGCTAGGGTATGCAAGCAGAAAAGAAAAAAAGCTCAAGTATGGCAATAGTTTAAGAAAAATATCAGTGTTATCAGTGATATATGTTTAATACAATACAGATTAACCTTACATTTTGCTCATAAATACAGGGTGTCTTGAGGAATGCAATTGTTAATATATTTGATGTTAAAATACAATAATTGCCTTTCTTAGCATACTGAACCCTATTCTTCCAGGTGCTGTACAAGCCAATAGAGACAATCTGTGACCTGAAAAACTCAGGACTAAGTTCACAAAGTAGCTTAAGGGGTATATTTGACAGCCATTTTTTTTCAGATGAGGGGAAATACAGACCTGGAGATTCAAATTCAAGGGAAGCATGTACATACTACCTTGGTATGAGCAACATTTTCCTTCTCATTCATCTAAAGCCTGATCTCATTCAGAGACTACTGGAATCCACATGATAAGAGTATTTCAACTCTTCCTTTAAGGAAGAGGTATATTTTACAACCCTCCAATCAGACTTACAGAGCTATACAAGTAACCTGTGATGTATCAGCGAAGACGTGCCTCCCAGAAAGGAGTAAATCAGCATTCTCAAGAATAGTTACTACTTTTCCTGTGCTTAACACTCAGCAGATTTTAAAAGGCATGTATCAAATGCAAGCTGTTTTTGTAAACACATGCTGTTTATGTAGACCACATATAATTTACAAAAGTGTATGTGCATTTCTAAAGAGATACTGCAATATCAAATTCATCTTACTAACAGCAAAAATACACTTGTGATGCTGAGCATCTGTGTTCTTTTCATTCAGAAAATGCAGCGAGACGTAGTAATTCGGTCTGAACTGACACATATGTAACACTGATAAATCTTTACAGAAGGTACAGGCTTATGAAAGTAAGACAGTGACAGAAGGTAGCTGGCAGTGACAATACCTGATGTATTAGGCTAAATGAGGATATATTGAAGGTTAATAGCTGACAGAATCACTCAGTGGAGTACTCCCTCTCACTACATCTTTGGCTGATAGAAAATAATGCTGAGATTAACCACACTACTTTAACACATACCCCAGAGCAACTCTACCACTAAAAAGCATCTTTGCCCTGCTCCCACTACCTTCCCAAACATCAGTGCTAGGCCAGAACTCAGCTGTCTTGGCCCTCTTTTCACCCATGACCCATAAGCACAACTGTAATTCAACTGTACCCAGCTTACAAGGTGCACATCACCCAGAAAACCATGTTGGCTTAATAGCTCAAAGCAATTTCAGAGGATGTTACACTACTTCAGAGTAACCGTTTTCAGGACACATGGTCATGACCTCCTCTTTTTGAGGCAGAAGAGGAGGAATAAATGACTAGGATAATGCCCTTAACCAAGTAAAGGAGAAATAAAAATGACAAATCCTAGGGTTGTCTCCTCACTACACTGGAATTCTCAGTCCTACACTACTTGTGTTAATTTCTCTTATCAAATTATATATTACTATTTATAATCCAAACACATTTCTCCATACTGGTTGCCCTTCTACAGTAGTTTATTTTTATATTTTCTCCAGTGCTAAGAATAAACAAAATACTATAAATTTGGGTTGGATTCTTACTGGAGGTCTGGCTGTATGAACAAGACAGGCTTCAATCAGATTAGTTAACCTGGCAAGCATGCCTATGCAGGCGCTCTAACCCCTCAAAGAAACGCTTGGTAACATGACACTTCATGAGCAATCCTGCAGTTATTCCAAGGAGAAAGCCTACAAACAGGTAGTTAACACCACTGCATTCAGTAAGGATGGTTTGATTTTACAGCTTTGCCAAACCACGGACACAATGGAAAAGTCTCCTCATCAGCTGAACGCTCTTAAAGCATGAGTGTTCTCTGACTCTGCGGTGCACAGCTTCAGGGAGCTAAACTACCAAAAAATTTAACGCAGCTGCTTTTCCTCTATTGAAATAAATCCCTAAAAATCCCAGAAATGCCTCATTAAAGAATCAAGACTAGCTTAACACAAGATGTGGAAATATGCATCTTTGGAGGGAGGAAATAGGACAAGTTCATTCCTTTTGGTGATAGCCAGCTATAATGCAGGTTGTACTGCAGAGTGGACTAACATCCTAGGTCCACCCAGTAGTTTATCACAGTTATCCATGCACTTAACCATGCCACAACAGAAAGAAAACCTTTTAATTTCAAGTCACTGCAACTCTGCTGCCTTTTGATGTCCACAGACAAAATGAACCACAGTGTTAAATTCTCTCCACTGAGGAGATAACTTTGTAGAAGCTTCACAAAGGCTAAGCATTCCAGTAACTGCCAGCTGAAACCTGCTGAAAGTCCAGACAAAGCTTCCTGGTTTTAAAGACTCCTCTGCTCAGTGACAATAAGGCTACCACGTGCTTGTGCTTGAATGAACAGCCAGCCAGGTAGTTGGTGGTTCCTCAGCTGCCCTCCTGGCAGTACTTGGTGCTCACAGAGGCCAGTGGAGCAGTGTGGTGAGTCTCCAGCTCCTCTATGACACACACCAGATGCAGGGGGCTGGTACCAAAGAGCAGCCCTGCCCTGGGCCCTGAAGAAGGGCCCAAGGTGAGGAACTGAAGCCTCTCACTGCAGGCTGAACATAGGACTATTCTCGCAGTGCATGCCTTGACATGAGATTTTTTTTGTGTGCATGTCCTGAAAACAGGCTGCTGTTAATTTCCTTAGCTCTTCTGTAACACTCTTCATCCCAAATCCTCAAGCACCTTTCATACGGGGAATAACAAGGCTTACCTACTTTACTGATCAGGACAATGAGGCACAGCAAGGAGAAACAGCACACTCAAGGTCAGTCAGAACTGGGGAGACTCTGGGATTCCCAGTTCAATGTTTTACTTTCTAGGTAGCACAGCTTTTGAAGCATGTAGGCAGCCTATTTTAACAAACCAATAACTACTTCCTGTAAATCTCCTTTCCTCTTACAACAGTAGCTGATATACCAAAAGAATTTAGCCTAATACGTTACCAAAAATCTCTTCATCCTATATAAATTTAACTGTTTTGGAAGGGAGGAGGTGAAGGCAGTTCCCAATCAGATCTCTCCAGTCCATCGACAAACGGACTTGTCATCACCAACTAGTATTTGTACATGCTAAAGAAGCATTTGTATTCAGTTTTACACCAGAGTTGCCAAAAACGGTCGTAAATGCAGGGCAAATCAGCTATAAACATCACACTGGGAAAAGGAACAGTTCAGAGTTGCAGTTCATCTAATTTAGCATCAACTCTCAATGCCCGGTATCAGAGGCTTCAGGGGAAAGTACCAGAAACTGTGCAGTAGGTGTATTATATGCGTGTGGAAAGTTTTTTTCCTTAGTCTTATGCAAATGCTAATGATCAGTTTATATTCTGAAGCAGAAAAAAATAGTTTACCCAATTAATAAGTTTACCTAGCTGATATGACTGAATGCTTGTTATCTACAGAAGTTTAAGGATTTTGCCCTGAATTATAATTCTGACAGTGAAGTCCAATGCTGATCTCTCAATTAAATATATATTTCCTCAGCTAACAGAAGTGATGCACACTAAAGGTTCAAAGTACTAGGCTGTGTGTTTTACCATGCTTTTTCAAGTTTTTTTTTACAGTAACAAAAACACTCAACAACCATCCAGCAGCTCCTTCTATTTAAATGAGGGGCCAAAGTATATTACCACTGCTGTAGTTGAGGCCTACACAACACGTTTAGTCGAAGATGATAGGTATATGACAACTAGTTCCACCTGAATCTCCTCCCTGTTTGGTGGCCTTAAAAATTCAGAGAGAGAGAGGAGTATCATCCTCATTTTCCCTGAGAGCTCTTATTTAGTTAGAGGGGCGGAAAAAAATCTGCTTTCAGAGCAACAAGTCCTTTACATCTATCAAAGCCACGCAACTCCAGAGCCAGAGCTGATCCAGACACAGAAATATACGTGCTGCAATTTGATGAGCACGTCTCATTTTGCCCCATTAAACTCGTATAAAATAATAAATAAATAAATAAATAAATCCACCGTCAGACAGAGGAAAAACGTGTTTCCCGTGAGTGATACGGCTACTCTAAAGCAGTAACACCCTGCACCTATAGACACTAGGAGCAGTGCTGCCATCCCCGCCCTAGGGGCCGCCGGCCCGGCGCCCTCGCCACCCACATGCTCCAACTTCTCCCGGGGCGAGGTAATTTTCCGCGGGGGCAAACCGTGGATCCTCCCTCACCCCCCGAAACTTCCGGGGTTCCCGGGCTTCGCGTGCCAGGAGTTAAGGCCTGCCGAGGAGAGCCGGGGGCTGTGGCCCGGGTCCCAGGAGGGGTGCTGCCACCTCAGCCCCGCCACACGCCCCGCAGCCTGGCCCCAGCAGTCACACAGCAGCCTAATTTGCTGACTGGAAATCTAATTACGCTCCCCCTCCCCTTCCAGGTTTCCTCTCTGTAAAAGGAAAGCACTCTCCAGAGCACACCGGCACTAGAAAGTGCGCGCACACACACACATACAAAACAGGGAAGGGGGCCGGCCAGCCGGGGGGGGGGGGGGCCGTTGTCGCCCCCTCCCAGCCCGCCGGCAGTGGGCCCGGTGAGCGGCAAGAAGCCGGTCCGGGCACACACCTGTCCCCGCCGCCACCTGGGAGCGCCCGGCCGCCGCCAGCTCGGCGCCCACCAGCCCCTCCGCGGCCCGGGGGAGAAAGCGCAGCCTGGGGTGGGGGGGGGGCTCCCGAGGGGAGCCCGCCGGGTAGCGGGGCGTGGGGCGAGGGCGCGGGAGGAGGAAGGGGGGGCTCACCTGAGAGCAGAAGTAGGAGCCCTGAATGCCCAGCTTGAGGCAGGTCGGGCACTGCAGCTTGGCCTCGCTGCTGCAGCCGGCCGTCTCGCAGACGCGGGTCTCCACGGCCGCCATGCTGCCGGGCTGCCACAGGCGCGGCGCGGCGAGCGCCGGGGGAGGAGCCGCCGCCCGGAGGTGCCGCCGGCTGGGAGGGGCGGGCGGAGCCTCCGCCGCGCTGCCGCCGCGCCGCACCGCCCCTCCCGGCCTCCCCCGGCGCAGATGCAGCCGTTCCTGGCGGCGGGGAGGCGGCCGCCGGCAACGGGGCACGTAGGGAGCGCGCCGCGCCGCGCCGCGCCGGGGGACGCCTCATGGCGGCGCGCGGGGTAGCGGCCGTAACGGCCGCAACGGTCGGCGGCAGCGCGCGCGCGGGGCAACGGCCGCAATGGCCGGCAGCGCGCGCGCGCGCGGACCCCGGGGGGTGGGGGTGGCGGTAGGAGGGCGACCAACGGGCGCAACGGCCGGGGGCGGTTCAGGCCCCGGTGCCGCGGCGGGCTGGCCCAGAGCTGGCCTCGCCGAAAGGGTTTCCGACCGGCGTGAGGCGGCGGGGAGGGAGTTGGTGCCGTCGCGGTACCTGCCAGGAGGGCGAGGAGCCGCGGGTGGCGCCGTGTCGCCTTTGAGAGCGGTGTCTCGTCTTCGCCCGGCAGGAGGGCGGCGGGCGAGGGGAGAGAAGCCGCGTTTGGCCCTGAGAAGTGCGATCCGCTTCTCCCCAAACTCACTGCTGCCCCCGAAACGTCATCTGGCGAGGGGCAAAGAACTTAAAACGCGTGCTCCTATGGAAGAACAAATAATATTTTGTACACGGTGTCTCCAGACCTGCCACGGTGATTCACGTATATTTTACATAGGTGCCTCAGGAACCACAGGTCCCCATAGCCCCACGGCGGGGAGCAGAGCGGAAGGCGGGAGCACCCCAATGACAAAACAGCCCGGGAAAGGGGTGGCAGAGGTGAGCGTACAAGTCGTGCTACTACCTCTGCATTTCATGCTCTTACCCTTTTGACACATTATTCAATTATTTTGTAAATAATGCTTAAGATAAAGCATACTTTTCTGTTGCCGTTATTCTTCTCATGATCCTGATATGTATGGCATGGTGCACAGGGTGTTTTGCTTGGCTTCACTTTAAATTTGTGCTGAACTAATGTATTTCAGTCTCCCGGGAAGAAATGAAGTCTGTGGTTTTCCCTTTTTGTATTTCTGATCAGTGAGGCTATATGTCGAATCTGATCCTTAGATGATCTCTTCTGAAACTTTTATGGAATGTTTTTTTATTCTATAGAGCTGTTTTTCACTGTATTTTAGCTGTCATTTGGAGAGGAAAAACTCACTAATTCAATAAGGCAGTAACTAGAATTAGAAAAGTCAGCTGCAAAGTCACAGTGAGATTATGACAGGAGGTACGCTAGTTTTCTTTCTCAGGAAAAAAGATTAAATACAAAGGTTCTGTCTCCATCATATAAAAGTAAATGTCTACTACTTTTTATTTGCTTCATTTATGTTAATTGATCTCATACTGTCCTTATGTTCTGTAAGTGTTGATAGCAAAGGTCTTCTTAATATGTAGTAAAACATGTCTAACAACATTAAATGCAAGGCACCTTTTAGTGGTTTAGAAGTCAAGAGGAAGCTGTTTGAAACAGCTGCCTTTTAATGAGGAGATCAGTTGCAGAAAACTTCAGAGCACATGCTTGCTAGATCTAGCCATTAGAGCTGGAATCTCTCTCCTTGTTTAAATGCTCTATTGTCTTCCTAACAGCTGGCAGGAGCAGAATATTCTTCCCAAAAAACTTTGCTGAGTCAGATTTTCCCTTGGTGTCATGACACTTCCTTCATTTTCATTGACTTCAATGAAACTACTCTGGTCTGTGTTCTGATACTAGTACATAAAGTATTCTTCTTATTTCTTGACATCCAGATAATTCCCCAGAAAGTATGATTCAAAATCCAAAATACAATCTCAGTATTTTCCACAATTATATTGTGTTCTATTCCCTGTGGTATTCTGGCTCCATCTTAAATTTTTAAAAAATCTGCATCCTAGGCTTAGAGGTTAAGTGAAATTTTTCACTAAGGCTAGAACAAAAAGCATACATCAGAATAAGTATATTCACATAGATGTACTTGCTTAGTTATGCCAATGTAATCAGTAAAAATTGTCTATGTAGGGCAACTGATTACAGGAACAAGGCAACAGAAAAACAAAGGACCTGATCCTGGTCTGTTTTGTGATAAACATGTTCACTAGCATTGTCAAACAACCCCAGGAATTTGAAACCTTGATATTACTGACATGTAATTACAGGTGGATAGCTTTGCAAATTCCTCTGAAAATCCTAGCCTTCATTTGTCTGTGAGTGATAGTAGTCATATCCACCTATTTTGTTGGAAAAAAAGAATACTGTGCAAGTGAATTAGCAAACATTTCAATGATATTTTTAAAATACAAAGACTATACCTTCTATTTTCGTCACTGAGTAAAACTAATTATGTATTGATTCATGTAGTTCATGTTGTCACAGCATTTAGCTGTCAGCTAATATGACAACATTCAGGTCAAAAAATTCTGAAGATAGGTAAACAATTGCCAAGCATCATCACAAAATACCTTTTAAGTACATGTTCACTGACTGATTTTACATATTCCAAATATAGACCGTTATTATAGTTACATGTAGTCATTTAACCTACTTAAAGCAAAATATTATTGAATGGGTATGATCATTCTCAAATCCATGTTGCTAGCAGTTCTCATAATAGTGTGTACAGCACAAGAAAAATCAGTGTTCCTTTCCATGTAGTCAACAACTCAAATTATGAAGCAGCATAGGATAGATATCTCTGTACACTTCAGTTGCCGCTTTGTGCCACTTAAACAACTCTAAGGAGTTGCAAACATTATTTATCCAGCCAGTTAAGCAGGGGTTACAGTACTTTATATTACTGGCATGGTATAAAGAGGTTAAAGCATACTGGTTTATTTAGTCCATTGTCCTCTGCTCAAATGTCACCTTTGGTTTCTTGAGATTTCAGTAGAATAATCATTAATACTTTCTAATACTTTATGATTTTTCTAAGTATTGAACTTGCATTTAATTCCATGTCTAACTTCACAAATATGAAGAAATCATATTTCAATATCTTTACAGGGCACAGTAGCTATATGTTTGAGCTCATGCATTTAATTCCATGTCTAACTTCACAAATATGAAGAAATCATATTTCAATATCCTCACAGGGCACAGTAGCTATATGTTTGAGCTCATTTTATAGTGCTTGACAGCGATGCAGATTAGGAAAAAAGGAGGACTCCCATTCTACTAATAGGATTCCTTCTGTTACTCAATTTCATTTTCTGCATTTCTGAAATGTAAAATAAAACATACTGTTTCATTGTCCACTAATTAACAAACTTATTTATTTGTCCCTCTCACTGTTTGGAAGAACACAGCATCTGTGGATAAACCTAGCATAACAAATTCTGGTTTGACAGAAGTTCTTTTTTGTTGTTTCCTTTTAAACAGTGCTGTCTTTTTATTAAAAAAAAAAAAAAGTGGAGTATGTGATACTTACATAGTTTTGTTTAGCCTTGATTTTCCAGTTTGGTAGGAGAACTGAATCACACTTCATGGAAGTCTATCCATTGCCATTTCCCATTTTCTGGTGGCACACTCATTCTTACCAGGGAAGTTCACTGACCTTTGCTGTGACCTTCCCCCAGTGGAGCTCTCTTTTCTCTGTTAGGCTTTTCATGTCACTCTCTAGCTGCCTGTCCCCCTCTCTCACTGACAAACACACACACAGACGTATGAATCAGAAAGTTTATAACCTATTCGTGGTCCTTGATTTATGTCCACACTGTATTCCTGCTCTCCTCGCAACTTTTCTGAGGTGATGCACGGCTGAGAGTGACTGAGGTTAGCAAACAAGAGCAAAAGGGGAGATCAGCAGTGTCTCAGGGGTCAGACAGCTGCTGCAGAAAAAATAGTGCAGATGGCAGCTAAGACAGCTGCTAGTTAGGAAGAAAATGGCCACTGAATTTGATGTTACTTAATTAAGAGAGTGCCTTAGCCTGTGTTCTCCCTTCTTCCTTTGCTTTTAGAGGTTGCACTAGTGGGGTTGGGCAATCACAGTTTCCCAGTGAAGCTCTTGGGTATAGTAGCTGTCTTTCTTTCAGACTTATTGAAAGCCCAATTAAATGCCTCTTTGTTTAGTGATAACTGAAACAATGAAAAAATACCACCCAGGAGCTAGACCACATGCAAATGTGAATCACAGCTTGGCCAGATGGTACTTTCTGGGATTTTGATACCAACTGCAGCAGTGATACAGGTTGTGTGTGTGTGTGTGTGTAAGTAAGGAAGAACAAAACCATTACAGATGCACACAGAAAAATGTCTCAAAGGCTGCCAGATAAAAACCTGTAGCACAATCTTAAAGATTGAAAAAAAGCAGGAAATGGTACTGAGAGAAAAAGACAGACCTGTTGTCAAAGCAAAGTATTCCGACTATGGACAGAGAAACAGGACTTTATAAACATTCTTTGTAAATGAACAGAGTTGCATTAGAGAAATACTCATCTGTGATTCTCTTTAAAGAAAAATGATATGGGATTTCAAAGTCTGTCTAATTCTGCAAGTCAAAAGAGGTTGTAATATATTTTAAACCTCTGAAACCCTTATTCCTTCCATTGGTGGAGATATAAACTAAACTATTGAAAGACTCACTATAACCACAGCTGGTAATAGAGCAGACTTATTCCAAGCTAATCAATATGTCCAGAGACAAAAATCTCTCAGGAGTGCCTTTTTTAGTTGTGGTGAAAAGGAAGATTCTGCAAATTTTTCAGGTTTTGCTTTCCTTATTCAAATTACATTGCCTCTTGCAGCTTGTCTTGATACAATGAGTTGAATTTGTGCTATAATTTTAAGAATGGTTTTCTCTGAATTCAAGAATGCCCTTCTGGTATACAAGGAATGTTAGTGTCTTTCAATACATGCAGACAAAATTGAATGTTTGTCATGGAACAAGAACAAAGAAAAGACAAGCTATATCTTTTTAAATTAAATGCTATTTTATTAAAAAAAAACTTTTCCTATTTAACAAACAAGTTACAAGCAATAAAGAGAGAAACTCCACCATTTAGGATATTTGAAAAAATCCATGGATGTAATAAAATAAAAAAAGTACCTTCAGAAAGATGTGAATTTTGTAGATGTAACCATGATGCCTCTTGGCCTTGTGTCTTGATGTTTATTTTAGCTAGTCTGAGGGTAATGTCACTACGTAAGGCAGCCACGCCACTTGTGAGGATCTTATCTATGTCAATGATTCAAAGAAAAGATTACTGTAACTCATAATCCTCTCATTTCTATTAAAAGTTGTTGGATAACTTCTGATGTCATCTTTAGAGGATTGATACCTCTTTAACTCAGCAAATCTAAGAAAAACATGCTATATTACAATGCATGTTTATTTCCTTTTTGCTCAGTAATAATGTAGGTGATATTCTGAATTCAGATGTACTATATTCTTACATATCTATCTTAGATATGCAGGAGAATCCAGCCAAATGCTGTTCAGCCTTCAGTATTAGTTGATAGTGATCATGTGTTCACAATTTTTTTCAGTAAAATAGCATTTACAACTTTAACATATAGCTCTGAACACTGGCTTCATTGATGAGAATAAAAATACAAAGTTAAACGTAAAAAAAGCTCAAGAGAAAATGATCAGAGAGGAAGAGGATTGTGGATGGATTATCTTTATTTATGTTAAGAGACTTAAGGCAGGATTAAAGGCCATCAAAGGATGTGATTGTTGTCAAACGAGTAAAATGAAGTATTAGATCCATCTGGCAACATATTAGTCAAATAAATAGGAAGGCCTATTAGTTACTGTATTCACATTAAACAGTCTATAAACAATTAAAGAACTAATTATAGAACTAACATTTTATTTAATGTTAGTTCTACAATTACGTATAGAAACTTAAATTGTATATAATAGGTAAATTAATGAAGATTATATCACAGGATCAAAAGAATGTTTCTGAATGTATTGACATACTTTCTGAATGCACAGATTTAATAAATTATATTCTTATTTTGTCAGCATAACATGATTTAACATAAGACCGCATACAGAGAAGGGAAGGAACAAATACTTAATTCCTTTGTTATCACTGGGAAAATGTGTCCCAGTTCTCAGAACACAAAATGTGTTCTTTTATTGTGAAATTGTTTTCAGTATTTATTTCTTTAAAACAATATTATAAAAGGTGAAGACCTTGGATATATTTTTTATGTGTTTTTCTTTATATAGGTAGGCTGGCAGAAAAAACACTACTTCACTGAACACTCTCCCTTTATTAAATACCAAAACTAAAATAGCAAAAATACTGCAGAAATTTTATTGTTCCAGTATTTTGGTTATAACCAATGGCCATTCAGCAATCGAGAAACAAATATAGCGGAAAGCAGCTTTATTCCTATACAAGCATTCTTCCAGTATTAGTCTCACAAAATCACTGCCCCGTGGGAGTTACTGCTCCGGGCATTTTTGTCTCTATTGTCCAGATTTCAGAGTAACAAGAAGTCCCTCTTCCTTTAGAAAACAGTTTGGTTTTTTGGAAAAGCCAGTCTTCAAATCAAGTCCAATTAACAAACTTATTACCAGAAATCAAATAAGATCTGCATAGGTTAACATGACAGGCCTAAATAGGGAGATTATAGAGGAGGATAGTCAATAAGTACTAACTTGTTCCATAATTAACTAACCAACCCAATATTTGGTTTATTTTACTAATAGTGAAATTCTGAAGAAGATAAAGAAGATCAGCAAGGATGGGAAGTATAACAGTAACAGGAGACTTCATTGCTTGTGTGTAGATTGTACAAGTGTTACATCTAGATGTAACATAGAGACTGATTTTTTAGACATTAGTAGTGTCTCCTTCATGGCACAGCTAGTTTGAAAGTCCATGAGAAGAGACCTTTGACTTCATCCTGAGCAGCATTCAGGATCTGGTTTAAAAATTGATATTTGGAGAGCCGTTCTGTGACAATGATTGTAACATACTTTGATGCAGTCTCATTACAGGATCATCAACAGCTAAAAAAAATCACCAAACTGTGACTCAATTTCAAAGACCAGAACTATGTAAAAATAAGACAATTTGTTAAAAGCTGACTGAAAGATGCAGCTAAATAACTAAAATAGCTTCCATGCTGCCTGTAAGGACTTAAGTTGCACATATTAGAAACATAAGGCATATACACATACTTGCATTATGTAGGAGGGCTTGAGAAGGGTGAAGTAATATTCAAATGAAACAAAGTAGTAACAAAAATTCCTGCAGATTGAATGTAAGAAAACAATAAAATTGGCCCCCAAGAAAAGAATCAAAGCTAATAATGAATCTTTCCTTGATCCTCTCAGGAATAGGAAGCCTTCCAGAAGTCTGTTGGAACAGTTGATAACCATGGTATTAACAGGAGTACTCAAAGAACACAAGGGCATTGCAGAGAAGTTTAATAAATCATTTGAGTCAGTTTTCACTATTATAGAAATTTCTGGAAGAAATCACTGGAATCATTTATGTGGGATTCACCAGTGGATATCCTATAAATTGAAGGAAGACAGAATAGAAGAAACTTGATTAAATGATCTGTAAAGATCACTAGGACCAGACAGTATTCACCACAGTATTCAAGGGGAAAAGAGCAAAATTGCTAACAGGTATGTGTAACCACAGTTTAAAAAAGCACCGATACCTGTGTCTGCAGGACAGCAAGTGTGATGCTAACTTCTAGAAACAGTCCTATGGAAGTTAGGAGGCCTGACAGGCTGGGAAGCTTGCTTTCTCCAATACAGATCTGTAGAGAGTATGGTAGGGAACAGAATAGTGGACACTTGGCTAAATATCTACTTGGAAGAGTCAACATGACCTTTATAGAGGGAAATTCTGCCTTACAAACTTACTGAATTCCCTGAAGAGTCAACATGCATATGGAGAAGAGTGAGCTGGTTGACAGAGTATAGTTGGATTTCCCGGGGGTAACTCATGTGCTTGTGGCAGATGAAGGAATGCATACCTTTCCACTTCTCTGGCCACAGTACCCTACATAAAGTGTCTAGTGTATTTTTTCCCATATTTTGCTTCCCTAAACTGCTGTTTCTCTCACCTCTTCCAAATATCTTCCATAAATATCTGGTTTCCATTAAGACTTAATGCCAAAAGGTGCATCTCATCGCTCTCTCTCCTCCCTCACCTTCCTCTATTCTCAGGACTGTAATTTCTTATTTCCCGTTTGTTGTGAGGTAAGCAATACCATCCTGGCTGGGAAAAGTGATTTTGAGAGTTGTTAAAGGTGGATTTCTAGGATGAATTAAAAGCACTTTAGCCACTATGATTACTATCCCTCTGTCCCTGTAGTTGTAACTCCATTTCTAGGTCACCCAGGGAAGGAGATGCTGCATGAATGCACAACCCACTCTCAAAGCCTGAAAATACTCTACCTGCTACCTAGCTCTTTAGCAGGTGGAAAAGAACGGATGTATTCAGTCACCGCACTAGACTTTCTGTGACGGGAAATTTCAGAAGGAAGATGAAGTTAATTGCCTTTTCTCTGGACACCTTGCCTCCATGCTCAAAAGGAATTTTGCAGCCTTTTCCCATGGAATTGACTTAGAGCTCAATCATACCACCATCCCTCTCATCCTGCTGTATATTGTTCATCTAATCAGGTGTCATCTTGGCACATGAATAGCAATCTAAAATATGGGCTTTGCTGTGCAGCCTGGGAGTCTTATTTCTTAAAATAGTTCCATTTAATTTTTAGATCCTCCTTGTAAGGTAGGAACATGGGCCATTTAGATATCCTTTGAAGCCTCCTGATTTCCTGCAGAACCATCAAAAATCTGAGCTGTGGTAGATCTCATTTGCTTGATTTCCTATACCCTGCTATTTCCACAGAGCAAAGCAATCACGTTCTTCTACTGTGACTGGATTAAATTTCTCAGAACACCTAATTTATTTAATCAGGGGCCAAGGGGTAAGGTAAATGGAGCTGCTGCAACCCCTCTAATTATGGTCAGAAATCTAAGTGGCAATAGAATGGGACTGAGTCAGTTAAAACAGTGAGGGCAAAGTGCCAAGAGTTAAGACTTCATAGTTTTAAAATGACAACCTTTTCAACTATGTCCTTTTTTCTCTCTTTGAGAGGACCCCCTACTCAAAATTCTGTATGTAGAGATACTATCTTCTGAGCAAATAGGAACAAAATTAAGGAGAGAAGATAGCTAAAACTACTCCTCTCAAAACATGTGGTCATATATGACTGAACAAAATAAGCCATGCAGCATGCAGCCAGTGTTGATAAGAAGAGATTACAAACCAATCTGTTAGACTTCAGGTACATTCTGAATTCTTTATGGTGTTTTCTGTTGTCATCGTATGCTCCCACTTTTCTCTTAAGGTCAATACTACTTATCCCTTCTAATACCTCATTTTATTCCCCTCCCCTGTCTTATCTCTGGTTTGTGGACATTGCCCTGGCTTTCAGCTTATTAGAGCCTTGTTTAGTATTCAAAAATACTGTATGGGGAGGAATACAACATTTTTGGTGATACTCTTTGTGTATTTGTCTTAGTATTCCACTGGCGATTTTGGCTGCAAGGCCATGTTGCCATTCTGTTTTTCTTTCTTTTTTAAAATAAACAGAATAACAGATGTGAATAGCTATATTTCTGGTGCGCGCTGTTGCTTCACGTATTCAAGGTGGAGTAAACCTCAGGGAATTTAGGAAGTGTAGCAGCTGCCATTCCTTTGACTGTGAAAACAAAACATCAATACAGAAACACAAACTATTTCTCAAAACAGAAGTATATTAAAGTCTGCATAGAAGCTATGTCTCACAGGCATCTGCAGTAGGTATTTTTCTTTGATCGTATCAAAAGTGATAACATTATCGTCATAATGAAATCTGAATTTGTTCAGCTGTCCACCAAAAATGCAATTCTTGTGAGAGTAATAGGTTTGTGTCAATCTCAGAATCATGACTGGTGATGGCAAAAGTGGACTTTGTTTTTTAAAACAGCCAGCTTGCGACCAGCTGACTTGAACAACAAACATGATGTTCTTTTTATGAATGAGAAACATTCTATCAACGAAACATGAATGGGCACAGTTACACTTAATACGCTGAGTTTTTCTTGGCTTCTGTTTCACTTTGGGGGGAAAGGAGAAGAAATTCCATTCCATTGCAACGAATAGAAACTCATTCAAAAGCTGACCTTGGGGAAGCAAAATACAAAGACTGTTGCATTTTGGATGCTGTCAAAATAGAATATGATGAACTCTTGATTAAATCCAATCAGATAATCAGTCTGGACCTCACAGTAAAAGAGCCCATAGTTTTCTTGTATTAAGGGTATAACTTAATTGCATTGTTTACAGCACGAGAGACAGCTTAATGGTGCGCTTGAAATTCACTGGGTTTTGGGCTTCCTTTTTTTGTCGTATACAGTAGGTACAGAAGATGGCATTACAAATTCTATTAGTTTCCTATCTAAAGTAGAAAAATACAGTTGCACCCTATTCTTTAATATACTTGAAATGCCTTGAGAATTGTGTATGTTGTATCGTCTGGTCATCAGACACACACTGCAAGGTGCCATTTAAAAATCCCGGAAAAATCTGTAGTTTCTACAGTCCTGATGTACTTTCAGGAAAAAACCTTGCCCTGAAACACTTTGAAACGTGTGTCGTGAATAACATAAACCCAGCTAAACCCTGATGCGGGAAGAGCATGTAACCTTGCATGGAAAGTAGACTATTTCTTTAGGTGGGTGAAGCTTTTATTTTATTTGTGATGGAGTGGACACCCTTCCCAGCACCTCCGGCCCCAGGCCAGATGGAGGCAGGCCGAGTGGGCCTACTCGCGCAGCGCTGCCCCGCACTGCCTACGGACGGGTGCGAAACGCTTGGCGCCGCGCCGCGGCGAGGCCACCGTTAATTTAAAGCGAGGGCTGCCGCCCGGCGCGCCGCCACTAACGGCCCGCCGCCAACGGCCGCCGCGCGCCGCCCCACAGCATCACGGGACGGCGCCGCGCGGCGCATTGTGCGCGCGGGCGGGCGGCGCCCCGCAGCCCCGCGCATCGCGCCAGCGCGGCCGCTAGGGGTCAGCGCCCGCCTCGCGCCCGCCTCTTCCTCCCCACGTGGCCGCGCCTCGCCCGCGAGAGGCGGTGGGAAGGACTCCCGGCCTCCTCCGCGCGCAGCGCCTACAGCTCCCAGCAGGCGCCGCGCCGCGCCCCTCCCTCCCCGCGGCCCGAACGCTGGAGCCTCCCCTCCCCCGCCCAAACGGCCGCCCGGCGCACGTGACCGCCGGGCAGCCAACCGGGTTTGAACCTGCCTTTTTTATCCGCCCCTTCCCCTCCCCGCAGCGCTTGTGCGATCAGATCGATCTAAGATGGCGACTGTGGAACCGGTGAGTGTCTCATTGCCTTCTCCCGCCCGCCTTTCTCCTCCCTTCCTCTGCCTCTCCCCTCCGCCCGCCTCCCCCTGCCCGCGCCACCCGGCGCGGCGGCGGCGGCGGGCGCTGGGCGGCGGCGGCGGGAAGCGAGGCGGGCGGCCGATGGGCGCCGGGGCGCGGGCGATGGGGCCGGCGAGGAGCGCACGCACGGGGACGGGGCGGGGGAGGGGGAAGGGAGGTGCCGGCCTGCGCGGCGCGGCGGGGCCGGGCTGGGCGGGCGAGGGGGGGGGGGAAAGGGGGCGGTGGCGGCGCTGCGCGCGCGCGCGCCGTCCGCGCCGTTGGGACTGTGCCGTCAGCGGTGCGTGGGAAACGGGCCGGCCGTTGGGCGGGGGGCGCGCGCGGCCTGCGCGTTAGCGGCGCTCGCCGCCGCCGTGGCGCCTATTGTGCGGCCGCGGCTCCGCGCCGCCCGTGACCTCGCCGCCCTCCCGGGGCCCCGGCAGGGGAGGAGAGGAGGAGCGGCGGCGACGGGCCCCGCGGAGCCGTCCCGGCCGCCTGGCAGGCGGCTCCTGGCCGCGCTCGGCTCATGTGGCGCGGTGGGGGTGGCCATGTTGCTTTCCGCCGCCAGGCGCCGGCGAGTTGGGACTTTTCCTGTCACTTCAGCTCGTCCCCCGCCAGGATGCGTGCGCGCACCCCGATGGCGATTCAGGAGTCGTAAAGGCTTAGTTTCGCGGCAGCCCTAGTATTTCCAAGCTCGCGGTGAAAATACCTTGTGCTTAGGCCATACACAATCTCTAACCTGGGGAGGGGTGAGTATCTCTAACTTAGTGGATATGTTACTCTAGGTTTAGGCAATTGAAATAAGAAAAACAATGTGGCTGCTAAGATTCCAGATGTGATGCAGACACTACTGTCTTTTTGTCTGGCTGATGTTGCCTTTCTGGATCAAAATCGTATCTTTATTAACCCTTTCTGTAGGGTCATTTCTGTAAAATGCTTGAACACTTTCCTCTCTGTTAAGTTGTGTTTATGAAACTGCACAATGTTTCTTAATTTTTGTCCCAACTGGCACTTCCTTAAATAATTGAAGCAGAGCTGGAGATGGTCTGGTAGTTGTCAGTCTAGTTGTACACATTCAGGTATCATGGAGATAAAACATAGATTGTTAGACAGTTAGCTGGAGCACCAGCAGCAGCTTTCCCATGTTTCCCATGTTCTTCAGCCAGTCTCAAACACTTATTTTTGCTTCTGATGTCTATTTTTTTTCCTAAGCTTAAGCCCGTATTTCTGAAGATGAGAGCTTTGTGTTTTGTGTTTTATGATCATCAGGGGCTTGGCAGATGTGATAAATTATTTGTAATACTGATAGCCACTGGAAGTTGAAATGACACTAAAGGCATGATTTTGTGGCTCTTTGCTGCAGTGCTGGCATAAGCCTGTCCTCGCACTATTCCTTCCATTGTTGTTTCTTGTTTGTGTGGTTGCATGTTGAACTAGATCTGGGGCCTAATTTAGACAAAAATAAAGAATTTATTTTGTCACTTTGCATTTTCTAGTAGAATTAGTTCCCAAATCTGATTTAACTTAGAGTGACACAGTTCTTACTGACTCAGTGGAAGACTAGGTAGTACCTATGACAGTTTAAGTAACACTGATGTTGACTGTTTTGTTGTCGATTAAGCATGAAGCAAAATCAACTATGCCTGGTTATTTTCAAATGCATTAAATAATACCTGTTTTATATTTTTACTCTTAGGTGACTCACTTTTACCTAAGCTTAAATTTGAGCTTATGTAGTGACTGAAATCATAGATGGTTGTCATTGTAAAAATAGTGCGTGATTTGTGGTTGAGTAGTATAGTTGTATGTGTAGTTAGGGGTTGGATTACTTTTTGATCATATGGAAGCCTTTCTGTTGCTGACCTTCAAAGTCTGGATCTAGGTTTGAAGAGATGTGTTGGTTTAGTAAACATCTTGCAGTAAGAGTTACTTTGCAGTAAGTATTTTACATAACTGAAAAGTAACCTTGCTTCACTGTTCCTTATATTTAAAGAGGGAAATAAGCTATAGAATGAAGGAAAAAAATGTCAGATACCCCTTTTTGCCTCTGCCAAAATAGTAGATAACTTTTAGTGTTGCTTCCCTAGTTTGGAAATGAATCTTAGGCAATGCAAAACACACAAGAACATTCATTGACGTGAGATACTACTGAAGTCAATGCTTTTTCTGATACCTCCTTGTTCTCTAATATACTATACATGTTTTAAATGTTGAGAGGATGGAAAAGCGTTCTTAGAACTACCTGAGAATTTGGAAATTTCAGGTAGGGGTACTCCAAAGACTTCCGTGGAAGTTACTAAGAAATGCAAGCGTGTCATAAGTAAAGATAAACCTGTTCTACTGGGAGTCACACTTCCACTGCAGAAAAAAACTCAAGCCTCTGCAAAACTGAAAGGTTAAAACTGTCAGTTTATTCAGATAGCTATTCAGATAGCTTCTCTTATAAAACTGTTTTGTCTGAATTGGCCAGAACGTGCAGGAGTGCCTGTATTTCAGAGATTAGTATGTGGTCACTTTTGGAGCCTTTGAGGATTGAATGTGATCAGATGACAGTGTATAAAAGTCCACAAAGTCAATAACAAAACCAATAGTAATGGTTTAGTAAACAATAGTTTACCAAAGGTAACTTTAAAATTTGGCTAAGGAAAGACCATAGCTACCATAACTAGGAAGTGTGTGAAAGTAAATTCTATGTGAGCATCTGATCCTTCATCGATTAACCAGGAAATGGGCATTGTAGTTCTTTAGGTTTTATGCTTCCTGGGAGTTATCCTTATATTTACACAAATACAATTTTGTGACTTTAACTCCACGTTCTAAAGTTAAGATATGCAGGTGAAATGTGGTATTGTGAACTTGGTTGTTTGTTCATTGCCTTTTCCTGAAAAGTAGGATATAAATGTGTCTCAAAAGCTGTTTAATAATTGAGACTTTCTACTGTAAGCTGCCGTTCTAATTGTAAATTACCTTTCTGACTTAATAGGAAACTTCTAAAGTTTTAAAAGGAGGAAGATGCTAGACATCTCAATGTTTCTTTTTTGAGGAGATGAGTAGACCTGTTATGTGAGAGAAACATTTTTTCTGAAAGGATTTTAAGAAAACACATTTCACATAGCATGTAAAATAAATTTGAGGTTTATATCAAGCTAGTCCATAGAAATAACATATGAGACTGAGTCTAATAGTATGAGCTCCAGGTACTGTGCTACCTGGGAAAATGGGAAAATGTGAGCATCTTGGCAGCATCATACTGATCAATGTGAGCTTTAAGACAACAGAGGAAAGAATCAAATGAAGGATGTATGTAGAGAGCTTAATGTACAGCATTTAAAAGTGAATTCAAGGGACTCTTCCTGAGTCAGATGAAACCTGTCTTTCATTTTTTTCAAACGGTACTCGGAAGTGAAGGTTAAAGGATTGAAGAGACTTTAACTAACATTCACCTAAAGTCCTAGAACTTGGTCCTTTTTAAAATGTTCTTATTGTTAAGGTACTAAATGCATGGAATTTTGTTGTCTACAGATTAGTGTCTTATATAAGCATTTTTAACTGCTTAAAAATGACGTTTTTCCTTGATTTTTATACAGTAAATATAAGGCAGACTGCAACTGTAATGTTTTATCTAAATGTGACGGACACCTGTTTAATAGTCTTTTAAATAGCACTCTTATAAATTCAGATGTATTGAATACAAGAAAATATGCATTGCATGCTTTTCAGTAATTATACCACTGGTATGTCCAATACTTTATAATTTTTTGTAATTGAAGTCTGAACTCTTAAACATGTGTTCATTAAACTTGTTTTAAATTTCTGAAGACTGGAAGTGTCTTAAATTTTCAGCTGAGGAGATAAAATATTGTGCTTAGGTGGAAGAGCAGCTCAAAGTATTTCAAACTCTCAATAGTTAAAGGGGCTTTTCTACCTCCTGGTGGGGGGCAGGGCAGGAATTAAATATTAGGTGTTCTGTGTCCCTTGAAGTCGTCTGAGCTGCCCTGGTTCTCAACAGCTCTTTGGAAGTCTTTGTTTTCTTGTCTGGGTATCTTAGAACTTGGAATGTTAGATTTGAAGCTTGTTTTAACCTGTGTGTAGATTTCATGTTCCAGTATTAATGGCAGCAGCATAGTGTGGATAACTTTTGTGAACATGAGGTATGGTAGCATGAGGGCAGTCTGCTTATGTAGCTAGGAAAAATGGCTATGAAAGTGGGTTTTTTTTTAACTAATTCTAGTTGTAAGGTTGTGACTTAAATCTTGAAATCTACCAGTTAAGTGTATGTAACCATTGTTTCAGAAATCAAGAGCTGTAAATATTCTTCAGTTCTTTAGAAGTTATGAGTAAAAGCCAGCATGCTGCCCCATCCTCTCCTCACTTCTCCCCCCCCCCAAAAAAAAAAAAAATCCAAACATTGGAGGAAGTGTATGACTATTCTAATTCAATCTCTTGTTCTGAGAACTGTCCTCCTGCAAATGTGTTGCATTTCTATTCTAATTTTGTGGGCTGTCACTCAACTGAAATGTCCTGTGTTTGTATTCTAATAGTAAACACTTTTCTAAAGATCTATGCTGTTCTGAGTTGTACATATGCTGTTTGGATACTTGGCCTTTTTCTAGAAATTTTTTCTCTATCCTGCTGTCTAGAAACCTGTGTAATGCTGGATAATTTGTAACAGGTGGCTATTGGTACCTCTGTTCTGCTTTATATGGTTTTTACCTCCATGTATTTGTTCACTACTCAGACTTGCATATCAGTTCTTGAATCCCTGCCAACCAAAGGAACAAATCATTTGCTTTGTTTTATTATAGCATGTAACATTTCCTTGTGGGTGTGTGTAAGGCCCCCCCCCCCTTTTTTTGTCCAAAACACTTTATTCAGATAAAGAGCTCTTGACTCTTGTACATTAAGTTGTTACTCTAGTTTTAGTGTAGTAATAGTTATTGGCAAGAAGCATGGGCACCAGGATATAAATTACATTCTTTTTATCCCTAGACATGTTGTAGCTGGAAAATGTATTTTTTCACATTCTGTTGGAAACCCTAAAGAAGAAGGTAGAAACTGTCAGATTAGCTTATTTTGACTTAGTTGAAGAAAACTTTGGAAGCTTCTTCCACAAGTGGATTTTCTACCTTTTCGTCCAGAATGTGTAATAGTGATAGTTATGCCCTTTTGGGACCTAATATGTTACTACTCCCCTCAGCTGGACTTCCTAAACATCTTCTGTAGGCTGTTAAGTGATGTGCATGTGGGATGGGCAGCATCTGAAAACACTCTGAGAAACCTGTCAAGCTAGCTCTGCTCGTAAATACTCAAACCTGATTAATCAGTTTTTACTGTAGGTGCTATTTATTTCCTGTGTTGGTGACATGCACACCTTCTATGTTGGTCATAATGTACTGAGGAGAAAGAATAACAACACCAATTAAATCCCCGAGTGTCAGAATCCAGGTAATGTGCAGATACATATAGTCAAATGCTGAGCAGGCAAATGTTTCATAGACTTCTGCAAGTTGATTCCTACATCAAAAAGTATGTGGGTACTAAATAAAGTCACTTGCAATTACACGCTGTGTGGTGTATAAGGAATAGGACTGGCCATATGAAGCCTTTTGGTTTAGCCGGTAATACTACCCTGTTATATCTATTTAAAAAGCAGCAAATATAGTGATAGTTTAGCTGAATAGTAAGCTCCAAGTGAATTTTAGATTAAAGAATACATTAATTATACTAAAGTGTTGCAAGAGACTTTAAATTTGACAGTCCATAAACTGCTATGGGAAACAGTCTGGCCTTTGTATAACAATTGGAAAATTTCACTGTGTGATTGGTAAAACTTTAATTGATGTGATATTTATAGAAACTTCTATAACGGGCTTGTTGCATACTTGTAGTTTGGTGTAGGATTTCAGTAGCTGGATATCAGAAATGGACTTTGAATTTATGGTTAGTGAACTTGCTTTGTGTTTGATTAATGATGAGAAATGCTTTACTGTGTAAATACTTTGGTGTGATGGTTAGAATAGTGAGAAGTTCGGGTGGGGGCCCTGGTGACAAGGGATACAGAGAAGGCAAAATTACTGAATGCCTGCTTTGCTTCAGTCTTCACTGCTAAAGGCAGCTCTCAGGAATCCCAGAGCCTGGATGTGAGAGAGAGAGAGAGTCTGGAGAAGGGAAGACTTTGCTTTGGTTGAGGAGGATAGGATTAGAGACCGCCGGGCAGGCTGGACATCCACAAATCCATGGGCCCAGATGGGATGCACCCACGGGTACTGAGGGAGCTGGCGGATGTTGTTGCCAGGCCGCTCTCCATCATCTTTGAAAAGTCATGAAGAACTGGAGAGGTGACTGAGGAGTGGAAGAAAGCCAATGTCACTCCAGTCTTCAAGAAGGGCAAGAAGAAGGATCCAGGCAACTATAGGCCGGCCAGCCTCACCTCCATCCCTGGAAAGGTGAAGGAACAGCTCCTTCTGGATGTCATCTCCAGACATGGAGGAAAAGGTGATCAGGAGTAGCCAGCATGGATTCACCAAGGGGAAATCCTGCTTAACCAACCTGATAGCCTTCTCTGATGGAATGACTGGGTGGGTAGATGAGGGCAGAGCAGTGGATGTTGTGTACCTTGACTTCAGCAAGGCTTTGGACATTGTCTCCCATAACATTCTCCTAGAGAAGCTCGGGAAGTGTGGGTTAGACAAGTGGACAGTGAGGTGGATTGAGAACTGGCTTGGAAGGCAGAGCTCCGAGGATGGTCATTAGTGGCGCAGAGTCTAGTTGGAGGCCTGTGGCTAGTGGCATCCCCCAGGGCTCAGTACTGTGTCCCATCCTGTTCAGCTTCTTCCTCAGTGACCTGGATGAGGGGACAGAGTGCCTCCTCAGCAAGTTTCTTGATGAGACCAAGCTGGGAGGAGCGGCTGACACACCTGAGGGCTGTGCTGCCATTCAGAGAGCCCTGGGCAGGCTGGAGAGCTGGGCGGAGAGGAACCTCCTGAGGTTCAACAAGGGCAAGTGCAGAGTCCTGCACCTAGGGAGAAATAACCCTAGGCACCAGTGCAAGCTGGGGGCTGACCTTCTGGAGAGCAGCTCTGCCGAGAAGGACCTGGGAGTGCTGGTGGATGACGAGTTGACCATGAGCCAGCAATGTGCCCTTGTGCATTAGGTGCATTAGGGTGCATTAGGAAGAGTGTTGCCAGCAGGTGGAGGGAGGTGATCCTGCCCCTCTACCCAGCCCTGGGGAGGCCTCATTTTGAGTACTGTGTCCAGTTCTGAGCTCCCCAGTCCAAGAGAGACATGGGGCTACTGGAGAGAGTCCAGCGCAGGGCTACAAAGATGATCAGAGGGCTGGAGCACCTGCCCTATGAGGAACGGCTGTGAGAGCTGGGCCTCTTCAGCCTGGGGAAGAGAAGCCTGAGGGGGGATCTTATCCATGTGTACAAGTACCTGAAGGGAGGGTGTCAAGGGGACGGGGACAAACTCTTGTCAGTTGTCCCGTGTGACAGGACAAGAGGCAATGGGCAGAAACTGAAGCACAGGAAGTTCTGCCTGAGTGTGAGGGGGGATTTCTTCCCTGTGAGAGTGACAGAGCCCTGGCACAGGTTGCCCCAGAGAGGCTGTGGAGTCTCCTTCTGTGGAGATCTTCAAGGCCTGCCTGGATGCAGCCCTGTCTGCCATGCTGTAGGTGACCCTGCTGAGCAGGGAGGTTGGACTAGATGATCTCCAGAGGCCCCTTCCAACCTTACTGAATCTATGATTATGATTCTAAGTGAGATTAAAAGAAATGAGTTGGTAAAATTAACAAGCTAAAAAAGAAAATGGGCTTACCTTGAGTGCTGGTCCTTTTTTTTTTTCCATGATGACAGTGGGGAAATAAAAGGTAATGAACAAACTGCTTTAAACTTCGTTCTGAAAATAACTAGAAGATGATTTTGTGGTAGAAAGCTCTACTTCCAGCTTAGTGCCTTTTTCCAAATTTGTTATAGCCTGTACAGCTGAGCTTATCCTTGATGGCCAGCCTTGTGATGAAAAATCTCTTGCTATTGGATTAGTTTGAGGGGAGTTTTGTCCTGTGTCAAGATGATAGCTAGTCCTTTGAATGAGTTGTCACACATGGTTTTGGACAGCAGCTTGAAATAATGGTTAAGCTGAGTTTCATTATTGCTGCATAGCTTCCAAAATATAAGCTGCTTGTTGATGTGGTGGCCTAACAGAAACATTTTGTGCAGTCAGATGTCTTCCATTTGGCCAGGTAAGGTCTTCAAATATCAGTTAGTTGCCTTTAAGAATGGGAGCTGTTGGTACACTGGGCAGATACTGAGGCTCATTGCGTGTTTCTAGTTGTATGCACATGCTGCCTTGATCCGTTCTAATGTCTTCTCATATTAAAGATTTGTGAAAGTGCCTTTTTTAGTAGCCCTGTATTTGCTTGGAAATTTTGCACTTGTCCTTTCAGAAGTACCATGACAATGATATGCTCAATAGAATTAACTTTTGTAACAGTTTTCCAGATTGTAATACTCTGCATTCATCAGGAATTTATTTAATGTTCAAGATCTTTAGTGTAGTAGTCTTTGTAAATCAACTGTAAATGCTAAGTGTCACAACTGTAGTGTATTGTGAATAAAAGCAAACATTATCACTATATCTAGTGCTTGATTGTTAATTTTCGAAATATTGACTGCATCCTTGTTTTTTGTGCTTGCAAATGAAATATTTCTCTAACTTATCTTATTATGAGAAGTCCTTGAGGAGCAAAACTTGAGTTGTCATTATGTGAACGTTTTGGCCATTCTGTCATGTAATACAGGAAGTTAAAAGCTGGAGGAGGATATATTGAAATGTTCGGTATATTTGACAACCTTTGTGCACTGACAGTCTTAGTTTGTTCTGTGGAGTTCTTAAGTGTATTTTTAATTGTATTAAATTAAAAACAGATGGGGCTAACATGAGAGATTTTATTCTGGGTAGAACTTGATTTTTTTTTTTTTTGCAGGTATTGTTTAAGGTTTTTTGCAGAACTGCTTATATTTAGTGTTGCACTGAACAAGGTTTGACTGACAAATCCACAGCAGTGTGCAATGTTTAAGAGTCTATGTTCCTTATTGGACTCTTCTTAAAAAAACTAAACACTTTCTGAAAAACAGGAAAAATTGTACTACCTGCCCCTTGAACAAAGTAAACGTTAAGCCTTCTTGTTTTAGTCTTTCCTCTGAACATGGTAGCATGTGAAAGCACTGTTCAATTTGATGTAACATTTTTAATGTTTGAGCTGAGAACTTTACTAGGTGAACTGTTAAACTAAAGCATATTTGATTATTCTTGAGCATAATGATGGAATTCCTTAAATAAAATGGAATATAATGCTTAATAAAATTGATTATAGGAGGAAAATGTCTATTGAGTCAGATCTTTAGATGTTACCAGAAAAGGTGGACAGCTGGCATTGTGAATGCCAGGAAGTATTTGTTAGCACTTCAGATCCATTCTACTCCTCAGTAGCTTAGGTGTTGATGAACTAAGTAATTTGGAGGATTTGAGTAAGCTGTTCCATTAATTGCATCACTCAGCATATCTTACTCCACTTTTTGTCTTGCTTTTAAGACCACAAAACCTAAACTCAATTTTGAGTACTGTTTTGTATTGCTGCATTTAGGGATATCTAGAGTATTTGGGTCTGTTGTAGTTAGCACTTATTTGTATCACTGAAGTGCTGTTTCTTTGCAAAGTCAGCTGTATAGACTTTTTGGTGTGGAGAATTAATGTCTTCATTCCTTGTTCCTGCAATATTCTAGCAAGAATTGCAAATTAGGGAGAGATGGTGGTAACTAGAGGGAACATTTGGCCTCATAATAAAGCTTTGTGTTTCCTGGTTTGAAGGAATGGCATTAGAATTTCAAACCTGACACAGTGGCTTTTAGAACCAAATGACAAGCTTGAGGGGTTCACATGCAATGGGAATATATTATGTCAGTTTGTGTTAAAGTATATTTGTCTCTAGCACTTTCTGAACTGATTTGGAAAGCGATGCTTGGGATCAGTGTAATCTGCAGTAAACTATATGTATAATTAAAGCTTAGTTCAGTTTGGAATCTGTTTTAGCTGCCAGCTGATTATAGACCTGAGAGTTCTATTCATGTCTCAGATTTGTAGTAACACATTAATCTTCTAAATAAACGTGGGCTGTATATTTGTTTTCAATTATGTTTTGTCAGAAATAGGTCAACAAGTAGTTGGTATTTCTCTTCTGGAATGATTACAGTTTGGGGAGTTTCATTTTCTAAATAATACAGCATATAATGTATTCCTGAAATACCTTTCAGAACTGTTTCAAAACAATATGAAAGTTAAAGCATGCTAGAAACTTACACAGGAAGCAAATCAACGAACAGCACCGAATGAATTCCTGCAGTTATTACCAAAGAGCTGTCGGGATGCTGATGAACAAAGGGATGCAAATACTGTACTTCTTTGAGGCATTCAGCCTCATAATCCAAAATGAATTAGAGGAACTCTTAGTTTTAGCCTTCTTAAAGTTACTTCAAAGAACTTAATTTGTTCCTTCTCAATTTTATTAAAGTAGTTTAATAACTGTTTTCTTCAAACAGGAAACCACTCCCAATCCTCAGCCTTCAGAAGAGGAGAAAACTGAGCCAGCACCTAGTCAGGAGGTTGCCAGCCCTGAACAGTATATTAAGCATCCACTACAAAACAGGTAAATAGTATGGAAGTATGATAATTCTTAAAAGAAATCCAGTATGCTTATAGCTTTACAGATGCTTTTTTTTAAAAAAAAAAAAAAACTTACTTACCTTTTCTTGCAGTATTTTGTGGTCTCTCAATGGGCTTTGAGATTTTTACCATGAATGAAATTGTAGAGGAAATAGAATTTAATCATGCTGTAATTTAGAGCCTGTTCAAGTAGTGGTGTTATAGAAGTTGATCTCTTGTAAATTTTCACAAGGCAAATTCTGCATTTGGAGAAATGGACTGCATTGGAAAATAATAAACTTTTAAAACTAGATCTGAAATGCCAGGAAAGATCTCAAAACAATAGACTGATACTTGGCAACTTCTTAAATACTATCCTGTGAGAAGAAAAAAAACTCAAGTTCTAATTTATGGGATCTCAGTAGTACTGAAACTGTCAAAATGAGAGAAGCTTAATTGGTTAAATGCTTCATCAGATATCTCATTCCAGCAATTTAAGTGATGTTCTTTAGATCCACAAAGAATATCTCCTCTGTTCATTCCAAGTGTGTAATGATTCAGTTTATGCTCTATTTTGAAATTTCTGTTTAGTGGAGATAGTGTTGAGAACTGTGAGAAACTTTCTCGTAGTCTGGCTTTCACGCATACAGATTTAACATGAAATAGAATTTAGAAGTTGATATAGTTACAAAGATTGCCATTTGTAAGGTTAAAATAGCTTCCCTTTTTAAACTTATGTTCTACTACGTGAATGCTTGGGAAAGCTTCATATTATGTATTGGTTTTGGGCTTACCTGAGGAAATCAGCTTTTGTAACCTTTACAAAGAAATTACTGGAAAGGGAGCTGTGCTCCCAGTTTGAATAGTTGGCGTTATTTTAGACTGTAATCAGTGTCTGGGGTACAAAATAGCAGCTTGCAAATAGCAACAAGTAGAAATGTGTGCAGCTTGGTATTTTAGAGACTTGGAATTGATCTTTCAGAAGTATTTTAAATACTTATCTAAATGGATTGATCAAGTGTCCCACAGTTCTTTTAACTGAACACAAATATTGTAGGTTTGAGAATCAGATTTAAGTGAATTTCTCACAGTTTCTCTGGATTTGAAAGTAGATTTCTATGCTAGTATTTATTTTACTATTATATCTAAATAGATCTATTGATATAATTAGTTTGGGTGTAATTTCTAATGCAACATTTTATTTTTAATATATCATTTTCATATGCTATTATTCTACATCTTTTTTTAGATGGGCACTCTGGTTTTTTAAAAATGACAAGAGCAAAACTTGGCAAGCAAATCTTCGTCTGATCTCAAAGTTTGATACTGTTGAAGATTTTTGGGCGTAAGTAAATGTTTTTAATCCACATAATAATCCTAGTGCATATTGGTGAAGTCTATGCTAAAGTCAGAAAATGTAAAGATGCTCCCTTAACTGCAGCTTTCAAGCTTGTGATTTTAAATTTGTTTACAAAGTTGAAGGTGAAGTCTAAGACCCCCATTCTTCATACTCTCACAGAATATGCAACATTTGAGTTAAAGCAGTTCTTCATAGTTTGAAACATGTTTTGCTATTAACACTGCTTATAATTATACGTACACGACAGATGTAGAAAATTGTATTCATGCAGTTGCTATCTGATACTAACATGAATTTGTAAATGCTCGGAGCAACTGATAGTCACATCCTGGGTCCCAAATTTCTCTACTTGATTAAATTGTCCCAGACAGCTGACTTGCTTCAGATATGTGAGAATGCCTGAGTCTGGAGCATAGTACTTGGGAGGATGATGGAAAATTAAGCATCCTTGAAGGAACTTCATTAGAGGTTACGGAGGAAGCTGTTTTGTTCTGAATTGAAGGTCTGCAAAAGCTATGAGATTGGAAGGCACAGGCCTCCTTCTAAGGCTTTGTTCTTGCTGTTTGAGCCAAAGATTAGCTTCAGTTGAATTCAGATGGCTTACCTGAAAGATTTTGACTGCCATAATGATGGGTATATGAAGAAAATGTTAGTGTAACATGCTGCATTGAGTGGTAGAGTTGTGAAGATTATTTTTGTTGCATACCTTCTTTTGGATCTGAGCACTAAATTGGGGATAGTCTCCCCAAGTGTGGGGAAACAAGACCTGTCAGTCCTATTGGTACCAA